>NC_138034.1:74101114-74371470 GCF_964106645.2 Podarcis pityusensis
TACTGTTTTTCTGCATTGTCTGGGGCCCTGTCAACTCTACAACCCAATAATTATTGCTTATTCTGGGGCAGAAGTATTGGTCTTCTTTAAAATGTATTTGAAAGTTTCTACTTCTCCCCCAAATTTATTTTGGAGGTTTACACTCTACCCTCAAAAAGCAACGTCCCTGAGAGGATAAATATCTAGGCAGGTACAAAAGAGGTAGTAAAGGTAAAGGGACTCCTGACCATTAGGTCCAGTCGTGGCCGACTCTGGGGTTGCGGCGCTCATCTTGCTTTATTGGCCAATGGAGCCGGCGTACAGCTTCCGGGTCATGTGGCCAGCAGGACTAAGCCGCTCCTGGCGAACCAGAGCAGCGCACGGAAACACTGTTTACCTTCCCGCCGGAGTGGTACCTATTTATCTACTTGCACTTTGACGTGCTTTCGATCTGCTAGGTGAGCAGGAGCAGGGACCGAGCAACGGGAGCTCACCCCGTTGCGGGGATTTGAACCGCCGACCTTCTGATCGGCACGTCCTAGGCTCTGTGGTTTAAGATTGTAGGAAAGGATATATTTAATAAGTATTATCCTTCTTTCACTCATGCAAGTAAGTGACGCAGCAGAGCAGATTCTCCTCACTATAGTTGGAAGCTAGTTTGCAGATTCATTTGAATCTCTTAGTTAAGATTATTTCCTGGTGTTCCCCTTTTGATCCTTCTTAAAATAAATAATAATAATAATAATAATAATAATAATAATAATAATAATAATTTTTTACCCCACCCTCCCTGGCCAAGACCGGGTTCAGGGCGGCTAACACCGAATATGAATACAGTAAAAACATTAAAAACAAAACAAAACAAAACAAACAGTTGATTAAAATATAAGTTAAAATACAGTGTAAAATGCAGCTTAAAATACAGACTCGCTTTAGTGGTAGCCTATAGATCAAAGCCATAAGGGGAGAAAACGTCAAATATTCACCGGGACCAACTATCCGTGCTGGTCCTACATGGGCCAGCAAAAAGAACCGAGGGAAAATGTATATGCAAAATCCCTTATAAGGCGTTCCATAAATAAATGAATGGGGGGGGGGGGTGTTGTTGAGTCCATTCCCAAAGGCCAAGCGGAACAGCTCCATCTTGTAGGCCCTGCGGAAAGATGTTGAATCCTGCAGGGCCCTAGTCTCTTGTGACAAGAGCGTTCCACCATGTTGGGGCTAGTGCTGAAAAGGCCCTGGCCCTGGTTGAGGCCAATCTAACCTCCTTGGGGCTCGGGACCTCCAAAGTGTTGTTATTTATGGGATGTCCCTATTTTCATCGGAGAAATGTTGAAGGGTATACCATTAGTAGTTCTTCCGCATTTGTAAGAACTCGATCTTTTAATGTGGAACTTTAGAACTCCCTGCCTATTCATAGAATCATAGAATCATGGAGCTGGAAGAGACCACAAGGGCCATCGAGTCCAACCCCCTGCCAAGCAGGAAACACCATCAGAGCACTCCTGACATATGGTTGTCAAGCCTCTGCTTAAAGACCTCCAAAGAAGGAGACTCCACCACACTCCTTGGCAGCAAATTCCACTGTCGAACAGCTCTTACTGTCAGGAAGTTCTTCCTAATGTTTAGGTGGAATCTTCTTTCTTGTAGTTTGGATCCATTGCTCCGTGTCCGCTTCTCTGGAGCAGCAGAAAACAACCTTTCTCCCTCCTCTATGTGACATCCTTTTATATATTTGAACATGGCTATCATATCACCCCTTAACCTCCTCTTCTCCAGGCTAAACATGCCCAGCTCCCTTAGCCGTTCCTCATAAGGCATCATATTGATCCCAGGCCGATGACATATCCATATTCTTTTCAGCCACCTGCCTGATATCAATAGACAGGCACCTATTGCTTACCCAGATGCTTAGAAAATTGATGTGAATTTTAACCTTTTTTTTTTTTTTTTTTAGTCTTTCGTGTCTTAACTTTTTGAAAGTCTTGCGTTATTTTTCCTATTGATGAATTTTATTTTATCTTTTTTGTAGACGGTTTGGGACTTGTTATTATTATTATTTTTTTACGCAATCAAGCATTGTACGCATGCTATGAAATAAAATAAATAAATAAATGCAGGATGTAGAAAAAGCGACTCCCGTGGACGTGATTGAAGCCAACTTCTACGGCGCCATCCTCGCCCGCAGCTACGGGTTCGACGTCCTAGACCTTCATTTCTTCTTCCGCCGTGTGGACGATCTCCGCATTGAAGACGGGGTACACTGGAACTTCTTGGCGCACCGCTTTATTACCAGATACCTGCTGACCTACATTGCTGATTCCTGGGGAGTCGAGCTTGAGAAGAGGAGGTCCGGCACAGGTGAGCATGTGGCTCAAGAACAGGGGAAGAGCTGGATGGAAGGCAGAGATTGCAGAAGGTCCGGAAGACTATAGCTGTAAAAGAGTTTTTGAGAAGGGGGTTTTGGGGCTTCACTTGCTGCTTCTTCTTATATAATAATAATAATAATAATAATAATAATAATAATAATAATAATTTATTATTTATACCCCGCCCATCTGGCTGGGTTTCCCCAGCCACTCTGGGCGGCTTCCAACTGAATATTAAAAACAGTACAGAATCAAACATTAAAAACTTCCCTAAAGAGGGCTGCCTTCAGATGACTTTTAAAAGTAAAATAGTTGTTCTTCTCTTTGACATCTGGTGGGAGGACGTTCCACAGGGCGGGTGCCACTACCGAGAAGGCCCTCTGCCTGGTTCCCTGTAACCTTACTTCTTGCAATGAGGGAAACGCCAGAAGGCCCTCAGCGCTGGATCTCAGTGGATCTTTCGCAATCGCTCGTAGCCGTGTAAGACTGTAAAAAGTAAGATTTTTAAAAAGTGAGTCTGTAAGTGACTGTGGAGGCCAATTCTGGACCCACATGTCCTTCCACAGTGGGGACATTCGTTCCCGGGCGGGAGTTGATCACGGTGAGGGTTTGCCAAGCATGCCTTCCCCTTAGCACCTTTCTCCCTTGCGTCCTGAGTTCGAGTGTCTTCAAAGCCCATGACACCTTTGGTAAAGGCTGTTCTCCAACTGGAGCGCTCGCAGGCCAGTGTTTCCCAGTTGTTGGTGAATTAGTATTTTCCACACAACAACACGAAAGATATCAAAAGATATCAAAAGATAACAATACACAACACACAAAAATCAAATCTGGTTTATACTAGATTTGCCTTGAGACAGTTTAAACCTCTTTTGTTGACCACCAGCATTACGCTTTGCATTTTTTAGTTCAGAATAGAGTAGTTGCTTTGGAAGATGATAATCAGGCATCCGCACAACATGACCAGTCCAACGAAATTGATGTTGAAGAATCATTGCTTCAACGCTGGTGATCTTTGCTTCTTCCGGTACACTGGCATTAGTTTGCCTGTCTTCCAAAGTGATGTGCAAATTTTTTTGGACAAACCAAATTTTTTTGGAATCTTTCGAGGAGTATACTCACTAACAGGAGTATACTCACTAACTACTCACTAGCAGAGTAGTTAATATGCAAAATTGTGTGTGTGGATTTGGAAGTTCTCTTGGAAAAATGCAGCTGCCCCACCAGGGACTCATGAGAGTTGCTTTTGGGGGGTTGTGTGTGAGTGGGTGACCAGGAAGTCATCCTTTGTGCCCCTTGGGATAATGGCTCTAGAATCCTAGAATTGTAGCATTGGAAGGGACCACTTGGGTCATCTAGACCAACCCCGTGCAACGCAGGAGTCCTTTACCCAACGTGGGGCTTAGAACCCATGACCTTGAGATTAAGAGAGAAGGAGGGCAAAAAGAGAGGGGCTGCCCCAATCCCACAGAGCCTGCTGTTGGTGTTGAGCTTCTTGCAAAGAACAACAGGTGTAATTTCCCCCTCCCCACCTCCCCAGAATAATGGCCTCTCACTTTGCAGGGATTGGTTGGAACGGGACTGCAACACATCAGCCAGCTTCCCCTCAGCTGCCCTCCACACCCCAGTTGTTCCGTGACTTCTTCTCGGCTGGTGACGCTCCTATTAGGCAGCTCCTTGTGGACAGAGAAGCCCCTGACAGCTATGGTGCTCCCTATGGCAACAGACCTGTGGCTGGATTCGAATACAATCCCCAGGACCCCTCGCCCCACCATGGCCGGCTCCTTCCTACCCACCCGCCGTTTGAACACCACAGCAATCCGTACGACGACGGGCCAGGGGGCAGATTGGACTGTCACGACTATCCACCCGACGATGGACAGCTCACTCCTGACCCCCAGTTCAGTGACCATTGGAATGGTTCCTTCAGCCACAGGGGTGGGATTTGGAATGGTCCCTTTTTCCCAGGTATGTCCCTGCAAACCACCGTTGTCCCTCTGAGATACGTTTAGGAGCCCACTGTTGGGATGCATCCAAGGAAACGGGGGCAATTTGCAAGCCCCCAGCTGGCTTCAGCCCACCAGCTGGTAAGCTGGGCGATCTCCAGTCCTTGGCTCAGCATGAAACAGCGACCCACAGCTTCAGTAGCCTTCAGAAGCTGGAGCACGCTCTACTCAGCTGAGTAAATAACACTGCGCAAACAGAAGTGGCAGGAGATGGCTGTGAGAGCATATTTACCCGCACCCTCACAAGCACCCGCTGTTTACCTTCCCGCCAGTGTGGTACCTATTTATCTACTTGCACTTTGACGTGCTTTCAAACTGCTAGGTTGGCAGGAGCTGGGACCAAACAATGGGAGCTCACCCCATCGCGGGGATTTGAACCGCCGACCTACTGATTGGCAAGCCCTAGGCTCAGTGGTTTACACCACAGCGCCACCCGCGTCCCATAAAAATACAGTTGGCATCCCATAAATATAAGAGGAGGGGTTTCAGCAGATAAAGCAACTTAGACTGAGTTTTAGCACACATGAAAAGCCTAAAACAAATCCTTATTTCCTGATGTATAGCCTTTGGACTATACTGTAACTTAAATAGAAAATTATCTTTAGAAAGATTTCCCCTACAAAGCATTTTATTATTTTTTTAAAAATCCGATTTAAATCAAAAAAATCCTTTTTAAAACACACACAAAACCATTGATTTTTATCCACCCTGCCTAGAACAGAGAGTGGTAACCAGTTCAGCTGCTGAAAGTGGTACATACATTTCGTAAGTCCCCAGAGGGCTTCATCCTAAGCTCACACATGATGTCTCAGTTGTGCCGCTGATTCTGGGTTTTCCTGCTGCTTTTACTTCCTGTGCCCGCTCTGCTTCCCCACTCTGACCCCTTTCTCGCTTTCCTCCAGAAACCCACCCCGACGGCTTCCCTATTCCCACAACGGCCGGGCGTTCCAGGCGAAGGCGGCGCCCCGAGTTCATACAGTACCGCCCCCACGAGCAACGCGAAGGAGCCCACCCCTACGCCAGGCCGTGGCGGGGGCGCGGCAGAAACTCTTGGCGTCGCCCCCAAAGGTCAAGATACGTCTGGAGACGCCCCTCTCGCTCTTAGCAGGGGCTCCGACAGCCTTGAATGTTCTTCTCTTGCAGGCAGCAGCCCAACTTGTCAGGACTGGGGATGGGGTTTTTTTGGGGGGGGGGAGTTGCCTGTGGGTGTCAAGGGCTTCTGTGCACATAGTGGAAGGACTCGTCGCTTGATCTCCAGCCTGCTATTGAACACCCTTTGGTCACATGCTCGCAAGTGGGGGTCAGACCGTCTTTCTGAACCCGGGGTTGCCCCCCACCCAGTCCGGACGCTTCCAGTTTTTCACCTCGACCGCCCGTCCCGTGGAAGAAGGGTGTCTTCGCAAGCGGCTCTGAATAGCAAGCTCGGTAGTCCAATCTCAGACACGCACCAGGCATTCAAAGTGCATTCTGCCCACGTTTTAAAGCTCCCCCCTCCAAAAGACCCATGGGAACTGTAGTTCCCCCGCTCACAGACCTACAGGGCCCTTAACTACAGTTCCCAGAATGCTTTGGGGGTACAGCCATGTGCTTCAAAGGTGTGTTGGGGATCTGCCCCTAGTCGTGGGATGAGCTGCAGGTGATCTGTTGATATCGGTACAAACCGCCCGGGTTGTTTTAGCCAGGATTTTTATATTCGCCATTAAATTCATTCCGTCCCGCCCAGGGCGGTAGCGAATCTGGGTGGAAACTCTTCTTTCCCAAAGCCCCCTGCTATTTCCCTGCCGTGCAAGGTGGGACAGACTGCCTTTGAAGCAGTGGGGAGTGGGAACTGAATGTGGCCCTCTGCATGTTCTTCTCAGGCCCTCTGGACTTTCCCCAGGGAGTTGAGGTCCGGCTGTGCTCCCATCCATCTTTGAGAATGTGGCTGTTTATGGGCGTTTTCATTCAGCAAGCACAGGAAGCCCATTTTCACATTCACCCATAGGGTGGGTGGGTAGGCAGACACTGTGTTTGGGAGGGCAAAATGTGCCACCTCTTTGCATTTTCCAACCTGCGACACACCTGCCCAGGTGAGCCCTGCTTGTGGATCCACAAAGGAAGGACTGTTACTAGAAGTATCTTCATTTCCCCTCCCAGTACAGTTGACTCCGCTTCTTCCTCTACATGGGAACATGACTTTATACAGAAACTAGTCTTTTGCACTAGGGTCTCGGGAGCATGGTCTAGTGGGCAGGTCTCCTGCATAAGCCCCACTAAGATAGACTGAAACTATGCAAGAACTCGCTCCAGAGACCTCCCCATGGGGGTCAGGCAAGCTGCCCAAAATGACTCCAAAGGAGAGAGCTTTTTCAGTCTGAATGTATAATGTTTTTTAAAAGCCTCAAGGTGAGGCAGTGTGTGTTTGTCTATGGCAGGGGTCTGCAACCCGCGGCCCCGGAGCCGCATGTGGCTCTTTTACACCTTTGCCGCGGCTCCGGGGCGGATACTAGCGAGGGGAGGAGGCGCATTGTGCGCCCCGACACTCCCCACTGTGGCGGGCGCTGTACTGGCTGTGACGTCGCATGGGGGCGGTGCGTGCGTTTGTCACGCACCGTCCCGACGTCACCTTCCCGCCCGCTGTCAGATCGCGGCTCCGGAGATATATTTGTTTTAAATGTCGCAATGGTTTTGCGGCTCCCAGTTTTTTTTTCTTCGGAAACGGGTCCAAGTGGCTCTTTTTGTCTTAAAGGCTGCAGACCCCTGGTCTATGGGGAATCCTTATCTCCTAACCCAGCTGGGGTCTGTTGGAGCAAAATGCATTACCTAAAAAGAACACGTTTTGGAGGAGAAAAAGGTGTTTCACGAAGGCAGCATTTTTCTCTCTGAAAGGAAATAATAAAAGTGTGGTTGGTAATCGTCTTTTTGTCTTTCTGTTTAGAGGAGGGCTGCTTGTCCTTGCAGTGAAAATGTCCCCATTTTACAGATGGAGAACTGAGAGTGGTGTGAAACAAGTTCATGGGAGAAGAGGGACTCAAAAGCCGAGAGTTAAAGTGCCTTTGGGGTGGGGGTTGTTATTACATTTTTTTAATGCATCTCACCTTTTTTGCGAGACGGTTCGCACAAATTGAAACGACACAGATGAACCGCAAAAAGCCAAGAACATATAAAAAAGACAGTCACGGAACCGAGAAATTGTACAAAACAAATGAAATACCATGAAAATCCCTGAAATGAGGAGTAATCGACTAGAAATATTATCTTATGAAAATAAACTAAATAATAAAAAGCAAAAAGTTTAAGGAAAAATTAGAAAAACCTAAAATTGTACAAAGTCTTAATGGGATGCCGGGTTCAAACCTCGTTTCACTGAACTATTCAGTTTCCTCAGAAGGAAATAGAAAAATCATAAACCTTAAATGACCAAAATTTTAAAAAAGGGGGTAAAACTCCCAAAATTTCTGAAGTATTATAATCCTAGCTCAACCTAGGTGAAGCCAAGCGCAGTAATAAAGGATTAAGGACTCAAAGGTACAGTTTCTAATACTGAATTTACAAAAAAGGTTTGAAAACCTAAATGGCAAGTTTTTGACAAAGCCCAATTTAAAGGAAGCAAAGCACAGTAATAAGGAGTTGAGGACTCAGCTCTGAAAATTCTAGTGTTGCGCACAAATTCAAAGAAAGGAATACAAGATAAGCTGTTTTAGATTTTAAACAAACTCAAGAACAGAGTTGAAACATTCCCATGGTCTAGGTTACCGCTGATGTTAAAGACTGATACTGGGTGTTTCCAATCACAGGTTTATATACTATAGGGTGAATTTTTTTTTTTAAGGGACAGGCCATCTTATTCAAACAATGGGCGGGATTGTTAGGGTTTGTAAAAATAGTCGAATTAAAACAATGTAAAATACAGATCTCTTAAAAGTGCGGATAACCCCCTCCTATTAATAGCCCTTTCATTTAAAAAGACCAGTCAGTTCCCCAAAACTTGTTGGAACAAGAAAGTCTCCACTTGCCAGTGGAAGGACAATATGGAGGGAGCCAGTCTAGCTTCTTTAGGGAGAAAGTTTTCAAGTTTGGGAGCCACCACTGAGAAGGCCCTCTCCTGCGTCCCCACCATTGCATTTGCTTAGGGGAGAGTGAAAGGGTGGAGCAAAAAGTGGGTGGCGCATAGACACGCCTGTTCACACAAGCACCCGCCCTCTTGCCCCCCATCTTTCATCTATCTTCCACCCAATCTCCAGGCTAGTGGGCGTTGTGAGCCACACCGGAGGAAGTGGAGTCCCTGCATGGAGTTGAATTGCCAGCGTGGGACCTGAAGGCTATTTTCCACACGGTAGCTCAAGCCTGGGGCCCCCTGCACTGCCCCCCATTCAAGGAAAACCAGACATTATGGAGAAGGGAGTCCATTCCAGAGCATGGCCAGGGAAGGACCCCTGCGCCTTAACATTGGCTTACTCCCAGAAGGTCCCAGGTAAAATCCCTGGCAGCGTCGCCAGCTAAAAATGATCTTGTAGCAGGCTGCATGAGGTATCCGCTTTTGGAAGTGTGCCAACCCCAAAATGCCAGCTTTACAATGGGCCGCTGGCTGGGTCCTGCCTCAGACCAGGCTGCCCCATCAAATTGTTCAGAGAGCCAGACAGGTGGTCTGCATTTGGGTTTAACTCATCTGGTTCCCCCCCCCCTCTGTTCAAAATCTCCTTCCAAGAATCCTACACTGGAGGCCCCCAGACACTCACGGGCAAGCAGTACTCCCAGGAATTTGTGGCCTGCGTATTTCAGTTTTCTAAAAATCGATATGAAGAAAGAATAGAGGAGAAAAACAGAAAGCAGGTGGGGAGTTTAGAGAGGGTGGGAACTTACCAGCCAGGTTAAAAATACTGTAAGCATCAACACCCCACCTTAATTGGAACATACACATTGGTGTAAAGCAGGGGTAGGCAACCTAAGGCCCGGGGGCAGGATGCGGCCCAATTGCCTTCTCAATCCGGCTTGCGGACAGTCTGGGAATCAGTGTGTTTTTACATGAGTAGAAGGTGCCCTTTTATTTAAAATGCACCTCTGGGTTATTTGTGGGGCATAGGAATTTGTTCATTCCCCCCACCCCCCAATATAGTCTGGCCCACCACATGCTCTGAGGGACGGTGGACCGGCCTCCTGCTGAAAAAGGTTGCTGACCCCTGGTGTAAAGCATCCAAGTTGGTATCCACATGAGATTGCATTTATAAGAAACATGTTCAAACGAGATTCCTGCATTGTAGGGGGTTGGACTAGATGACCCTCAGGGTCCCTTCCAACTCTACAAGCCCTTTGTGGCTTAGGGGGCCCTCGTATCTACAGGACCGCCTCTCCTGGTATGCCCTGCAGAGGACCTTAAGGTCCATGAATAACCATAGTTTAGAGGTCCCAGGCCCTAAGGAAGCCAGACTATCCTCCACCAGGGCCAGGGCCTTTTCAGTGATGGCTCCGACCTGGTGGAATGCTCTGTCCCATGAGACCAGGGCCCTTTAGGATTTAACTTCCTTCCACAGAGCCTGTAAGACAGAGCTATTCTGCCTGGCCTTTAATTTGAAATCAGCCTGATCTTTTATTCCCCTTCCTTCCCTCCCCCTCCCCTTTTTATGAAGATTACCCGCTCTGGGATCCCACAGCTAATTCTCCCCTGGTCTCCTCGCTGGCCCAAATAGGACTAACCCTGGTGATCATCTAATGTTTATTGGATGGATTTCCCTCCTAAATTGATTATGAATTCTGAATTTATTGTTATTCACATTTTATGCTGTTTTTGTTGCATCAATTAAGTGTTTTAAATTTGTTGTTAGCTGCCGTGAGCCCAGTTTTCTGAACTGGGAAGGGCGGCGTATAAATAAAAATTTATTATTATTATTATTAGGAAGGGGAGCAAGGTATTCTGACCATTGCACAGCCGGTGGGGTGTTTCTCCTTCCAGGCTTAAGGTCTCTTAGCAACCTCAAGGTCTTGCAAAACCCACTTTGGTTGTGGAATTCATGACCTGTGATGAAGATGATAACTTTCGTTTTGCTCTTCCTGCAGGCCTGCAGCTCAGGCTAATGGGTGGCTTAACTGGGAAGAGAAGAACAGAAGGATCTCTGAGGAGGTTTTAACTTAACTGCTAGCTGAGAAGAGAATCCAGCTCCGGTTAAGTGAGGCCAAGCAGCTTCTATAAGCGCCAGCCTTGACTCTGAAAAAAGCAAACTGAGCAATTGGGAGTTAATACTTTATTAGCAAAAACGGGATCTGCGTAGGAGTGTCAGACCTAATGAGCGCAGCAACTCATCTCCAAGAAGTCTTGCTCCCATGAAGCAATTGCTGAGACTGAAGGGCCCCACCATAGCTGTCAACTTTTTCCTTTTCTTGCGAGGAATCCTATTCGGAATAAGGGAATTTCCCTTTTAAAAAAAGAAAACATTGACAGCTATGGGCCCCACCTCCCCACGGCTGCCTGTTTCTTCTTCTCCAGGGTATTTTCCAAGCAAACCACATTGCCCACTTCTCAACCCTTTTCATACCTCTCCTAGGAGACCAGTGGGGAGGGGAGCTGGTCTCAGAAGGAGGGGGAGACACCTGTGGCTCTGCCCCATCTCTGTCTCTTGGCCTCCCTCCTCCCCTGGCCTGCTTCAGCTTCTGCCACTGAGTCTGGTCTTCTCTCTGCCACAGAGTCTCCCCGCTCACTAAGCCCTGTTGCCTCCTCAGCTTCCGACACCACCTCTTCCCCCATCTTCTCCCTCTGACCACTTACGGTCTTCCCATTGCCAATCCCTGGGCTCTGAGCCCTCTTCCCTTGGGGTTTTTCCAGCTGGTTCCTCCCACTATTCCTGTGTGTCCAACCAGTCCATGAAATATGTCAGTTTGAGTCTAATATCTACATGATGCCTAGGGAACAAATTGCGCCTTAATATCAGCAAGACAAAGGAGATGGTGTTGGACTTTCGGAGGAAGAGAGGAGAACTAGCCGCACTGTACATCAGGGAGGGCTGTGTGGAGAGTGTCTCTTCCTTTAAATTCCTAGGAGTTTATCTCAGTGAAGACCTTACTTGGAAAATCAATACAACCCAGGTGGTTAAGAAAGCCCAACAGAGGCTCCATCTCCTCAGAGTATTGCGGAAGAACGATGTTAATCAACATTTGATGATCTCCTTCTACCGGTCCACAATAGAAAGTGTCCTTTCATACTGCATCACGGTGTGGTACGCTGGTTTGACATCAACGGATAGGAAGTGCCTACAGAGTGTGGTGAATACAGCACAAGATATTATGGGCTGTCCCGTGAATCCGCTGGATGAAATAGTGGAAGAACGTTGCTCAGGAGAGTGAGGAAAATTCTCAGCCATGATTCACACCCTGGCCGGCACTTTCTTGATCTCCTGCCCTCAGGCAGAAGATATAGAAGCATGATTAGTCGCACCAACAGGGTAAAGAACAGCTTCTATCCTGGGCTGTTAGGCTGCTGAAGGAAAAGATAACAACAGGGCAACTGACTTTTGGGTTTGGTGGGTGTGCGTTAGTAAACGAGGGGAATTAAGACTTAAGAGAGCTGAGTGGGAGGTACTCGTGTAATCTCACTGTATACAAGTTGTACAAGTGACAATAAAGTATTTCATTTCATTTCCCCACTCATCAGTTCCCAGCATTTCCAGTTTGCACATTCCTTCATTTATTGTGAAAATCCTCTTGAAAATTCACTAACATCCTGTTGTGAACCTCTCCCTAATATACACATTTTTGGCAAAGCAAAATCGGAAGGCATTTCTGTACGGTTTTCTTCAGTGCTATTATTCTTGAAAAAGAGGTGCCAGAACTCACCATGAACTCTTGTTCTTTTGTAATGGAAATGACATCCACCTGAAATGTGCTGGAGCTGAGTTCTGGTGAGTTCCAGCTGAGAAAAATCCCCGGTTATTTTCGCTAACAGTTGCTAGTATGTGCATCTCTGGCAAATCAGTGCACGTTAGGTAGGCTCACTTTTAAGGCTCATCGGATCAACTTTCTTTCTCCCTCCTCCCTAGCTGGCACCTGTCTGCAAACAGGCCACAATCTCTTCCTTCCTTCCTCTGGTCCCCAGGTTGCCGGTGTCAGTGAGATCCTCCGATCTCGTAGCGGTAGATGTAGATGTAGAACCGCAGCAGCTTACAGAGGGTATTGGGGCATATCTCTTTGACTTTGCGGAAGCCCATGCCCTCGTACGTCCGATGGGCCGCCACCTGCGCCATGGAGGTGCCCAGAACCACCTCCTTGTACCCGTGTTCCTGGGCGAAGAGGAGAACCGTCCTGGTGAGAGCCTTGCCAAGCCCGTGGCCCCGGTGCGCCTTTGCCACAGACATGCGCTTCAGCTCCAGTGCCCTGCCACGCAGGGATGGGTTTTCTGGGTGGGTGGCGGCGACGATGCCCGCCACTTCGCCTCCGGCCTCTGCCACCCAGAAGCTGCAGTCTTTGGGCACCAGGTAGGTCTGGCGGATGTCCTTCATGTCCGTGGCAAGGGCCTCGTGCACATAGTCCGCCCAGAGGCGCTTTGTGAAAATCCAGCCCACGGCCAACAGGGCAGCCATGGCACCGAGGGAAAGGAGAAGGGAAGAGGTGCCCAGGTAGGTTGCGAGGAGCACGCCCAGGAGCAACAGGTGGGTCTGGGGGGAAGAGAGAACATGCCGGAAACCTGCAGGAGCATGTTCGTTGATCCCCTGGGAGAATATCGTGCGGGCGGCTTCGTAGTCCCGATCTTCATACCTGCGAATGTGGTACTCGCCCATCTTGAATTTGCCTTCCTCGTCTCCCTGGAAAACAGAACAAATGGCTTGTCAGATTTCCTGGGGTGGGACTAATTGCTCCTTTCAAGCGGATAGGGGGAGCCTCTAAATTGGCAGTCCCTCTTGGGGGCAGTGGGACTACTGTAATTCACTCTCCGCGGGGCTGCCCTTGAAGCTGTCCCAGAAACTCCAGCAGGTGCAGAATGCTGCAGCAAGGCTCCTCACGGGGTCTCTGCCATGGGAGCATATTCACCCAGTGCTTTTCCAGCTGCACTGGCTCCCGGTGGAGTACAGGGTCAGGTTTAAGGTGCTGGTTTTGACCTTTAAAGCCCTTCATGGCCTAGGACCCTCATACCTACAGGACTGCCTCTCCCGGTCTGCCCCAAGGAGGACCTTACGGTCCATAAATAGCAACACCCTAGAGGTCCCGGGCCCTAAGGAAATCAGATTAGCCTCAACCAGAGGCAGGGCCTTTTCAACACTGGCCCCGGCCTGGTGGAACGCTCTGTCTCATGAGACCAGGGCCCTGCAGGATCTGATTTCTTTCTGTAGGGCCTGTAAGACAGAGTTGTTCCACCTGGCTTTTGGATTGGAATCAACTTGATCCCCTCCCCCTCTTTCCTTTCTCCTTCTGTGATGGAACTCCTATTTGGGGACTTCCCTGGCTTTTTTCTGGCCCACATAGGACCAGTCTGGATAGTTGGCCTTGGTGAAGATTTGACGTTTTCATCCCCAAAATTTGTTTGATTTGAGTTTCTACTGAAATGAGGCTGCATTTTAATGTTGTACTAAATCTTGTTTTAAGTTGTATTTTAATCAATTGTTTCTATACCTGGTGTTAGCCGCCCTGGTCTTGGCTGGGGAGGGCGGGGTATAAATAAATATTATTATTATTATTATTATTATTATTATTATTATTATTATTGTTATTATTATTATTACCACCTAGGGGGGCAGAAAGAGACAAGGGGGACGTTGGAGGCATAAATTACTTTTTCCAATTGTATTTTATTAAGTTTCAACATTTTTAGCACAAACGGTCATAACATAATTTCATCTTTTATTTTTGTCGACTTCCCACGCATTTTCCCAGAGCTGTTGTTTCTCCCCTTCGGCTGCACCCTATTTTCGATCTACCGAATCATAACCACAATTTTATAATCTAATTACTTCTGTTGCTCATAGCTCAAATCCTGCTCACGAGTTCATTGTACTATTATAATTCTTCAAAATAGTCTGAAAAAGCAACCAATTCTTCCATAAAACACTCATCATTAGATTCTCTTAATTTTGCTGTAAATTTTGCCAGTTCTACATATCTTATTTATCCATTTTAGTTGGAACTTCTTTGTTCCATTTCTGCAAGTATAAATTCCTAGCTGCTATTCTTACATACATAAATAACTTCAACATTTTTATTTTGATGGGGGTGGGATTTCTGCCTCTATAATCCCTAACAGAAATGCTTTGGGCCGTTTTGATAAACTCATTTTAAACATCTTTTTTATCTTGTCATGTATCATGGAGGCATAAATGACTATCAGACTTTGAAAAGCTGGCATCCCTGGATCAAGTTCACCAGTTTTGTTGAACTAATTAAACTAATGAGCTTCAATTGGATTTTGAACAAAGGAAGGGTTGCCATATTTCAAAGAGTGAAAAAATCCGGACACAAGAGTTGTTGAGCTATTTTTTTTTTTTGCCCAAAGTTTTAAATGAACTTCAAAAAATTGGCAGCAAATACGACACTGCAGACATGGGTTGCCATACATCCAGATTTCCCCGGACATTTAACTGATTTCTGCCCAGACACTGCTTTCGACTGCAGTATTCTGTGTATGTCCGGGAAATTCTGGATGTATCACAACCCTAACACAGGTGCAATTAGCTGTGACAACTTTGAACTTTATTGGGTTATTCTCTTAGTGTGCTGTGCAAGCCGCTATTCAGAATAATGCTTTTGACAGGGTCGGGTGGGAGGCCACTGGGGGTGGGTTTTAGTATTCCCAAATACATTGAGAAGCACTGCTCTAAAGCCAGATATCTAAAAACAGCACACTCCTCCATCATCACCCAAAACAGACAGATACCAATAGGACAGTCTATTCTGGGAGTGGGTAGACTTTTGGGGGCTTGGGACGACCAAGACCCATGGCAAACTCTTGAGTGGAGGGCAAGTTCATGTCAAAGTAGCCCAAGTGATGAGCAAAACTGGGTAGGGCAATAACTCCAGTTCTTAAAGTTGCTTTGCTAAAGACCTTCCAATCACCTCCAGTATTTTCAATCCCTTAAAAGAAAAAGGGGGGGGGGAGAGGACACACACATTTTGGGTGGTGTCACAAAACTCATTTTTTACGGATACATTTTGGTGAGGGGGGGACCGCTAAAAAGTTTTTGGTGGGGTAGCAGTCGGAGCCTGACCCCCCTCCCTAAAAGCAAACTATTAATTTTAAAATAGATGATGGTGATTATTTGAAATGGAAACAAACTGGCGGTGCTTTGAGAGCGGTCAACAAGAAACCTTTTGACACAGCCCAGAAGGAGACCCAGAGGAGCAGTTGGTTAAATATTAAACTTTATTTACTGGCAGGGGGGGAGGTACCCAAAGTAATCTGTTGGTGGTATGCAAGACAAGAAACTAAGATGGGTAGGGAGGACACCCTTCCCCCCCCCTTCATCCCCATCAAGGTCAGATTACTCTTGCATTCCATTGCAGCTACAAGACTTTGCTCCCTACGCTCCCCCCCCCCCATTTGCCAGGATTAGGCTGGGCGGCTTTGAGTCTTCTTGTGGTTGGTTTATTGCTGGGTCATTTGCAATTCCAGAAGCTTTACCCCTTTTGTGCAGTGGAGGCCAGGCTGTGTTGCAGCCAAGTTTCTCTCGCTTGGGATGCCACAGGCATGAAACAAGGGACCCTAAGCATGCAAAGCGCGTCTCTGGTCACTGTATTGCATTTATATCTCGCCTTTTTATTAGGAGACTCGGGATTTGAACCTGAGGCCGCCTTAGGGTTTCCTACTCCTCCTACGGGCATCTGGTTGGCCACGTGGGATGCTGGCCCATAGCTGTCAACTTTCAGATTTAAAAATAAGGGACCAGCAGCCTTGAAAATAGAGGGACCCGAGTGGCGCTGTGGGTTAAACCACAGAGCCTAGGATTTGCCGATCAGAAGGTCAGCGGTTCGAATCCCCGCGATGGGGTGAGCTCCCATTCCTCGGTCCCTGCTCCTGCCAACCTAGCAGTTTGAAAGCACACCAGTGCAAGTAGATAAATAGGTACCGCTCTGGCGGGAAGGTAATCGGCGTTTCCGTGCGCTGCTCTGGTTCGCCAGAAGTGGCTTAGTCCTGCTGGCCACATGACCCGGAAGCTGTACGCCGGCTCCCTCGGCCAGGAAAGCGAGATGAGCGCCGCAACCCCAGAGTCGGCCACAACTGGACCTAATGGTCAGGGGTCCCTTTACCTTTACACTCGAAAATAAGGGATCAGTAGCCTCACTTGTCCCTACGGGACAGTCTACGGGATATCTAACAATCCAGGATAGCAGCGGGAAGCGGCGGGAAATGGCGCTGGAATAAGGGAATTTCCCGCAAAAAAGGGAAGGTTGACAGCTATGTGCTGGCCTGGTCCAGCAGTCTTTGCTTATGTGGAACACTCTCAGCCCTGATACCTCCAGTGCACACCTCTCTCTCTCTCTCTTACCTGCTGCCAGGTGTGTGAGCAGTCCTGATCGCAGGACCTCCAATCCGCCTTCTCCCTTCTCCCTTAACCTGCCTGCAGCTTGGTTTTGCAAGCTGGGCAGCTGCCAGTGAGCGATTCTCCTCCTCTTCCTCCTCCTCTGGGAGCAGCCAACCAGAAAGCAGGCTGCACGCAAGCTCAAAGCAGAGATCCAGCCTTCTCCTCCAGGCAAGCAGGGATCCTTCCCCGCACATCAGCCCCTGCAGGGTGCTCTGATGCCAGATCCCACCCACTGCACACATCACAGCAGACGCGTCATCAAGAGGATGTGGAAGTCCCTCCCTTGAAGCTTTTAAGGAGGAAAAAGCCCATCTGGGTGCCTTCGTTTGCTCAAAGCTCACAGAGGTCTGCACTGATGGTCTGTCTGTTTGCTACCTGGCCAAGCTCAAGGTGTTACAACTGTTGCAGGAATTTATGTATAGGTTGGGGGTGGGAGGGTGTTTGCCCCTCCAGCAGATATCATGCACATGAAGCCCACTACAAAATCAGCACAATCACTTTTGTGATTTGTCCCCACAAAACAATTCATCACAGTTTCTTCCTATCTACTCAAAGGGCCTTTGCTGCACAATACCAAATGTAAAAATTCACTGATCAATGTCTCTATGTACTGGCTCACAGGGAAAACTTCAGAAATTCATATAGACCTGTGAGCTCAGCTACTCAGCAGCCCCTCTGCCTGAGGGATAATCCCTGGCATCCTGATACCTGAGTGCCAGACAGGTAGCCATTCCAGAAATAACAAACCCAGATGAAGACAAAAGGGTGTGATTAACTTGGCTGGGAAACAGGGAAATGTAAATATCTCTTTTGTTACACTTGATGGGTGTTTGGTGGAGGGCAAGGGGAACCATGGGGCAGGGTCCAGGATGCTCAGATTACTTCCACCAGACCTCCCCTTTCATGATGTAACCGTGATGTATTAGTGATGTAGTTTGGGGGGGGTGTAACATGGGGATTAGCAGCTAATAAAAGTTTGGGGACTCTTTTGTTCAGGGCTTCCATCTTGTTCCACCTGGTGGCAGGTGGGAGTCCTGTCACTGTTAGTTCTGTTGGTGCAAAATGTAAGTGTATAGAAAGGAGAATTCCTGGCTGGCAAGAACAAGGTTTGGCGGAAGTATTCGCTGGTGAGAGAAGCGAGGCAGAGATTTAGAATCACAAAACATACAGCAAAATGTGGAAATATAGGCTCTTAGATCTTTAAAATACAGGTGGCGACCATTTTACTTGCGTCCGATTGATGCACATCTCTCTCTCTCTCTCTCTTACACACACACACACACACACACACACACACACAGCCTTCCCCTTGCCCTGAAACACAGTTATGACAGGAAGGCACTTGGCTCAGTGGTGGAACATCTGCATTTCATGCAAAAGGTCCCGGTGTCATCTCTAGGTAGGGCTAGGCAAGGCTCCTTTCTGAAATAATGAAGAACCCCTGCCAGTCAGTGTAGACTGTATTGAGATAAAGGGACCACATAGTAGAGGGATCAAGCTTGTTTTCTCCTGCTCTGGAGGGTAAGACTTGGACCAACGGCTTCAAGAAACCAAGAGATTCCGACTAAACATAAGGAAGAACATTCTAACAGCAAGAGCTGCTTGACAGTAGAATGGACTCCCTCTCCTTCCTTGGTTTTTAAGCAGAGGTTGGCTGGCCATCTGCAGTGGATGCTTTAGTTGAGATTCCTGCACTGCAGGGGGTTGGTCTAGATGACCCTTGGGGTCCCCTCCAACTCTACAGTTCTTGTTTCTTGCTCTTTTTCTAGAGCAACCACAAGGCTAACAGAAGTGTCTTGCTTTTTCGAGAATTCACTGCGCTCTACATGGGGCTACCTTTGAAGGCGACTACAACTAATCCAGAATGTGGCAGCTAGACTGGCGACTGGGAGCACCCGCAGGAACTATATAACACCAGTCCTAAAAGAACTACATTGGCTCCTAGTGTGTTTCCGAGCACAAACTGAAGTGTTGATGCTGACCTTTAAAGCCCTAAATGGCTTTGGCCATGTATACCTAAAAGAGCATCTCCACCCCAATCGTCCAGCCTGGACACTGAGATCCAGCTCCAAGGGCCTTCTGGTGGTTCCCTCTTTGCAAGAGATGAGGTTGCAGGGAACCAGGCAAAGGGCCTTGTCATTAGTTGCACCTGCCGTGTGGAACACCCTCTCTGCAGATGTGAAACAGATAAACAGCTATGTGATTTTTAGAAGACATCTGAAGGCAGCCCTGTTCAGAGAAGTTTTTAGTGCGTAATGTTGTACAGTGCTACCTTGGTTCTCAAATGCCTTGGTACTCAAACAACTTGGAACCCAAACACTGCAAACCCAGTAGTAAGTGTTCCGGTTTGCAAGCCTTTTTTGGAAGCCAAACGTGCTCAGTTTTGAGTGTTACACTTCTGATCTGAGTGCCACACTTCCGTTCTGTGTGTTACAGTAACCCTGACCCTAACCCTAGCGTTTTTGCTATTTATTTTGCATTTTTCTTTTTGCCTGGAACCCGGTTTTTGTTCTCTGTGGAACCCAGTTCAGCTGCTGATTGTGTGACTGCTGTACATTGTTTATTGTTTTCATTTTATGAATCAGTAGTCTTGTTAGAGAGGTTTTGGAACGGAATGGATTAAGTTTGAGAACCAAGGTACCACTGTATTGTGCTTTTACTGTTTTTTTTGTTGGAAGCCACCCAGAGTGGCTGGGGCAACCCAGTCAGATGGGCAGCATATAAATGATAAATTACTGCTATTATTGTTTTGGCAGAAAAACTTGCGAGAACATTCCCCTGTACAAATGTATCGGAGAGATTTATTCTTGGCCCTTGATTTATAGAAACAGTAGTCATAATTTTGCGACCATAATGTAGGGAACGCAAAGAAGGAAAAGCATTATCTCCTCAGGTAGGATCACATCTCAAAGGACACACCAGAGACACAGATCTCTGCCAGACAACTGCTGGAGTTATTAAGCTAGTTCAAATGAATGTAGTTAAGAGGTTATGTTCCATCTGAAAACAGCAGCATTTGGGTTGCATTGGAGAGCACGAAGAATGAATTTCCTGCACATTTAGTCGGACGCAGAGCTCAATGTGCTGTATGCCCTGAGGAAACAAACAGAAATCTTTGCATCAAGGTGATGTGATGGAAGGGCCTCTGAGGCCTGAGCCCATCCCAGAAGGCAAAAAAGAAAAGAACAAAGGCCCTTGTGACAGCAGCAATGGTCTCTTCTGGCACTCTGGCTCTTGGGCCGGTCGCTTGCCACTTGGGCCAGCAACAGTCCTCTCAAGGAACAAGGCAAAGAGCGGCTTCTGTGCAAGTTCAGAAGTGCTGAGATGAGGCCACCAGAGAAGCCCACTTTCTCCAGCAATGAAAACTCAGTCCTGTAAAGCCACACACCCCTTCCAAACCAGGACTCCCATTTTCTTACAAGCACCTTGGAAGCAAAAAGGAAAGGATCCTTCTGGAAATATTACTAGTTACGGTTTCCTTCATTACTAGAATTCTTTGAAACTTGGCTGTCAAGTGCCCTCTGCAGCAAACTGGAAAAGTCCGAAAGGAAACACCCCTTTGCTCAGCACCAGAACAAACCACTTCCAATTCTCTTGGCACCACGTAATCAACAGCACCAAATGCCCAAGGGACAAATGGGATGAAAGACCAGACCCAGGCAGACACCACCGACCACTCCTCGGTTTCCCTCCTCAGTCCACGGAGGGGATATCATAGCGATACTTGGAAACGGTGCAGTTGGCCAACCTGCCGTAGATGGTGGGCAGGACATAGTGGTGGTACATGCGGAAGCCGACGCCCTCGTACATGGCGCGGGCCTCATGCTGCACCATGAGGGTGTTCAGCACCACAGACTGGTAGCCATGCTCTCGGGCAAAGGAGATCACTGTCCTGCAGAGGGCCTTGGCAATACCAAGGCCACGATAGTCCTTCCGAACTGACATGCGCTTCAACATGAGCTCTCCCAGGTGTTCCTCAGAGGGCCTGGCACCCACAATGGCCACCACACACTCATCTGCCTCAGCCACCCAGAAACAGGAGCCCTTGTCTCCTAGGTAAGCAGCTTTGATGTCCAGCAGGTCCTCCTGCAAGCAGTGGTCGATGTACATGGACCAGATGTAGCCTAGGAGTTGCCGGCCGACGGCCAGGAGCAGGGTGACGGCCAGGATGGGCAGCAGGAGCGATTTGGAGCTGGTCAGCAGCAAGCAGAAGGTGCAGGCCAGAAGCAGGATTAGCCAGGGCTGCTTCAGCATGTGCACGCACAGGGTGGGCACATATTCGCTCATCCCTGTGGCAAACAAGTCACGCGCCGTCTCGTAGTCCTCGGGGCGGTACTCGCGGATGTGGTAACGCGCCATGGTGCACCGGCCAGAGATGGGCACCACTGGAGGAGGCAGGCTAGTGGGAGAACACTAGAATCAACAAACAGAAAGGAAAGGTTGTTACCACACAAACACACATATGAGAGAGAGATATGTGAGTGTTGGACAAGGACCTGGAAGAGAACAGCACTGGAATCCCCACTTGGCCACAAAGCTCACTGGGTGACCCTGGGAGCTGGTTGTTGCCTCTCAGCCTAACCTACCAAACAGTCAACAATCAGTCAACAATTTATTTGTATGCCTCCTTTCCAAAGTTCAAACCTTGCTCAAGGCAGCTTACAATATAAAATGTTAGTAAAGGTAAAGGGACCCATGACCATTAGGTGCAGTCATGGCCGACTCTGGGGTTGTGGCGCGCATCTCGCCTTATTGGCCGAGGGAGCCGGCGTACAGCTTCCGGGTCATGTGGCCAGCATGACTAAGCCGCTTCTGGCGAACCAGAGCAGCGCACGGAAATGCTGTTTACCTTCCCGCTGGAGCGGTACCTATTTATCTACTTGCACTTTAACGTGCGTTTGAACTACTAGGTTGGCAGGAGCAGGGACCGAGCAACTGGAGCTCACTCTGTCGTGGGGATTCAAACCGCCAACCTTCTGATCAGCAAATACTAGGCTCTGTGGTTCAACCCACAGCGCCACCGGCATCCCTAATATAAAGCATCTAGATCAGGAGTTGTCAACCTGGTCCCTACCACGCACTTAAGGATTCTAGGTGGGCTGAAGGGGGTTCTACGGCACAAGCTGAATCTTCCTTCCATCGAGCGCTGGTGGGCGGTAAGGAAATTTTACCATCAAGTAAGATGCATTAGTGGCCGGTAGGTATAAAAAGGTTGACTACCCCTGATCTAGATAGATGAATGGTCTTAATTAAGAAGTACCTCAAGCAAGTGCCAGCATTAGGGTGTGGTCCTACTGCTGGTTTTTTGTTTTGTTTTGTTGGCACAATCATCATTAGGTTATCCATGTTAATCCTGCAGTTCCCATTTGGAATAGCAACAAATCACATGAAGCTTACAGGTGAAAGATGTGCTGATAGACACCAGCTTGGGATAGCTTTAGAAGAGGACTGGACAAACTGAGGGAGCGCATAACCCCAACACTTTTTGCATTTTTTACTTTAGTCAGCTTGCTTTTAATTAATTCGCATACCGCCCTTTACCCTTAACTCTCAGGGCAGTTCGCAACATAAAAACCCATTTTTTAAAAACACACACACCACAAAACACATAACAAGAGCAAGAACAAAAAACCCCCAATAATCCCCACTTCCCCTCCCACAAACACATTTAAAAGCAGAGCTGCGTTTGTTTGTTTTTTGTGTTGTCCATTTTTTAAAATAAAAAACCTGGTTTTAATATACACATGCATTGGCTTGCTTAAAATACTGCACATCATGCACAAGGTGTGGCTAATAACTATAATGCAATAACAAACAAACAAATAAAATAGAAATAGTGATAGTAATAATAATATTATATAATGCGATTTTGGTTTTAAAGGCAGTGTAAGGTAGTCTCTGTGGGAATATATTGTATTTAATTATTGGGTATCTGAGTTTTTAGGGGGCTAACCAGGCTGGGATAGCTGGCTTGTTGGTTTTTGAATGCCTGATGTAGATTTTTTTCAGTTTTGTTTTTCTGTATGGGACAATGACAGTAAAGATTATCGTATCGTATAATAATAATAATAATAATGGCAGCAGCCAGGAAGGCTATGCTGTGTTTCCACTTTTGGAGTCGACGAAACTCCTCTGGGAATGGGAAGAGGGGGCAGCGCTGCTGTTGCTGCTGCTCTCAGGCCCTGCCTTTTGGGGGGGGGCTCCCCATTATTTTGGGGGTCCACCTGGCCGGCCACTTCGCTTCGCTGCCTGAGGGGCTCCCTCCGCCCTGACCCTCCAGGCGGCCTCCCTCGCCCACCCCCGTCGCCATAGCAACCCCCGCGGCCCCGCCGCCTCACCTTCTCCCCCGGCAGCGACGCCCCACGCCACCCTGCGCCTGGCGATGACGTCGCTTCCGGAGACGGGCCTCCCCGCACCACGTGACCTTAGGGGGCGGGGGGAAAACACCCGACCACAGAACGGCGCAGGGAGGCGGAGGCTTATAAGGAGGGGGAAGGGGAGGAGCCTCGTCTCTCCGCGCGGTGGGCGGGCTCTCCCGACTCCGCCGCCAATCAGCGCGCAATTGGGGGGGGGGAAAGGAAGGGCTCGGCCCTCTCTATGGTGGGAACCATAGAGTTTAAGAGACCTACTGTATTATATATCTTTATATATGAAGTGTGCGTATCTCTATCTATATAGATATGAACTATAAATATATCTGGAAGTATACATACAAATACCTATGAGGATTTTTTAATGTATATATAATATATGTATATTGTGTGTTTATGAATATATATATATATATATATATATGAATATATTGTTTAGTCGTATCCGACTCTTCATTACCCCAAGGACCAGAGCACACCAGAGCACGAAATATCTGGTCCACCCCATGGACCAGAGCATGAAATATATATATATATATATATATATATATATATGAAATATATAAATGCACATATAGATTTGTCTGAAATGAGCTATAAATCTATATAGAAATATATATATATATGTAATATGTATATGTGTGTGTATATGTGATATAAATAACTGAAATATATAGATTCAGATATATAGTTCGTGTGTGTGTGTGTGTGTGTATATATATATATATATATATATATATATATATAAACACACATACATACACACAATATATGTTTGTGTGTGTGTGTGTATAAATATATATATATATATATATATATATATATATATATTACAGGATTGAAAGCAAGCTGAACATGCAGCACATATCTCTCTCTCTGTGTGTGTGAATGAAGTGTGTTTGTGTGCACACAAAATCTATTTAAGTGCCTTGGCAGGAAAGCCATGACTCCAGAGTAGACCTATAGAACCTAGTGGACTTTGAGCCACAGCTGAAGGGGAACAGTTAGGGTTCCCCCCAAAAAACCCTAAAAACTGTTTGTGAATTCCCCCCCAGCCAGGCCTCGCCTTAAGCATTTTAAAACTGCATTTTCCTCTAAGACAAAAAGCATTAGCTAAGCATTCCGCCGCTTGCTGTAACTAAAAAAGATTGCAACAAGGTAGAGAACAGAGCCCATTGTCTTCTCAGGCCTTTCTCAGAGCCTTTGGCCTTGCTAAAGAACCACACTGCAACTTGCTTTCTGTCCGGGAACCATGCCAAAGCACAAGAATGAAACAACGGGAACACTCTGAAAACCCTCTCACCCCTTTCCTGGGAAAAGTCCAAAAATGGTCCTAAGACAGCTTTCTGTTCATGCTCAGAGGAACTCATGGGCAGGACTCGTGAAGAAGGGGGAGGGAACTGGAAGGGGATATAAAAACTATGTGCAATGGCTGTGAACTTCGTGCTTGTTTGTGACTTATCACACTTGCTCCTCTGCCCACCCGGGTCAAAACTCTTTCTCTGGATTTAACCCCTTGGTGTCGTTTGGCTCCTTTTGTCTCTGCTCGGGTGCAACATTTTTCCTACCCATGGTTTAAAGGGCCTAGAAAGGCTACACAGCCATGGCGAGCTCGGTGTCCCATTCATCTCAACATTCATCTGCTTCAAGAAGGAGGAAGGTTTTACTCAGGTGTTGATTTAGCAGGGCATATAGTGGGATGAAGAGCTCCCTCTTTCGCCTCCCTCAGCTCCCTCACCTGTCACCCTTAAATCCTTTCTTGTGAGGCCAAAACACCATCTTCTTCTACAACAGCAGCAAGAATACTTATTGCAAAGTATTGGAAGACACAAGATTTACCCACCCGGGAAGAATGGCAGATGAAGCTGATGGACTACATGGAACTGGCGGAAATGACTGGCAGAATCCGAGACCAGGGAGAAGAGTTGGTGGAAGAAGATTGGAAAAAATTTAAAGACTATTTACAGAAACACTGTAAAATTAATGAATGCTAGAAGGATGCTGGAATGAAGTTATATGGCTTTAGCAGAAATGTTATAAAGAATTAAGTAAAAATAGACTCTTAATAGGCTAAAGGGGAAAAAATAAGGTCAGATTGTGTTAAGATAAATTATGGGACAAAAACTGAGAAAGATGGAAATGATTTGCTGAAATAGCTAATTGAACTAGAATACAAAAAAGGGAGGTGTGAGGAGGTCGTCGAAACAAGTAAATGAAAGATAAGATATGGAAATATTGGATGCGTCTTTAATTGTTTCAGTTTTTGTTTTTGTTTCGGTAAGATAAGTAGTGTTTTCTGTTTTATATGTATTGTATTGTTTTGCTTTGTTTAACTTTTTTTCTTTTTTCTGTAATTTCTAAACTCTTAATGAACATTATTTTAAAAAAACCAAAAACAAAACACCATCTTCTTCAAGCCCTACCTTAAGGGCAGCCCTGGGCATCCTTACCTGAACTTGGCAGATTTACATCTGAGTAGACCAGCGCAGGAGGAGACTGCACAGTCATGGTATAAACTATTATTTGCATCGCTGCTCTTTGAAATATCCGGTCATTTCTGTAGTCCCCCCTCTCCCCATTCAAAGTGCTCTTAGGAGTCCTTGTTGTTTTTTGTTGTTTTTTAAAATGTATTTTTCTTAAAGATTTTATTGGTTTACAAAACTACTGTATGTGCAATGTCTCTCTCTCATTTTCCCCCCTCCAAGAAACATTTTTTACAGGTCAGTTTCATTTGTTGAGACATTAGGAAGTTTTTATGTCCGTTACTTAAGTTGCTTTTATTCTGCTTTTGTTATGTACTGAGTTGAATAGGATCCAAACTGAAGCAGTCTGATTGGTCCTAGAACAATAGGATTCAGAATGCAGCAGTCTGATTGGTCCTAGAACAATGCAGCAGTATGATTGGTTGGCAGGAACCACCCAATCCTGCTCCAGATAGAAGTGAATCCACAACCTGATTGGCTTACAGTAGAATTCCAGAATTAGCCAATCATGTGCAGCCCATTGTGTAAATAATGTATATAAAGCAGATACTGTGAGGGGACATTTATTCATTCCTCCTCACCACTATGAGCTGAATAAAGAGCATGAAATCACTTTGCGACTCTGAGTATATTTCACTGGCGACGAGGATGGGATCCCGCTGAGCTGACTGCCACACACAGCACCGCAGCACCGCCAACTGCCGCACCGCTGCCTCGCACCGTGTATCCAGGCTTCAGCTCCGGGGCACAAGGAACTCAGAATGGCAGCCAACAGCAGCTTCTCGCCATTCAACCCAGCATCTGGAGACTGGGAAGCGTACGCCTCCCGTTTCACCTTCCTCCTAGAAGCCAAAGGGGTCACCGACGAAGAAGACGCCAAGAAGAGGGCGATATTCTTCAGCGTCTGCGGAGAGGAGACGTTTGAAATTGCCCGGGCTCTCCTTGCGCCTGAAGACGTCGCTACTGTTCCATACAAAACAATAATGGAACAGCTGAAGGGGCACTTTTCGCCGCAGCCCTCAGTGGTGGCTCGTCGAAATGCCTTCTACGCAAAGCGGCAAGCCCCTGGGGAAACCATAACTGGGTTTGTGACCTCTCTCCGCCAAGCCGCCCGGTTCTGCAACTTCTCAGAGCTGGAGAACATGCTTCGTGACCGCCTCGTCGGTGGCCTGAAGGATGAGAAGCTGCAACGACGCCTCTACGCTAAGAAGGACCTAACGTTCCAGGTCGCTCTGGAGGAGGCCCTGGCAACAGAAGCTGCCGAGAGGTCGACCCAAGAGGCACGGCCGAGCCTGCCATCCCAACCGAGGGTCCACCATGAAGACCTCACCGACGACTCAGGATCCGACAGGGAGGAGGTGCACCGAGTACAGCAGCGCACTCAAGCAGCGCACAGACCACAGCTGCCTCGACGAGAAGGAGGGAACTGCGCAAGCTGCGGGGAGAGTCACGAGAGGAGGACCTGCCGTTTCCGCAACGCAGAGTGCAGGCAGTGCAGAAAATCGGGACACATCGCCCGGGTGTGTCGGGCTCGGCCCACCCGACACCAGGCATCAGATGACCAATCCAAGAGCCCCAGGTCCCGGGGCCCAACGCACCAAGGCAACTCGACGGAGCTCACGGACTTCCAGGTATACCAGTTGCCCCACCCCAACGTAGAGAAAATTTATGTAGAGGTACAGATAGAGGGGGCCCCATGCCGCATGGAGCTTGACACGGGTTCAACTCTATCCATAATCTCGGCAAGGACCTTAAGGAAACTGTGTCCCACTGGGGGTCCCAAACTCAGGCCGGCCCCATTCACCCTCCGGGACTTCCAGAAACGTAAGGTCCCCACAATGGGGGTGGGGACCTTCAGGGTGCAATACCGAGGGCGGACGCGGCAACTGGACTTGCTTGTGGTCAAGGGCCCCTACATTAGCTTACTGGGATTGGCATGGTTTGGACCACTGGGGCTAGCTGTCACCGGGGTGAACCACACTAGCTTACAAGTGGACGTGGACGCCATATGCAAGGAATTTCCAGGGGTTTTCGATGGGAAATTGGGACAGTATACGGGCCCCCCCATTGCGCTACAGCTTGACCCCGCAGTACGACCGGTCAGGCTCAAGGCCCGCCGGGTCCCGTTCGCCTTGAAACCCCGTATAGACGAGGAATTGGACCGACTCGTAGAGCAAGGAGTGCTGGAGCCGGTGCCTAATGCTCCCTGGGAAACCCCAATCGTCACACCCGTCAAGCCTAATGGTTCGGTCCGCATCTGCGCAGACTACAAATGTACCATAAACAAGGCCCTCACGGCCCACGCATACCCAGTGCCAGTGGTCAGCCATGTCCTTGCCACCCTGGCTGGGTCGAAAATTTTTGGCAAGCTGGACTTGGCCCAAGCATATCAACAGCTGCCAGTAGATGAGGCCACAGCAGAGGCACAGACGATTGTGACGCACAGAGGAGCGTTCAGGGTAAAGCGGCTGCAATTCGGTGTCAGCGTGGCACCAGGCATATTCCAGAATATAATGGACTCTCTCCTTAAAGGGATTCCTGGCGTCACCCCCTTCTTCGATGATGTGTTGATTGCCGGCCCCACACCAGAGGAGTTTGAGGACCGCCTCCGCACCGTTCTGCACCGTTTCCAGACGGCGGGTCTCAAGGTGAAGCGGGAAAAATGTCTACTAGGAGTGCCTCAGGTGGACTTTCTGGGATTTATGGTGGACGCAGAAGGGGTCCACCCGACTGGGGACAAGGTACGGGCCATTTGTGATGCCCCAGCGCCCAAGAGCAAGACTGAACTTCAGGCCTTCTTGGGACTATTGAACTTTTACCATTCCTTCCTTCCCCACAAGGCGGCGGTAGCGGAGCCCCTACACAGACTCCTGGACAAGCGGGCCCCTTGGGTGTGGGGCCAGCGCCAGGAGGCCGCATTCCAGGCAGTCAAGGACTTGCTTGTCTCAAACTCGGTCTTGGCACACTTCGACGAGAGGCTGCCGGTGGTGCTAGCATGCGACGCCTCACCCTATGGCATTGGAGCTGTCCTGGGGCACCAACTCCCGGATGGAAGAGAGGTACCGGTGGCGTACTTTTCCCAGACACTCAACACAACCGAGCGGAACTACTCGCAAATCGACAAGGAGGGTCTGGCAATCGTAAAGGGAGTAAAAAAATTCCATGATTTCTTGTACGGGCGGCCCTTCACCGTGGTGACTGACCACAAGCCGTTGCTTGGCTTGTTTGCCCCCGAAAAGCAGACCCCCCAAGTGCTGTCTCCTCGCGTCCTCAGGTGGTCAATTTTCCTTGCCAGCTACCAGTATGCACTGATTCACCGACCTGGGAAGGCGATGGGCCATGCGGACGCCCTCAGCAGGCTACCACTACCGGAAACAGGCCCTGACCCAGCACCTGCACAAGAGGTTATGAGCCTGGAGCTGCTTCCCGACCGCCCCATTCAGGCACAAGAAGTTGCACACCATTCCAAGAAAGATAGGGTCATCTCCCGGGTCCTGGACTGGGTGTGGAGGGGATGGCCCAGCAGCAGCCCCGGGCCAGAATTCGCCGGCTACACAACCCGCAAACATGAACTGTCGGCCCACAAGGGGTGCCTGTTATGGGGAAGCAGAGTCGTTGTTCCCCAGCCCCTCTGCAAAAGGGTCCTCACAGCCCTACACGAGACACATCCAGGGGTAGTAAGAATGAAGGCCCTTGCCAGGAGTTATGTGTGGTGGCCGGGGATCGATGGAGAGATAGAGGCCTGGGTCAAACACTGCCAGGCCTGCCAAGAATCCCGCCCAGATCCCCCAAGGGCCCCAGTCCAGTCCTGGGAGTCCGCCCGAGCACCATGGTCACGCCTGCATGTGGATTTCGCTGGCCCCTTTCAGGGGAAAACATTCTTCATAGTGGTGGACTCCTACACCAAATGGCTGGAAGTCGCACTGGTACCGTCCACTTCCACGTCCGCAGCCATCCGGGTACTACGCAGGCTGTTTGCAACCCACGGGCTCCCTGACACTCTCGTCTCAGACAACGGGACTGCATTTACGTCAGGAGAATTCCAAACCTTCACAGCGCAGAACGCCATCCGCCACATCCGTTCGGCGCCGTTCCACCCTGCCACCAATGGCCAAGCAGAACGCATGGTGCGGACCACCAAGGACACCCTTCGCCGCATGACGCAAGGGGACTGGGAGTACCGCCTTGCCACATTCCTTCTAGCACAGCACAGCACCCCCAGCTCAACGACTGGCCGGAGCCCCGCTGAACTACTAATGGGTCGGCGCCTTGCAATCAGATTGGACCGCCTTCACCCCGATAGAGCTCAGGATGAGGTAGTGGTGGGGGAAGGCAGGAACCCCCGGACCTTCGAGGCCCAGGACCCAGTGTACGCAAAGAATTTTGGGGCAGGCCCAGCATGGGTACCCGCCACAATCACCAGGGTCACTGGCCCCGTGTCGTACGAGGTGCTAACGGATGGGGGGCAATGCTGGCGCCGCCACTGCGACCAGATACGGCGACGATTCCCGGGAGAAAACCAGGAGGAGGACAGGTCAGAGGAGTCCCAAGGGAACAGCGGGGCAGTGAGGCCCATAGAGCAGGAGGGGCCAGCAGGAGAGGCAGAATCAGTAAATACAGAGAGGACCCGTGAGGCCGAAAGGACACCGGAACCAGAACCACGACTGAGCGAGCCGGTTGCACCAGACCAAACAGCCGCATCACAGCCAGCATCCTTGGAACACGAGCCAGAACCCGGAGCCCGGACCAGGGAACACCCCAGGCCACAACGCACACGTAGGCCGCCGGCATACCTTGAGGACTATGAATGCGACCTCCCGGGCAGGACTGGAACTTAGAGGGGAGGGGTGTTATGTACTGAGTTGAATAGGATCCAAACTGAAGCAGTCTGATTGGTCCTAGAACAATAGGATTCAGAATGCAGCAGTCTGATTGGTCCTAGAACAATGCAGCAGTATGATTGGTTGGCAGGAACCACCCAATCCTGCTCCAGATAGAAGTGAATCCACAACCTGATTGGCTTACAGTAGAATTCCAGAATTAGCCAATCATGTGCAGCCCATTGTGTAAATAATGTATATAAAGCAGATACTGTGAGGGGACATTTATTCATTCCTCCTCACCACTATGAGCTGAATAAAGAGCATGAAATCACTTTGCGACTCTGAGTATATTTCAGCTTTTAAAAAGAAAAAAGAAAAAGAAAAAGGGGGGAAAAGCCAAATGTGGAGAAGACCAACTGCGGAAAAGAATGAAAGCTTGGAGAAAGGATTGCAGTTTGGAGAAGACTTAAGCAGCAGGAATCCCCAGAGGCTCTTCCTTCTGTCAGGCATCACATTTCCCCCAGTTTTGCTTGTTGTAAGGACCCCTAGCCTGAGTCTCTTGCATGTGTGAATATCCCCCATCCTTGGTTTGTGTGTGCATTGGGGTTAATCCTGCCAGGTAGAATAATTCCTTCACTCCAGCTTCTATTCCACTTTTGCAGGGTGGCTCTTCATTAGAGAGAAAACGGCCTTGATGTCGCATTTGGTTGGGAAACATTGTTTCAAGCTATTAATTTTGATCCAGTTTTTAAAATCCTGGTATCCTTGTATTTGCTTATGCAAAGAAAAGATCCTGCACTGCGTGTCTCAGGCCTGATCGATCAACTTTGGCAGACGCAGCAAGGCTGTTGTTTGAAGAGAAAGTAAGCAGAGAAGCAACTCCACACAAGGCAGGCTTTGGAAGGTTAAATAGCAAAAGGTTTATTTGGTAACGCTCTGTCGGAATGCCACTTGACTCGCAAGGGCACGTCAATGCCAGCATTTTCGTTTTAAACAGTTCTCTCAAAGTGAGGCTCCACTTTCCCAAATGCCCCTGCGAGGCAAGGACAACCACCCACCCACCCACCAGCCTGGGGAAACCAAGGCTATGGACCACAGCATGTTCTGGTCAGGGCCTGCCTGTCAAGAGCCAGCGTCACATGCCATTGGTTTGCCTGGGTGTCGAGGAAATACCCATCCATCTGCAGCCCTTGTATGCAAGAAAATGACTCAGGTGATAGAGAAAATTCTCAGGGAGAAATATCCATTGTTCAAGGCACAACCTGCCTGCATCCTTCACTTTCCTAAGTTTGTCTATGGGGGCCGCCATTTTCAAGGGTTGCCCAACTGAGTTGCTGAGCAGAGATGAGTCGGAAGGCTTGGTGGTTTCTGTTTCGAAACATAGAATGATAGAATTGTAGAGTTGGAAGGGACCATTAGAGTCATCTAGTCCAACCCCCTGAAATGCAGGAATCTTTTGCCCAACATGAGGCTTGAACCCATGACCCTGAGATTAAGGGTCTCATGCCCTACCAACTGGGCTTTGAAGACACTTGAACTCAGGATGCAAGGAAGAAACATGCTAAGAGGAAGGCACACTTGGCAAATCCACACTGTGATCAACTCCTGCCCGGAAACCTATGTCCCCACTGTGGAAGGATGTGTGGATCAGAATTGGCCTCCACAGTCACTTACGGACTCATTGTTAAAACCATGTTTATGGAAGACAATCTTACTTGGCTACGAGTGATTGCCAAAGAAGAAGAAGAAGAAATTTTGGGGCTGGCGGTCCTTTAGTCTTGATTACCTATGTCAGCTTTCCTCAACTTAGTGCCCTCCAGACTCCAGCTCCCATCTTCTTCCCAAAGTTCAGGGATGGTGGGAGTTGCAACCCAAAACATCTGGAAGGCAACAAGGTTGAGGAAGGCTGTTCTTGAAGGGAAGCCAGCACTGTTTGTGTGAATCTGGTCCTTAGAAGGAAGACAACGCCCTCAGCAGCAAGGCACCCACTGAACTCAGAAGCTAGGAGCCCAGATAACAACATTTATTTATTGTGGCGCTGGGCTATCAAGAAACCATTTTGTTAGCACCAATGTGGTGAACCTTTCGCCCTCCAGACATTGATGAACCACAACTCCCATCAGCCCCAGGAAGCAGAGCCAGTGACCAGGGATGATGGGAGTTGTAGTGCAGTAACATGAGGAGGTTCCCCATTCCTGAGTTCAGGGATGTTCTTGATGGATTTCATCATTTTATTAAGGGGTGTCCTTGTGGGGTTTTCTCTTGCTTGCCGTTTTTGGATCCCTTGACTAGCTTGTCAGTCCTTGAGAGTGTTCCTGCCCTTTTAAGAGTTATATGGAAGGAAGTTTTCTTTCCTGGGATAGGTGAGGCTTTACCCAGAAGAATGCTGCAGTCATGGAAGAAGCCACAGCTAATGGCCTGACTTCCTCCATGTCCATCATAAAGGGACAGCAGCTCTCTAAAGTTCTGGTCCTATTGATGGGATTTATCCCCACCCCTATGTTCAGCTTTCCTTCAACTGACACCAACTCCTGACAAATCATGGAAAATCCACATGCAGGTTAGTCCTTTGGTAACTCAATTCATACACTAAATATTGGCTGATAATCAAGAGGAAGGAAAAACTGACTTGCTCGCCTCTGGGCAGATGGCATTGCTTTGAACCGTGATTTCATGTGACTTCAGGACTCAGCCAGAACCATTTTTTTCAGTGTCAGGGTTTGACCCTGGGACATGTGAAGGAATGAGGAATGAGTGTTTCTTTGTGCATGAGCAGAGTGCTGAATGGCTACAACCAGCCTCTGCACATCTGAGCTTAAAGGGAACGGCTTCCAGGAGAGGCATGTACAGGTGCGCTTAAACCAAAATTCAGCACCATTTCTGACATGTTCATAATAAGTAGAACTTAAAAATATACAGATCTTGATGAGTGCCAAGATGGCAAACATTGTGCCGAAACAATGATGACGATGATAATATTGTCACAATTGCTTGAGGGGCTGGGAACAAATTCTGGAGCTGATTTATATCTAATTTCCCCAAAGGCCCAGAAATCACAAGATAGTTTGAAGGCCAACGGCATGGAGGTCTGTGTCTAGAAACTCAAAACCTTCAGGCTTAAGAAAGAATCCACTAAGATCAGAAGAAGGCGGCAATGGGAGTCTGAGAAGCAGCTTTCCGTCCAGGAAGAGGTTGGAGACAGTCAAAGGGTCCCCCTCACTGAGCCCGTTTCTGGGACCGCAGTTTGTGCAGCCGCAGCTGGCGAAGGCGCAAGGCGAGATCCTTGGGGACCTTGCCCCCTTTGGCCAGGATCTCCCTCAGCCGTTGCTTGGGTGTCTTTGTCAGGCGGAATTCACACAGGGTGGGGTTGTCCTCGTAAGAGACGCGGCAACTCCGGGTGACGGAATGGTAGCCCTCAGCAGCAGCAGTGACCTCGTACTCACCAGGGTTTAGCAGGCGCCAGTAGTCCCCGTCAAAAGCTAATGGGGTGAGAAGAAAAGGGGAGTTAAGGGAAGCATTGAGCTTCAGGTGGATAAGGCGGTGGTTCCCAATTTTTTTGGACAACCCCCATCCCCTTCCATAAACTCATCCCCAGTGCCCCTGTGGGATGTAGCATCACTGAAGCAGTCAAATATAACATTCCCTGCTTGCCCAGAGTGGACACACAGGGGAATGTTGCTCCAGCCAGAAGGACTTCCTGTCACGCCTGGTCTGGAGCATCCTCCCTCTGTCTGTGACCGCATAGATTGGCGTGACCCTGGCAGGCCCTATAAAAGGGCCAGTCATGCAGCCATCTTCCTCTTGACTCTCTTGATCCCATCTCTTCTTGATGCCTTTTGCTGTCTGCTGGCTCTCAGCCAGGAGCACATGGGCTCATCCTTCACAGAGGATGAACCCACGCTTTTCTCTGTAACTGTAACTACAAGCTAAAGCCTGCCTTCAGGACCATACTGTGAACTGAATGTAAATAAACCTTATCATTACTCTTAAAAGAAGACTGTTGTGTCATTATTGTTTTTAAGATTGAACTAAAGGGGACGCGGGTGGCGCTGTGGGTTAAACCACAGAGCCTAGGACTTGCCGATCAGAAGGTTGGCGGTTTGAATCCCCGCAATGGGGTGAGCTCCCATTGCTCGGTCCCTGCTCCTGCCAACCTAGCAGTTCGAAAGCACGCCAGTGCAGGTAGATAAATAGGTACCGCTCTGGCGGGAAGGTAAACGGCGTTTCCGTGCACTGCTCTGGTTCGCCAGAAGTGGCTTAGTCATGCTGGCCACATGACCCAGAAGCTGTACACCAGCTCCCTCGGCCAGTAAAGCGAGATGAGCGCCGCAACCCCAGAGTCGGCCACGACTGGACCTAATGGTTAGGGGTCCCTTTACCTTTAAAGGGGATTGACCAGAAACAAGCCAATCTGGACAAACCAAACTGGATTGCTTAACTTAAATGATTCTCATGAATCCATCAACTAGCTTCCAGCAATGTGCAAAGGCATCTGCCCTGCTACAAGCTCTCTACTGTGAGTGAGGAAGGATAGTATTTAATCAATATATCTTCTCCTACTATCCTCAACATTTCCTCACTGGCCCAGGCATGACCAAAGTCCGTTTCAGGGGCCTAATCTGGTCGGTTTTATCTTGCCCCTGTGGCAATTTATTTCCTGTAGTAAAATCCTAAAAAAGCCCTCAACAACTTCAATCCTAAAAAAAGCTCAACAAAAAAAGCTTTGGTTGGCCCTCGCGGCCCTTCTCTTCATCAAATCTGGCCCTCTTTGAAAAAAGTTTGGACACCACCGCATGAGAAGCATTATCCAGAATAGCAGTTTGCACGACCCACTAAAGAAGATAATAGCACAATAAAATTCAAAAGAGTAACAATTAATTGCACATTTCTGCAAAAGCCATTTACTGTAATACTATTTCATTTGACTGCTTGGAACACCCTAAGGGAGTCCACCTCTCGAACCTTGATATGCAACTAGAGCTGGAAGGAACATAGGAAGCCAACTCATCATTGAATTTTAGAGCTGGAAGAGACCCCAAGGGTCATCTAGCTGAACCCCCTGAACCAGACCTTTGCTCCATTCAGCTCAGTACAGTCTGCACTGACTGGCAGCAGCTCTCCAAGGTTTCAGGCCAAGGACATTTCCTGCCCTAGTTGGAGATGCTGTTGAGGATTGAACCTTCTGAATGCCAAACAGGTGCTCTACCACAGCTACAGCCCTTAACCAAGGAATCCATCAGTTTTGGTCCTCTCATTTTCTCATCCCTCCCCCTGCCCCCCATTTTAGATTCTGTTCTCCACATTTCTGCAGCGATTTGCAAATTTTTTAAATCATGGAAATTCTTGTGCATTTCAATGCAAATTTCTCCCAATAAGAGCATTTGAGAGCCAGTGTGGTGTAGTGGTTAAGAGCGGTAGTCTCGTAATCTGGGGAACCGGGTTCGCGTCTCCGCTCCTCCACATGCAGCTGCTGGGTGACCTTGGGCCAGTCACAGAGAAGTCTCTCAGCCCCACTTACCTCACAGAGTGTTTGTTGTGGGGGAGGAAGGGAAAGGAGATTGTTAGCCGCTTTGAGACTCCTTAAAGGGAGTGAAAGGCAGGATATCAAATCCAAACTCTTCTTCTTCTTCTACGCAGTTTTGACTAACGTGCACCTTTTTGAAAGCAGTTTCTCGTAATGTTGTACATTTTTGTATGCTCATTTCACTAATGTACTCATTTTTTTGCACACTTTCTCCTGTCACTTGCATTTCTGTAAGCATCCTTTGGTTGGAGAGGTTGCATGGCACATTTCGGCTAAGTGCGGGTTTCAAAGGATGTTTTACTATACGATATGATATCTTTATTGTCATTGTCCCATACAGAACAATGAAATTGAAAAACCTACATAAGACATTCAAAAACCCCTAAAAACTCTGAAACCCCATTTTAAAATACAATATACAACCATAGAGACTCCTTATACTGCGTTTAAAACCAGAATTGCATTTGGATAGAAACTGTTTCTCAGGCGGCTAGTCCTAGCCTTTATAACCCTGTACCTTCTTCCAGAAGGCAGAAGCTGGGAGATCATTTCCGGGGTGCGCACTATCCTGCACTATCTCTGCAGCTTTCATATGACACCTGGAAGCATAGATTTGATCCAAGGTGGGAAGAGTGCACCCAATTATTCTCTCTGCAGTCTTTACAACCCTGGACAGCATTGTTTTTTCCCGACGGTGCAGCTCCCAAACCACACACACAGACCATAAGTTAATACACTCTCAACAGTACAATGGTAAAATGCCATCACCAGGTCCTTTTAGAGATTGTTTTTCCTCGTGCTGTTTCATAGAGTGAGATTTGGGTGGATCTGCCTTCAGATGTGAACTGTACCTGTCCGAATATCATGGTTGATGCCATCCACCGAAATGATGGCGTCCGCGATGCCCTGCTCCGTGTCTTTGTCTCGGACGATGCCTTTGATGCCCCTTCGGGTCTGTAACGAGACGCCTGGTTAGCACCACATCTACTGAAAGGACCTGGCCTTTGAGACTGAGCAACCCATGTGCCCAGCAGCAAAGCGCAAAGAAAGAAATCAATGGGGCGCCACCTGGTCCTGCCTTCCCCCGTGGGAGACGCCTTCTTCTTACCTGCTCCATGTAGACCAGCAAGGACTCCTTGTTGTTCTCCCATTCCCGGGGCAGCTCCGACTCGTGTGGGAACTTGTCACAGGACAATTCGATGGTGATCTCAAAGCAGTTGGTGTGAAGGTAACTGAAGTCGTTCATACCTGCAGGTGGAAAGATGCAAGGCCAGAGGGCTTTTTTAATTTTTATTTTACTAACATATAAAACACATACATATACATTTAAACAATACACATACACAACACACTACCTTATTTTCATAACATAAAACATACCTACATTACTCTATATAATACCTACCTATACTGTACATCTCAACATACCTACACACCTACCCTTCACGGAAACCCACCAAGTGACTTGACTTCCAGCCGTTCTTGTTACGCTACTTTATTTTTCTAACTAGCTTAAACACATTTCATTATTTCTTCAATCTCTTCTTCTATCTTGACTTTACTCTCCTTTCAAAGTGTTGGTGCTGACCTTTAAAGCCCTAAACGGCCTCGGTCCAGTATATCTGAAGGAGCGTCTCCACCCCCACCGTTCTGCCTGGACACTGAGGTCCAGCTCCGAGAGCCTTCTGGCGGTTCCCTCGCTGCGAGAAGCCAAGTTACAGGGAACCAGAGGGAGGGCCTTCTCGGTAGTGGCACCTGCCCTGTGGAACGCCCTCCCACCAGATGTCAAAGAGAACAACAACTACCAGACTTTTAGAAGACATCTGAAGGTAGCCCTGTTTAGGGAAGCTTTTAATGTTTGATGTATTACAGTATTTTAATATTTTTTGGAAGCCGCCCAGAGTGGCTGGGGACGCCCAGCCAGATGGGCGGGGTATAAATAATAAATTATTATTATTATTATTATTATTATTATTATTATTATTTCACTTTAATCATTTTCTGGATTCACTCAATATCTGTAAGAAATTCTACTTTTCCCACATAAATTTTGATGTATCCCATAAAGATAGCCCACTCCTTATTCACTTTTTGTACCATATCTCCTCTTATCCTCCCTGTTAGTTTGGCAATATGGAAGTATAAGGAAGCATTAACTGAAATATGGCACACTGGTGTCCACAAACAATCCCATCCCACTGGGGACAGTGGGGTTCTGAGATAACATATGGGATCCTTGCCCCAAATCCACTCACTTCCAGGCACCGTGTGCCAGTTCGCCCCGTTGATGATGTTGCCTTCCCTCATGAAGTCATCGTAGTGGCAGAGGCGCCGGTCGTCGTCCACCATGGCCAAGTTGGAGGTGGCGTAGACTGTTGCCAGCCACCGGAAGACAGCGTCGTCAGCTGTGGGCGTCAGCTCCTGGGCCTTCCAGTAGGTGCGCGTCATGTCGAAGGGGTAGGTGACCACCAGCTCCCCTCCATGCAGGTTGGCGCTGAGCATGAAAGGGTAGCGCTGCATCCAGTTGATGACTGCCCGAGTCTCTGGGGCCACCTGTTGCGGCAGAAACAGGGTTAGTATGCTTGGCGCTGTGGGTTAAACCACAGAGCCTAAGACTTGCCGATCAGAAGGTCGGCGGTTCGAATCCCTGCGACGGAGTGAGCTCCCGTTGCTCGGTCCCTGCTCCTGCCCACCTAGCAGTTCTAAAGCATGTCAAAGTACAAGTAGATAAATAGGTACCACTCCGGCGGGAAGGTAAATGGCATTTCCGTGCGCTGCTCTGGTTCACCAGAAGCGGCTTAGTCATGCTGGCCACATGACCCGGAAGCTGTACACGGGCTCCCTCGGCCAATAAAGCGAAATGAGCGCCGCAACCCCAGAGCCGGCCACGACTGGACCTAATGGTCAGGGGTCCCTTTACCTTTACCTTTTACTTCATGTTGCGTCCACTTCAGGTTGCATTTTTTGGGGTTGCGGACTGCCAAAACCTGGAAGTACCAGAACGGGTTACTTCCGGGTTTTGGCAGTCGCGCATGTGCAGAAACACTAAATCACGCTTTGCGCAGAAGCACCGAATCGCAAGGCGCAGGTTTCGAATGCTGCCGGTTGTGAACATGCACCCCGCCCGGATCACGTTCACAACCCGAGCATCCACTGTACGTCCCTGGTTACAGGTAGCCCAGTCACGGGGATTCAGGCATGGCGTTTGCAACTGCGCCGATGCTGCTTGTGCACGATGGGGTTTCATGCCTGAGGAGCGGTGCAAGGATGGCCCTACTATGAGGCAGAGTGAAGCAGCTGCCTCGGGCGGCAGATGCTGAAGTGCAGGGAGGAGATGGAGACAGGAGTGCCCTGTACCCCCTTTGCTTTTCTGCTGAAGAATACAATGAAATTAATGAACTCTTTCAGAAGACCATGGAAGGTTCTGTAATCCACAGACTCCAAAGGATTCAGAATCCTTCTCTCTGGCAAGTCTTCCAGTGGTTCGTACAGAGGAACCTTGGTTGTCAAATGTACAGTGGTACCTCTGGATGCGAATGGGATCCGTTCCGGAGCCCCATTCGCATCCTGAGTAGAACGTAATACGCGTCTGCACGTGCGTGGGTCGCGTTTTGCCGCTTCCGCGCATGCGCGTGACGTCATTTTGAGCGGATAGGAAGTTCCTACAGAGGGTGGTGAATACAGCACAAGATATTATGGGCTGTCCCATGAATCCACTGGATGAAATAGCGGAAGAACGTTGCCTCAGGAGAGTGAGGAAAATTCTCAGGGATGATTCACACCCGGCCGGCACTTTCTTGATCTCCTGCCCTTGGGCAGAAGATATAGAAGCATGATTAGTCGCACCAACAGGGTAGAGAACAGCTTCTATCCGTGGGCTGTTAGGTGGCTGAATGAAAAGATGAAAACAACAGGGCAACTGACTTTCGGGTTTGGTGGGTGTGCGTCAGTAAACAAGGGGAATTAAGACTAAGAGAGCTGAGTGGGAGGTACTCGTGTAATCTCACTGTATACAAGTTGTACAAGTGACAATAAAGTATTTCAATATTTCAATTTCTGTATGTGAGAAGACGCCATCTTGCCCTTCACCTCTGGCAATGAAATCTCTTGAGCCGGCCCTGCCGCTGAAGGCTTGCAGAAGGCACGCAGACTGATGTGGGGCAGATGTGAGCTGTGCTGGCCTTAAATATGACGCCAACCAGGACTCATCTGCCCATACCCGGGGGTCAGAGGGATGGGGGCAGATCCGTGATGAGGCTCACCGTGGCATTGGGGAAAGTGTAATACTCTGGGATGGGGATGTAGTGGTTGGGGAACTTGTGTGGCACCATCTCGTTGTCCTCTGCATCCCACAGGGCCGTGTTGAGGTCAGCAAAGTTGTGGTTGAGGTCGAAGCCTTCGTATGTCCACCGGCCCATCGCCCAACCGGAGAGCTCAGAGCCCTATGCAGAAGGAAGGGAAGAACATCAGGGCATGGCTTTGCGTGATAACCCCTTTCTGCCTTCTCTACTCAGTTTCTAGGGATACGGGTGGCGCTGTGGTCTAAACCACCGAAGAAGAAGAGTTTGGATTTGATATCCCGCTTTATCACTACCCGAAGGAGTCTCAAAGCGGCTCACATTCTCCTTTCCCTTCCTCCCCCACAACAAACACTCTGTGAGGTGAGTGGGGCTGAGAGACTTCAGAGAAGTGTGACTAGCCCAAGGTCACCCAGCAGCTGCATGTGGAGGAGCGTGGACGCGAACCCGGTTCACCAGATTATGAGCCTACCGCTCTTAACCACTACACCACACTGGCACACCGAGCCTCCTGGGCTTGCCGATCAGAAGGTCGGCGGTTCGAATCCCTGTGACGGGGTGAGCTCCCGTTGCTCGGTCCCTGCTCCTGCCAACCTAGCCATTCGAAAGCACGCCAGTGCAAGTAGATAAATAGGTACCGCTGTGGCGGGAAGGTAACCTTCCCACTGGAGCGGTACCTACTTAACTACTTGCACCTATTTATCTACTTGCACTTTGACGTGCTTTCGAACTGCTAGGTGGGCAGGAGCAGGGACCGAGCAACGGGAGCTCACCCCGTCGCGGGGATTCGAACTACCGACCTTCTGATCGGCAAGTCCTAGGCTCTGTGGTTTAACCCACAGTGCCACCCGCGTCCCACCTTCCGTCTTAGCCAGGTTTTAAACTGCCCCGCACCTGACATCCCAGATGCCCTTGGAGCACCAGTGCAGAGACCCAGAGGTCAAGCTGACTGAGAGAGGCACATCTACCATCATGCCGCACCCATAGGTTGACCATAGCATTTTCTTGCACTCTCCTGCCAACATCCCTGCGCCAGTGCCTCTGCGCCACCCACCAGTTTGTAGGCCGTCTCGTAGCCGTCCGGGTTCATGGAGGGCAGCAGGTGGATTCGGGTCTCGGTGACCAGGCGTACGATGCGAGGGTTGCCCTGCTTGTACTCGTGGCAGAGGTATTCCATCAGGTTAAGTAGCAGCTCCCGGCCCAGAGCCTCGTTGCCGTGCATGCCAGCGACGTAGCGGAACTCGGGCTCCCCTGGAGAAGAGCGCAAGAGAGCATGTCAAGAAGGCTTTCCAGAAGGGGATATTGAAATCAGAAGAGAGCGGGTTGTGATGCCTTTCCAGGAAGGTATACTGAATTGAGAAGAGCTTTCCCCCATCCCCCCAGATTTTATTAAAGTTTGAAAAAGGGTATTCAAAAGGTTGGGATCGAAGGGTGCACGGCTGTTGTGTCCGCCTCATGCCACCCTGTCACAACGGGCTGGAAGTGCGCCCTGAGGAGGTACAGTGCACGCTTGGGTTGCGAATGTGATCCGTGCAGGAGGCACGTTCTCAATCCGCAGCATTCACAACCTGCAGCGGCGCGTCTGTGCATGCGTGGGTTGCGATTCGGCGCTTCTGCACATGCGCAAAGCACGATTTAGTGCTTCTGCGCATGCGCGACTGCTGAAACCCGGAAGTAACCTGTTCCGGTACTTCCGGGTTTCGGCGGGTCTGTAACCCGAAAAAACGCAACCTGAAGCATCTGTAACCCAAGGTATGACTGTATATGGGCAATCTTTCTGGAAGATATTTGTATTTTGTGGTGTTAGTGATCTGACATGGTTATCCTTCCTTTCCCCTATCTTTTATTAAGCTCTTTGACGGCATCAGAACAGCCTCTAACGTCCTAATCTGTTGGAAGGGATAGTGATGAGTACCTTTGATGTTGGACATTGTTTTGAGAAAGTGAGGCATTGGGAGAAGGTGGTTAATGAATAATCTGCACGGAGCTAGTGATCTGCAAGCCACACAGGTTTGCTATCTGAGGTCCAGCTCCGAGGGCCTTCTGGCGGTTCCCTCACTGCGAGAAGCAAGTTACAGGGAACCAGGCAGAGGGCCTTCTCGGTGGTGGCACCAGCCCTAGTGGAACGCCCTCCCACCAGATGTCAAAGAGAACAACAACTACCAGACTTTTAGAAGACATCTGAAGGCAGCCCTGTTTAGGGAAGCTTTTAATGTTTAATGTTCTTGTTGTTTAGTCGTGTCCAACTCTTCGTGACTCCATGGACCAGAGCACGCCAGGCACTCCTGTCTTCCACTGCCTCCCGCAGTTTGGTCAAACTCATGCTGGTAGTTTCGAGAACACTGTCCAACCATCTCGTCCTCTGTCGTCCCCTTCTCCTTGTGCCCTCCATCTTTCCCAACATCAGGGTCTTTTCCAGGGAGTCTTCTCTCCTCATGAGGTGGCCAAAGTCTTGGAGCCTCAGCTTCAGGATCTGTCCTTCCAGGGAGCACTCAGGGCTGATTTCCTTCAGAATGGAGAGGTTTGATCTTCTTGCAGTCCATGGGACTCTCAAGAGTCTCCTCCAACACCATAATTCAAAAGCATCAATTTTTAATTCTTAATGTTTAATTGACTATTGTATTTTAATACTCTGTTGGAAGCCACCCAGAGTGGCTGGGGAAACACAGCCAGATGGGCGGGGCGGGGTGTAAATAATAAATTTGAAGGGTGTATGCCTGTTATGTCCTCCTCATGCTACCCAGCTGGTGCCCCCCCGATAAATGTGCCCAGGGCCATCGCTCCAGCAGCGCCCCAAGATACACCCCTGCCTTGAAGTAGCAGACAAGTCAGATAAGAGTGGCAGATCAGGATGCTTGCAAAGGCTTGTCTGAACACAGAGTCATTCTAAGCTGCTATGAAATTGGCTTGGATGAGGCTCAACTCCTTCACTCACCAACTTCATGCTGCCCGGGATTGTCAGAAATCTCCATGACGTACATTTTCAGTCCTAGGTAGCTCTTCCCGATGCTGTATACCCGGGTGATGTTGGGACAGGCGTCGTTCACCTTCTTCATCAGCTGCGCGGGGGAAAATGTCACATGTCATTCTCCCAGTTCTGGTCGCCGCCATCAAGGCCAGCACAAGACATTTTGCTGCCTGAGGCAAAGGGCGAAATGGCGCCAACAATGGCCCACACCCATTCCACATACTGTAATGGATTGCCACGGTGCCGGATTTAGGATGGGGCAGGCAATTACCCCGAACAGGGCACCAGTCCAACAGGGTGCATAATTATAACGATAATACGGCAAAAGTATCGTTAGCCCAGAAATGGAAACAAGAAGAAATCCCGATGAAAGAAGAATGGCAGACGAAATTAATGGACTATGCAGAATTGGACAAAATGACAGGAAGGATTCAAAACCTGCGGGACCAGAGATTTACAGAAGATTGGAAGAAGTATAGGAATTATTTGAAGAGCAACTGTAATCAACAAATTACGCTAGGAGGACTACAAGAAGTTTTGTAAGGAGAAATATACGAAGTGTTACAAAGTAGAAAAAGATAGAGATATTGGTTATGAGTTTGAAATGTAATAGGGAAAATAAGAAATGCATACTAAGAGATTAGACTGGAAAATTTTCAGACCAGACTGATGGAAGTCAAAAAAACTGAGTAAGATGTAAAAGTATGTTTAATTACTGTTGAAAACGATATGTAAAAAAACTAATAAAAATTTATATAATAATAAAAAAACATAATTTTAATGATAATAATACCTACCTTTATACAGGTACCTACTCAAAGTTAGGCCCCTGGTCAGACAAGTGATTGGGTTGTAGCTTCCAGATCAAGTTAGGGGGAACCAAGCAGAGGGCCTTCTCGTTAGTGGCACCTGCCCTGTGGAACGCCCTCCCATCAGATGTCAAGGAAATAAACAACTATCTGACTTTTAGAAGACATCTGAAGGCAGCCCTGCATTGGGAAGCTTTTAATGTTTAATGTATTGCAGTATTTTAATATTTTTTGGAAGCCGCCCAGAGTGGCTGGGGAAGCCCAGCCAGATGGGCGGGGTATAAATAATAAATTATTATTATTATTATTATTATTATAAGTATATGGGAAGCCCCACACAGAGTGCATTGCAAGCTTTTCACAGCCCTAGAGATGTTTCTTTCTCTGCGTCTTGCAACCCACCTTCCTCATGTCCTTGTAGTTGTGGTGCCTGAAGTCCAATTTGTCTGTGGTCACAGGCGCCGCGTCCCACGAGTAGATGTTGTTGGGGTCTGGAAAGACAAGAGGGAGAAGGATGACAAAGCTTTGGGTAACACATTTCACTGGCTGCCAAGCTGTTTTGGCGACAGGGCGGGGGCAACTAGAGCGGTTGGTTGGATGGCAGGAAGAAAGCACTTTTTGGTAAAGTGAGCAACTCGGCCCCAACCAACCAATACAGACATAGCCAGGTCCCAGGACATAGGGGGGAAATTGGTTGCCTTTGCTTTTCGAGGCGATCCTCACTTGCTTTTCCTAAACAAATATGCAAAGCAATCAAAGAGCTATCTTTAACTCTGAAAACTCTGTTCATTCCTCCTCTTGCTCTGGGCACCATAAGGATGTAAGAAGAGGCTGCTGGATCAGACCAACGTCCCATCCAGTCCAGCGTCCTGTTCTCACAGTGGCCAGCCAGATGCCTGTGGCAACCCATAAGAAGGATTCAAATGCTGCTGCCTCTAGCTGTGGAGGGCAGAGCGTACAGTGGTACCTCAGGTTAAGAACTTAATTGGTTCTGGAAGTCCGTTCTTAACCTGAAATTGTTCTTAACCTGAAGCACCACTTTAGTTAATGGAGCCTCCTGCTGCTGCCGCACTGCTGCTGTGCGATTTCTGTTCTCATCCTGAAGCAAAGTTCTTAACCTGAAGCACTATTTCTGGGTTAGTGGAGTCTGTAACCTGAAGCGTATGTAACCTGAGGTACCACTGTAGTTACTGTGGCTAGCAGCCTTTGATAGCCCTCTCCTCTGTGAATTTCTCTACTTCTCTTTTAAAGCCATCTAATTCAGAAAACAGCAGCTAGACTGGTGACTGGGAGCGGCCGCCAAGACCATATAACACCGGTCCTGAAAGACCTACATTGGCTCCCAGTACGTTTCCGAGCACAATTCAAAGTGCTGACTTTTAAAGCCCTAAATGGCCTTGGGCCAGTATACCTGAAGGAGCGTCTCCACCCCCATCGTTCAGCCCAGACACTGAGGTCCGGCTCCAAGCCTGGAGCCAGGAATGCCCACGAGATTCGAACCCAGGACCCTCACCTGGCACTATGCAACCCAGGACCTCCAGCCTCAGGCAGATGGTCCCATTCTCAAACCACGTTTGGGGGTTGATGCGGATGTATCGGGCCACCACTGAAGTGGGGAAGAGGCCGAGGACCGGTGTCTCGGGGTCCTTGTTTCCGGCGAAGACCTAGAGCGGGTGAGAGAGAGGGAGTCATTTTGAGGCTACCCATCCAGCAAAATAGAATCATAGCATTGTAGAGTTGGAAGGGATCCCGAGGGTCATCTAGTCCAACCCCCCGCAATGAAGGAATCTCAAGCATCCCTGACAGATGGCCACCCAACCTTTGCTTAAAAGCCTCCAAGGAAGGAGAGTCTGGACAGCTCTTGCTGTCAGAAAGTTCTTCCTGATGTTTAGTTGGAATCTCCTTCCTTGTAACTTGAAGCCATGGGTTCGAGTCCTACCCTCCAGGGCTGGAGAAAACAAACTTGCTCCATCTTCCATATGACAGCCCTTCAGATATTTGATGATGCCTCTCATATCTCCTCTCAGTCTCCTCTTTTCACTGGCTCCCAGTGGAGTACAGGGTCAGGTTTAAGGTGCTGGTTTTGACCTTTAAAGCCCTATGTGGCCTAGGACCCACGTACCTACGGGACTGCCTCTCCTGGTATGCACTGTGGAGGATCTTAAGGTCCACAAATAACAACACTTTGGAGGTCCCGAGCCTCAAGGAGGTTAGATTGGTCTCAACTAGGGCCAGGGCCTTTTCAGCACTAGCCCCAACGTGGTGGAACCCTCTGTCACAAGAGACTAGGGCCCTGCGGGACTTGACATCTTTCCACAGGGTCTGCAAGACGGAGCTGTTCTGCCTGGCCTTTGGTTTGGACTCAGTCTGACCCTTCTGTTTCCCTCCCCTTATGGTTTTGATCTATGGGCTACTTTCAAAATGAGGCTGCATCTTAAATTGTTTTTTTTTACCTGTCTTTTAAATTGGGCTTGTTTTCCTTTTACTCCCACCCTCCTTCCCCCTATTATGTTTTTACTGTGATTTTATTGGTGTTAGCCGCCCTGAGCCCGACTCTGGCTGGGGAGGGTGGGGTATAAATAAATTATTTTATTATTATTATTATTATTATTATTATTATTATTATTTTCCAGGTTAAACATACCCAACTCCTTCAACCATTCCTCATAAGGCTTGGTTTCAAGCCCCTTGATCATCTTGGTTGCCCTCCTCTGTACACATTCCAGCTTCTGAATATTCTCCTTAAATTGTGGTGCCCAGAACTGGACACAGGACTCCAGGTGTGGTCTGACCAGGGCAGAATAGAGTGGGACTATTCCTTCCCTTGATCTCATTTTCTTCTTCTTTTAATTGCAATGGGAGCTGCAATACTCAGAATCCCATAACCTGTCCAGATTCTGGCACTTCTTCTTCAAGGCTGGCAATGCACACATTCCCGTGTTCACATAACCTGATCTGAGGTTGAATCCTGACAAGACAGAAGGAGTGTTCTTGGGGGAACAGGAGGGCAGGTGTGGAGGACTCCCTGGTCCTGAATGGGGTAACTGTGCCCCTGAAGGACCAGGTGCGCACCGTGGGAGTCATTCTGGACTCACAGCTGTCCATGGGGGCGCAGGTCAATTCTGTGTCCTTGACAGCTGTCTACCAGCTCCATCTGGTGCACAGGCTGAGACCCTCCCTGCCCGCAGACTGTGTCGCCAGAGTGGTGCATGCTCTGGTTATCTTCCGCTTGGACTACTGCAATGCGCTCCATGTGAAGGTGACCCAGAAACTACAATTAATCCAGAAAGGGGCGGCTAGACTGGTGACTGGGAGTGGCCGCTGAGACCATATAACACTGATCTTGAAAGACCCACATTGGCTCCCAGTATGTTTCCGAGCACAATTCAAAGTGTTGGTGCTGACATTTAAAGCCCTAAACAGCCTTGGCCCAGTATACCTGAAGGAGCGTCTCTACCCCCATCGTTCTGAGGTCCAGCTCCGAGGGCCTTTTGGCGGTTCCCTCACTGCGAGACGCCAAGTTACAAGGAACCAGGCAGAGGGCCGTCTCGGTGGTGGCACCCGCCCTATGGAACACCCTCCCACCAGATGTCAAAGAGAAAAACAACTACCAAACTTTTAGAAGACATCTGAAGGCAGCCCTGTTTAGGGAAGCTTTTAATGTTTAATAGCTTATTGCATTTTAGTGTTCTGTTGGAAGCCACCCAGAGTGGCTGTGGAAACCCAGCCAGATGGGCCGGGTATAAATAATAAATTATTATTATTATTATTGATCTGGACACTACACTTCTGTTGATGCAACCTAGAATAGCATTAGGTTTTTTTTGTTGCTGCATCACACAGTGGACTCATGTTAAGCCTGTGGTCCGACGAAGACCCCTAGAAATTAAGCAACGAGTCTGGATCTCTGGAACAGCTTTGTAGTTCAACACAGCTGGAGGGCACCAGGTCAGGGAAAGCAGCAATGTGTGATCGTATCTTGAACCCGGGACCTTGTGCATGCAAGGGGAGGTGCTCCTGCACATTTCCAGGGCTTCAGCCAGGTGTCCCTGTATTTCAGCATTTCCTACACTGACTGGCAGCAGCTCTCCAAGATTTTGGGCAGGACTCTCTCTGCCGAAGATGCCAGTGGGGAATGAACTTGAGATGTTCCGCATGCCAAGCGGATGTTCTGCCGCTGAGCTACTGATCCCTCCCTAAAGGGAGGCAGTGAGGCCCCTGGTTTCCTTTGGCAAAAGGGCACAGAGGCCCTTGATTTCCCTTTGGTTGGCTTGGCACATCCTCCTGGCACAAGACCCAGGTTTGGATCTCTGCTGCTGCCCTGGTGCCAAGACCCAGCTCAGTCAAACTATTGTTCATTTGCTTCTTAAGGAAGGAGGGTAGCTCTTAATGCTGAAAAGGCCACGTGGAACACTTCAGGTTATGTGTACACGGCGATGTGTGCATTGCCAGCCTTGCAGAAGAAGTGCCAGAATTTGGACAGGGTAAGGGATTCTGAGAATCGCAGCTCCCACTGCAATTATAAGGAGAAGAAAAGGAGTTTCTATCCCGTATGACCTCCAAGGAAAGCTTGACAAAGTTCAGGCAGTGCCCTGAGGGCATCTTGGTTAGAAAGAAAAGACATAGAACTGGAAGCAACCATGAGGGTCATCTAGTCCAACCCGCTGCAATGTGGGACTCTTGTCCAACTTGGGACTTGAACCCACGACTTTAAGAGTCTCATGCTGTACTATTAAAACAGCACACAAGAACTAAGATAGCAAGCAAGCAAGCAAGCAAGCAGATCCTTAACTCAGAGCCCCACCAATTTAATCAACCAAAGCTTTTGAGTTGATTAATCTACTGATTCAGACTCACAGCTTTTCTGGCTTGGGATTTAGGTTTTCTCAAGGCTGCCTGCTCCTAGGCCAGTCTGCCGATTTATGAGGGTTGTAATCTATAAAGCCCATTCTTTGGCTGCTCACTGCTCTCTGCAGTTAAAGTGGGTGATGGTGGCTGAGAGCCAGGTCTTCTTTGTGGTGGCACCCAAACTCTTGGATACTCAACTGATACCAGAGAAACTGGCATCGTAAGTCCAGCCAATCGAAGAGCCCGGCACCCCAGGTCCAGCCAATTAGAGACCCTGGCATCACCAAGTCCAGCCAATCAGAGAGAACCAGGGATTCTAGGCCCAGGCAATCGGAGAGCCTGGCATCTCATCCAGGACCCCTGAGGACCCGAGTGGACTCACCATCTCCTCACTCCCATTCATGCACGGCTGCCAGCTGTGAGTGTCGTTGCTGAACTGGATCTTATATGACGTCACCCAGTCATATCTGGGGGAAGAAAAGCAGACTGAACAGGCGAATGCACAAAGGTAAATCAATTAGGGGCTGGGAAATCTAATGAACCCCTAGGAATCCCTTTCAGCCCATGGTCCACATTCGCTCATGGGGAAACATCCCGGGGCTTACGTCCAAATGGAGTTCAGGCCTTGTGTGATGACCCCGGTGAAACGGGTCGGCTGCCAGGCATCCACCTCCAGCCATTGGTTCTTGTTTTCATGCCCAGCGCACCAGCCGCCGTCGTAGAAATCGCCATCGTTGATGCCGGACTAGAACAGAGGAAAGCAGAGAGGACTTGGGGTTTTGGCTGAGGATGCAGGACACAAAGGAGTCGTCTGCTGAGAGCAGAGATTGGGTTCTGGTAGCTGCATTGGCAGGGAGGGTGCATGTGTGACAGAGGCCAGCCATACAATTGCAACAACACATTTAGTGGCACCACTGGAACTGAGAGGCGCACTCCGGGTTCCTCTGCAATCTTGCAAGCAATGTTGCAAATGCACACTGTGTTGCGAGCCAGGATGCTCTAGACTGGTGCAATATTCCTGGGTTACCCTGAGTCATCCCATGGGTTCATCTGGCCTGGCATCATCTATAAGTAGCCAAACAATTAAACCCCTGTGTTGCAAACAATTAGCAGTAATATCCAAGGCAACACCATGACCAAGTACAACAATGCAATATCAATATAAACTCTTTATATAATCTATACGGAACATTGAGCAATATGAAAAACCAAATAAACAGAAATCTTATAAATCTCTGAAAGTCACAAAATGTGCACTCTTGATGGATTCTCTTGAAAACATAGAACCAAATAAATATAAGTCTTATAAGTTTTTGGAAGTCTTTGTAGACTATGCAAGTCTCTGAAAGAAGCAATGGGTCAGATTCTTATCTGATGAAAACAAGCTGTAAAGCTTTGTTTTATGACGTCCAACACTGCCGAAGTGGTCCGCAAAGAGATGTAGTGAACAGTGATTCCAGATATACCAACTGTTTCGTAGAATTCTTCTTCAGCACAGCAGAAGGATTCAGAAATGCTTCATAAATCCGTCTATGCTATGGAGCAGTGGTCATAAAATTATGTAACCACTTGGGTCATCGTATTGCCTTGGATGTTACTGATAATTGTTTGCAACACAGGGGTTTAATTGTTTGGCATCATCTATGGCAGTGGTCCCCAAACTTTCTCGGGCCACCGCCCCCTTGGTTCCACAAACTCATCCCCAGTGCCCCCAACCCTATAAAAAGCATTATTCAAAACTGCAGTACACACAACACACTAAGGAAAATAACACCAGGGATCCGTGGGAAGCTCGGAAGCAGGACCCAAAACAGTGGCATAGCATTGTTTGCTGGCACCTGGGGTGGATGCACAAGCACCGGGCAGGGAGGGGCATCAGTCCATCCCTCTCTGCCAATGTGGCCCCACCCCCACGGGAGCAAAGCAGAGCCATGCTGGGAGAGATCATCAGGGGGTTTGGGTTGGGTGTTCATCAATATGCAGATGATACCCAGCTCTACCTCTCTTTCAAATCAGAACCAGTGAAGGCAGTGAAGGTCCTGTGTGAGTGTCTGGAGGCGGTTGGAGGATGGATGGCAGCTAACAGATTGAGGTTGACAAGACAGAAGTCCTCTTTTGGGGGGACAGGAGGCAGGCGGGTGTGGAGGACTCCCTGGTCCTGAATGGGGTAACTGTGCCCCTGAAGGACCAGGTGCGCAGCCTGGGAGTCATTCTGGACTCACAGCTGTCCACGGAGGTGCAGGTCCATTCTGTGTCCAGGGCAGCTGTTTACCAGCTCCATTTGGTACACAGGCTGAGCCCCTACCTGGCCACAGACTGTCTCGCCAGAGTGGTGCATGCTCTGGTTATCTCCCGCTTGGGCTACTGCAATGCACTCTACATGAGGCTACCTTTGAAGGTGACCCGGAAACTACAACTAATCCAGAATGCGGCAGCTAGACTGGTGACTGGGAGCGGCCGCCGAGACCACATAACACCAATCTTGAAAGACCTACATTGGCTCCCAGTACGGTTCTGAGCACAATTCAAAATGTTGGTGCTGACCTTTAAAGCCCTAAACGGCCTCTGCCCAGTATACCTGAAGGAGCGTCTCCACCCCTATCGTTCTGCCCAGACACTGAGATCCAGCGCCGAGGGCCTTCTGGCGGTTCCCTCGCTGCGAGAAGCGAAGTTACAGGGAACCAGGCAGAGGGCCTTCTCTGTAGTGGCACCCACCCTGTGGAACACCCTCCCATCAGATGTCAAAGAGAAAAACAACTACCAGATTTTTAGAAGACATCTGAAGGCAGCCCTGTTTAGGGAAGCTTTTAATGTTTAACGGACTACTGTATTTTAATACTTTGTTGGAAGCTGCCCAGAGTGGCTGGGGAAACCCAGCCAGATGGGCGGGGTATAAATAATAAATTCTGTTCTATTCTATTCTATTTTTCCTGCCTGCCTGCCTGCACAAGAGGAAGCCCGGCTGGCCGACACGGCCCTTGGTGGGTGGGAGGGAGCACCAGGTGTGTGTGGGCACCTGGTTTGTGCCCGCTCAAAAATTGTGCGCCCGGGGCATGCTACACCCCTGTCCCAAACACAAGAGCAACTCTGCCCTCCTGCGATCAGTGATGTCACAAGCCAGAGTCCTGCACCCAGCCCACCTTGATCTTCCCCAACTGCTCCTCCTGTTGGTGGGTGAGGGCACTGCAAGCTGTGTGCGTTTACCTGTATGTTGAGTCTCCCACGATGGGGTCCGAGGCCCATTCGCTTGTAGCTAGAAGCCCGGAGCTGGAAGTCTTTCACCCTCAGAGACTCGAGGCCCAGCGGGGGGCATTCTGGTTAGAAATGGGAGAGGAAGAGGAGGAGGAGAGTGAGATGGGGGGGGGGGGGAATCAACAAGATTCTTGAGATATGAGGATTTCCCCCAATGACCCCCCACTTTGCTGGTGCCTGCTAGATGCCAAACATATCTTGGGAACGGTGGTCTGTTGGTGGTGCTGGGAATGGTAACTCTGTGAAGGGTTCTCCACAGTTCCCAGGATTCTTTGCGGGAGGGCATTGATGTGCTATAAATGTTTGGTGTGTCGTCTTCTTCTTCTTTGGCGATCACTCATAGCCGAGAAAGACTTTCTTCCATAGAGTATTGTTAGACCAGAAATGGAAGTAAGAAGAAATTCCGACAAAAGAAGAATGGCAGACGAAATTAATGGGCTATGCAGAATTGGACAAAATGACAGGAAGGATTCAAAACCTGTGGGACCAGAGATTTACAGAAGATTGGAAGAAGTATATGAATTATTTGAAGAGCAACTGCAATCAACAAATTACACTAGTAGGAATTCAAGAAGTTTTGTAAGGAGAAAAAAATACGAAGTGTTACAAAGTAGAAAAACAGAGATATTGGTTATGAGTTTGAAATGTAATAGGGAAAATAAGAAATGCATACTAAGAGATTAGATTGGAAAGTTTTCAGACAGGACTGATGGAAGCCAAAAAAATTGAATAAGATGTAAAAGTATGTTTAATTACTGTTGAAAATAATATGTTAAAAAACTAATAAAAATTTGTGTGTGTGTGCGTGTATTGTCTTCCATAAACATGGTCTTAACAGTGAGTCTGTAAGTGACTGTGGTGGCCAATTCTGGATCCACACGTCCTTCCACAGTGGGGACATAGGTTTTCGGGCGGGAGTTGATCACGGTGAGGGTTTGCCAAATGTGCCTTCCTCTTAGCGCATTTCTCCCTTTCGTCCTGAGTTCGAGTGTCTTCAAAACCCATGACACCTTTGGTAAAGGCCGTTCTCCAATTGGAGCGCTCACAGGCCAGTGTCTGAAATTGGTACAGAGGATGTCTCTCCATGGGGAAGAGAAAGAAGTTGAAATCCAAGCCCATGCGAAAGAAATTGAGCAGAGGGGTTTGCTCCTGCCTGTCTCTGTGGGAGCCTGCAATTGTAAGGGGCCGCCGAAACCGCACTGCTGTTTCTTCTACGAGTCTCTTGGATGAGTCAAAAGCACCAGAGCACAGCCTAGGCTTAAGCTGATGAGAAGTCTGACCGCACTCTTTGAAAGTGGGTCTCTCCCCCCTCCTTGCGCTTCTCCACAGCAGCCAGGAGATTATTGTGCAGAACAAGCAGACTGAAGCAATCAAGAGGCATGTGGGGGCCAGGATTTGGGGTGTGAGTGTGCATGGATGTGTTATAGAAAAAACCCTCTCCTTTTCCCTTATGGGTTATCCAAGAGCCCCTACAGAGTCCTTAAGTGGGTTCTCTATTGGTAGGAGAAAATAACAGAGGCCAACCAGAGAATATCGAGAAGCAAAGCAGCTAGGAAGCCTGATCTTTATTAAACTGTTGCAAGGGTCCCCCGCTTACCCCACTCAGGGAGGGAGGAGAGGAACCCCAAACAATGGTGTGCAAGCCCTTATATAGACTTTTGAAACTGCCCACCCTGTAGCCCAAGACCACCCCCTCAAAACATCATGCATGCATCACAGAAGGAGGCGGTCTACAGCAGAAATCCTGCCTGCCAGGATACCTGATAATGGTCACTGATTGCATTACCTGGGCAGCCTGGCCAAGATGCTAAATACACCCTTGAGACAGGATTTGTGAGCAAAAAGACAATGGGAAGGCTTTCCACATTTGCCTCCCCATTTGCAGTGGTGTCCAAACTTTTTTTAAAGAGGGCCAGATTTGATGAAGTGAAGGGCCGTGAGGGCAGACCAAAGGGCTGACGAAAGTTATTAACCTGTTTTTAGGATTGCAGTCGTTGAACTTTTTTTTAATGATTTTACACCAAAGTTGTTGAGCTGAAGTTGTTGAGGGATTGTTGTAGTTGTTTAGTCGTTGACCTGTGATCTCAGGATCCTTGTCCTCTACCAGGGATTTCAGACACTGAAATTCGGATTCATTTGGAGATTTTTGCATATCAGGGGTAATAAATACCGAGCGTATATCCCCGTAGAAACGGCAGAACAAGGCATGAGAGACAGTTTCTACCTCCATCAAGCCTCGGGGGCAGACTCATTCTGCATATGGTTTAGCCTCAAATCTGCCCTGCAATAAGGCAGATAGCAGCACGTAGAATCTAGCAAGGGCAAATGACCGTCTGTATTTAGGTATTTGTAATTTTGACAAATAATTTGCTGGGGTAAATCCTCTCCCATTATCTTTTATTGCTGGGTGTTTATTCATCTCGCTCACATGGCACTTTTAAAAGCTATACTAACTTTTATTATTATTCTATTTCACCTCTCACTGGTGTTTTCTCCAAACTGAAAAGCCTCAAAATGCTGAAACTTTCCCCCTTTTCTGAAACTCTTCCAAATGCCAAAACCGGAGGGGAAATAGGTTCACGCACCCCTCTCTCCTCCCCCATTCCCAGTCTGCCTCTGACACCGATAAAATGAAATCCAAATTCTGCCGCGCAGTCTGCGCTCGGAGCCAATTGTGCAGTCAGCTGACCTTTCCAGCTGGCAAGGAATCCTGCACCCTGAGCAGCCCAGTCACATGAGCAGATGTTCCTTGGGCAAAGCCATGCACAGCTCTGGGTGTTGCGCAACTCTTAAAGGCGCAGGAGCCTTGTCGTCCATCTGTCCCCGCATCTGCTATAGGAATTCTAAGGTCTCATATATATAATTCATATGTTCATAAAGTTACAAGGCAAACACATACATAAGTATATAAACCACGTGTCTGAAATAGTACAGGAGAGCAATCCTGAAGCTATTTTGACTCTTCCAGTGACTTCAAATATTCATCTGCAGCAGGCATATCCAAAGTCTGTTTTGGGGGCCTTCTTTATGGTCCAGCTCTCACTTCCATACATCACTACTGGGAAAACCATAGCTTTAACTATACGGACCTTTGTTGGCAAGGTGATGTCTTAAAAAGGAGAGACATCACCTTGCCAACAAAGGTCCGTACAGTGGTACCTCAGGTTACATACGCTTCAGGTTACATACGCTTCAGGTTACATACGCTTCAGGTTACAGACTCCGCTAACCCAGAAATAGTGCTTCAGGTTAAGGACTTTGCTTCAGGATGACAGGATGAGAACAGAAATCGGGCTCCGGCGCAGCAGCAGCAGGAGGCCCCATTAGCTAAAGTGGTGCTTCAGGTTAACAACAGTTTCAGGTTAAGTACAGACCTCCGGAACGAATTAAGTAATTAACCTGAGGTACCACTGTATAGTTAAAGCTATGGTTTTCCCAGTAGTGATGTATGGAAGTGAGAGCTGGACCATCAAGAAGGCTGATCGCCAAAGAATTGATGCTTTTCAATTCTGGTGCTGGAGGAGACTCTTGAGAGTCCCATGGACTGCAAGAAGATCAAACCTCTCCATTCTGAAGGAAATCAGCCCTGAGTGCTCACTGGAAGGACAGATCCTGAAGCTGAGGCTCCAAGACTTTGGCCACCTCATGAGAAGAGAAGACTCCCTGGAAAAGACCCTGGTGTTGGGAAAGATGGAGGGCACAAGGAGAAGGGGATGACAGAGGACGAGATGGTTGGACAGTGTTCTCGAAGCTACAAACATGAGTCTGACCAAACTGCGGGAGGCAGTGGAAGACAGGAGTGCCTGGCGTGCTCTGGTCCATGGGGTCACAAAGAGTCGGACACGACTAAACGACTAAAGAACAACAACAAATTTCTACCCTGACATGGGTGTCTTGGGATTGTGTGAATGGTCCCTTTTCTCTTTGCTCCAAGCTCAACAAGAACCCTTCCCCTTTCCTGGCCAACTTGGCATGTGCACATCTACAGAGGCGATGCCAGGGAGCAGGGAGGGTGCATTCCCTGCCAGTGTTTCGCCTGGCACGGCCAAACACACATGAGCTCTCAATGCCAAACGAAGCCTCCAAACCTCCCCGAGGCAAAGAATAACAGAGGTGGCTTTCCAAGGATAACTTGAGGGAGCCTGAGCCGGCCGGCCTCTAAAACTTAGGAAATCCAAAGCCATCTTTATGTAAGAAGTTTTAAAGTCAGGGCGAATGCACTTGCCAGAGTGCCTTAAAGGGACGGCTGCTGTTTTCTATGGATGTGTGTTGAGTGTGTTCAGGTGGGAGTCTGTTTGCCTGACCTATATGCGCAAGATTTGTGTTGTGTGAGGTTCTGGGCTCCACCAACAAGCCGCAGCCGTTGGCCTTGTGGCTGCTCTGGAAAAAGGGCTAGAAACTATGTTGCAGGAATTTATGTATAGGTTGGGGGTGGGAGGGTGTTTGCCCCTCCAGCAGATATCATGCACATGCAGCCCACTACCAAAATCAGCACAATCGCTTTTTTGACTTTTGTGATTTGTCCCCACAAAACACTTCATCACAATTTCTTCCTATCTGTTCAAAGGGCCTCTGCTGCACAATACCAAATGTAAGAATTCACTGATAAATGTATCTATGTACTGGCTTACAGGGAAAACTTCAGAAATTCATATAGACCTGTGAGCTCAGCTACTCAGCAGCCCCTCTGCCTGAGTGATAATCCCTGGCATCCTGATACCTGAGTTCCAGACATAACAAACATTCCAGAAATAACAAACCCAGATGAAGACAAAAGGGTGTGATTAATTTGGCTGGGAAACAGGGAAATGTAAATATCTTTTTTGTTACACTTGATGGGTGTTTGGTGGAGGGCAAGGAGAACCATGGGGCAGGGTCCAGGATGCTCAGATTACTGCCACCAGGCCTCCCCTTTCATGATGTAACCATGATGTATTAGTGATGTAGTTTGGGGGGGGGGGTGTAACATGGGGATTAAGGTAAAGGGACCCCTGACCATTAGGTCCAGTCGTGACCGACTCTGGCGTACAGCTTCCGAGTCATGTGGCCAGCATGACTAAGCTGCTTCTGGCGAACCAGAGCAGCGCATGGAAACGCTGTTTACCTTCCTGCCGGAGAGGTACATATTTATCTACTTGCACTTTGACGTGCTTTCGAACTGTTAAGTTGGCAGGAGCAGGGACCGAGCAACAGGAGCTCACCCCGTGGCGGGGATTCGAACCGCCGACCTTCTGATCGGCAAGTCCTAGGCTCTGTGGTTTAACCCACAGCGCCACCCGTGTCCCAACATGGGGATTAGCAGCTAATAAAAGTTTGGGGGCTCTTTTGTTCGGGGCTTCCATCTTGTTCCACCTGGTGGCAGGTGGGAGTCCTGTGGCGACAGTCTTCAATAAAGGCCAAGCCTACTGGCTGCTGTTTTGCTCTGGTATTCCTGGCTGGTGTCCTTGTTTTTTGTCCAATGGAGCCCTCAGTTTTCTCCGCTAACAATCTAGTCTAACCCCCTGCAATACAGGAATCCCAACTAAAGCATCCATGGCAGATGGCTTACCTGAGGCTTCTTTGGCAGCTCTTTCCTGGGGGGAAAGTTTGACTTTCTTCTTCACGACCTTCTTCTTCACAACCTTCTTCACAACTGGAGAAAGACAAAGCCATACGTTTTTGTTTGTTTAGTTGCTGTTTTATGCTGTTTTTAAGTCGCATTTTAATCAATGTTTTATATTTGCTGTTAGCTGCCCTGAGCCCAGTTTTTAAACCAGGAAGGGTGTGGTATAAATAATATTTATTTATATTATTATTATTATTATTATTATTATTATTTCAAAATATTTATGCACCGCTTCATTGTAGAAAAAGAAGAAAAAAGACAGAAACCATCTGTTAGAACAGTTTACAAAAAAAAAAAAAAGATAAAACGACATTATCAATAAGAAGAAAAATAAGAGCAGCAATTTAAGTTGAAATAACAACGGGCTAAAAAGAGTTTAAAACTCACACCGACTTTTTAAACATCTGGACTGGTTTGCTGAAGCAAGGATGTCTTTAGCAGGCACCAAAAAGAATACAGTGAAGGTACCTGCCTGATATCAAGTGGCAGGGAGTTCCCAGGTGTAGGTGCTGCCACACTTTAAAGTATCGAATTCTTGCCAATGTGGAATGGTAGGAAGTGCCACCTTTTGGAGATTGGAATGGCACTTTGGGCACATGCTGGGCACAGCAATCACACAGGTAAACTGGCCCTAGGTTGTTAAGGGCTTCATATACAGTGGTAGCCATTTGTTTGAATCCCACCCTCTGGAGAAGGAGGAAATAAGCTTGTTCCCTCTTCCATGTGACAGCTCTTCAGATATTTGATGCCTCTCCTAACTCCTCCCAGTCTCATCTATTCCAGGCTAAACATCTCCAACTCCCTCAATTATTCCTCCTAAGGCTTGGTTTCCAGACCCTTGATCATCTTGGTTGCCCTCCTTTACACGCCTTCCAGCTTGTCAATATCCTTCTTAAATTGTGGCGCCCAGAACTGGACACAGGACTCCAGGTGTGGTCTGAGCAAGGCAGAATAGAGCGGGACTATTCCTTCCCTTGATCTGGACATTACACTTCTGTTGATGCAACCTAGAATAACATTAGCTTTTTTTGTTGCTGCATCACACTGTGGACTCATGTTAAGCCTGTGGTCCGACTAAGACCCTGAGAAACTGAGCAATGAGTCTGGTTCTCTGGAACAGCTTTGTAGTTCGACACAGCTGGAGGGCACCAGGTCAGTGAAAGCAGCAATGTGTGATCATATCTTGAACCCGGGACCTTGTGCATGCAAGGGGAGGTGCTCTCGCATATTTCCAGGGCTTCAGTCAGGACTCCTGTAATTCAGCATTTCCTACACTGACTGGCAGCGGCTCTCCTGGACACAGTATTCCAGGTGGGGTCTGACCAAGGCAGGATAGAGTGGGACTATTGCTGGACCATAAAGAAGGCTGAGCGCTGAAGAATTGATGCTTTTGAATTATGGTGCTGGAGGAGACTCTTGAGAGTCCCATGGGGACGACAGAGAACGAGATGGTTGGACAGTGTTCTTGAAGCTACTAACATGAGTTTGACCAAACTGCGGGAGGCAGTGGAAGACAGGAGTGCCTGGTGTGCTCTGGTCCAGGGGGTCACAAAGAGTCGGACACGACCAAATGACTTGACAACAAACAACAACATTAGTTCCCTTGATCTGGACCCTAAACTTCTGTTGATGCTGTCTAGAATACCATTAGCTTTTTTTGCTGCTGCATCACACAGCTGACTCATGTTTAGCTTGTGGTCTACTAAAACCCCTCAATCCTTGTCCCATGTCCTGCCGTCAAGCCAGGAGTGTCCGTCCCCCCCAAAATAGACTATATATTTTTGCAGCTGATTCTTCCTGCGTAAGTGTGGAACCTTGAAATCCTGTGCAGGAAGTTTTCCCCCTTGCATGCATGCGAATGAAAAGGGTTTCCTTTCTTACTTTGGCAAAACCTTCCCTCCCACACCCCCAGCAGCCTTGCAGCCCCACGCTGTGGAACAGGATGCAGGAGGCCCCCACAAACAGTGCCTGCTCTGTGCAAGCTCAGCTCTCTGGCTCAGCTCCATCAGATCCAGCCGCGTTCCTTCAACCAACCCCCTTCGGAGAGGCGAAGCGAAGCGAGGAAGCCAGCTTGCATCCGCAGCACCAGGCGCGGCGTGGGAGCCTGGAGCGGAGAAAGCCAACCAGCCAGCCAGCTCTCAGGCAGGGAAGAAAGCCTTTCGAGGAATGCAGGCTCCCTTCTGTGACACAGTTGGTCAGTTAGTTACCCAAAAAACCACGCACCCACTGTTCCGTGGGGCCGCAATGGCGCAAAAACGTGGTTACAAAGCACGGATCCACATGGATCCTCAGGATTATTGCATTGGGTTACCCCAAACTCACCGTCAAATCACATATCATGTCTGTGGCCACAGCATGAACCACAAAAATCATACATCCACTGTTTCATTCAGAATATTTTTGTTCTTGTTTTCCTCCTCTAAAAACTAGGTGCGTCTTATGGTCAGGTGTGTCTTATGGAGCGAAAAATACGTAAGTATTTTTATTTATTTATTTGATTTGGGGAAGGCAGCTGCCCCCCCCCCCCGCTCCTGGCTACGCCCATGTCTGTTTTGCATATGAAAAAAAATATTTAGGGTCATATATATGGGATCAAGTCAGAAACCGGGATGGCTTCTGTAATTCCTGGAAAATGGGGGCACTTGGAGGGTACGTTAGTGGTAGATCATTTGCTCTGCATGCAGAAGGTGCCAGGTTCAATGCCCAGCATCTTCCTGTCTGAAAAACCACTGCCAGTCAGTGTAGACATTATTGGGCTAGATAGGCCAATGGTTCAGTGTAAGGCAGCTTCCAGGCGTGGAGAGTAGCAGCTGCTACATCAGAAGGCTCCTTGTGGCAGCTTCACCTTCTGTTCTCATGCCAAGCTTGCAAATGCAGAGTCAGCAGAAGGGTGGCATCCCCTGGCACCGCGATGCCTGCAGCTCTTGGCGGCCTGCCACGACCCCCCTCCTAGCACTGCCAGGAATTGCAAAGTAGGCAGCAGGTAGGTCGGCTCGAAACACTGCAAAGCCACCTGCGGTTTGTGCAAAGGAGCCCCACATAACACGGAGACCCCTTGCGTAACACCATAAAGGCATGCCGGTCATGCCAATACATTAGCATCGTTGGTGAGGCTCATTTGACAACACCGAAAAATGAGGGCTTTGGTGCAATTGACCCAGTCCTGTGGAACTCTCTGCCACTGGAGATTCAGTGGGCAACTTCTGCGCCCAATTTTAAACACTATTGAAAGAGCTTCTGTTCCTCCAGGCAATTCAGAAGACATCCTTCCCCAGTGGTGAATTTAATGTTTGTTTATAACTCTTCAATATACGGCATGGCTTATGGCTTTTTTTTCCACGGAAGAGCGGTCTGTAAATATTCTTGTAAATATAGATGAATGAAGTGCAAACGGTGTCACAGAGGTCCATAAAGCGCAGGACACGCGGAAACGGTTAGCGGTTGAACGCAAATATATGTGAATGACGCTGCAAAACAACACACCCCAGTGTGGTTACACTGCAAAACAAACCACACGGCACGTGCCATGACCCAGAACTGCAAAATGCCCAACTCAGGTCTGCAAAACTCAACACTGGTTTTGCACACCACAATTCCTTCCCAGTAGCAAAGTACCATCCAGACAACACGCTGACCACCACAACAAGCCACACGCTAACAACGCAAAGCTCTCATCATGTGAGGAACTCTTTATATAAAGAAACTTCTGGTCAGTTATTGTGATGACTGAATCCATTATGTTCCATGTTCCATGTTTGTGGTATACAAGAATCTGGTATGTAAATCTATTGTTTAATGTTTATGTTATGTTACTTAGTTTTGCATAAAATTACATTACATTATGTTCGTTTATATAATCCAGAGTATGCACAGCCGATGAAGCCATTTGGGCGAAACAAGGAATTATCCTGGAATCCTTGTCTTATTTTCTGCATGTGCCATACTTTCAAGTTTTTCATCTGATACCTACTTACAAGGAATGCTAGAATTCTCAAAAGCATCGACAAGTGGAGCTCTACAAGATTGATATAAGCATTCCACCTCGTGGTTATTGCTAATATAAGAACTGAATAGACTGCATCTCCTGATCAATCCGCTGGAATATGTTCTGCTCATATGATAATTTGGTCTATGGAATTACATATTGTGACATGATATGTTGAATTGTTTCTTGAAATAGAGGTTATACTGTTACATACAGCCTGTTACTTTGTGTGTGTCATTACCAGAACTGGAACTATTTGCGTCAAATGGCAGCACGTTCCGTACTCAAAATAAATAAGTAAATGGGATTGCCTAGCGCTGCACAATGTAAGCCTCCCAACGCCTCACCCTCGCATGATTGACGTCCAGCCCTGCAGAACTTGCGCATGAGGCCCCCCAAGGATGGCAAAACATCCAGAGGTCACTGCATTCCCCCCCCCCCAGCACAATGCACACCACAACAATCCACACACACACACACCCAGAGTGGTAATCATACAGTTGGAAGGGACCCGAGGGTCATCTAACTCAACCCCCTGCAATGCAGGAATCTTTTGCTCAACGTGGACTCGAACCCACAACCCTGAGATTAAGAATCTCCTGCTCTACCGACTGAGCCATCTCATCTGAAGTACACACACACAGTCATTTGCTTCACACTTTTGACAGTGGGACGGACTACCTCTGAAGGTGGCAAACTCTCCTTCACCGGAGGTTTTTGAACAAGAGATGAGATGGCCATCTGGCAGGGATTCTTTGATTCCTGCACTGTAAGATGTTCCTTCCAACTCTACAATTCTATGGTTCTGCGCCTCTTAATTGTTCTCCTGTGGCACTGGTGTGACAAGCTGTACAGCTAGTATCTCTGGCCTGAACCCTGTGTAGAAATTAATTCTCGCAGGGGGTTATACTAGAGAATCCTTGGGGGTCCGCCCCCCCCCCCCCAGCTCTACAGTTCTAGGAAGTTGTTTCCCAACACGGAGCTCAACACAGGTAAATTCTAACCTGCGAACGACCCTACCCTTGCATTTGCAAGGAGATCATCTGACACGGCCAGGGGGACTCTTTCTGACACCCAAACAGCCATTCACACGTTCTCTGGGCTCCTCCCGGATGTTGTGGCAGAGTGATGATAATTCCAGAAAGCTGGATTCTAACCAGCTTTTCATTTTCCTTGCTGGGGGCGGCTCACCAACAAAGACCAGTTACATAAATCTCCCAGAGGAATCTCTGCACCCTCAAACTGTCCGCTGGACTTTGAGAAAACACCCGTGTCTTTGCAAAATCCTTGCAGTGGCACGGACCATCGCCTGACTTTCCCCTCTTCCAAACCTTGCACCCAACAAACTTCTCTCCGCATCCACAATCTCCCTTTCAGAAAGACCCCCCTCCTGTGCGTAAAGAGGCAATGAATACCCGTACCTTTCTTCCCAAGAACCGGCTTCTCCGTGGCCACCGTGGTCTTCTTGGCTTGGCTGGTGGTAGCAAAGGGCGCTTCCTTGCCCTGACTGCCAGCTGTGACTGTGGTCCTGAGGTTAGCGGACGAGGTGAGCTCCGGGCGGGCTGTCCCCCTCACCTGCTTGCTCCTGGAGGGCACAGGTGATGTGGAAGGTGCCCTGGAGAGCGCTGCTGTCACCTGGCTTGCTGCGGTGGGGCTCTTGCTGGGCTTCCGTTGCAGGAGGGTGGGGGCGACCGTGCGGGGGGCCCCATCCACCACGCTGGGGGCCCAGGCTGCCAGACAGATGGCGAGGAGAGGCAGAGAGAAACGGAGCATTTTCCCCTCTGCAAACTAAACACTTCCCAGACTTATAATCTCCAAACTCTGTCTCTCCTTCTCTCTTTTGATGCTGCTCCCCGCTTTCCCTTTTGTCAGATTACCTCCCCCTCTGCACATTCCTTTTTATTTCCATACATGTACCGCATTGTCAGGAATAGCCGGGACCCGCAAAAAGCCCTCGGCACTCCACGCCCCCTCCTCCCCCTCGGCGCCTCCAAACTTTCCAATTCACCCGGGCTTGGCATTCCTCTCTGGAGTTCCTCCTTCATGCAACGGTGTAGTTAAGACTATGGAACTGGCTCCCACAAGAGGCCACCAACTGATGGCCACCAACTTGGAAAGAGGATTAGACAGATTCATGGAGGAAAAGACTGACAATCCAGGATGACTCTCCTCTGCCCTGCACAGTTATTATTAAAGATTATCTTGATTTACAAATGTGTGCAAAGTCTCTCTCTCGTATTTCCCCCCCATGTAACATTTTTACAAGTCAGTTTCATTTGTTGAGACATTGGTAAGAAAAGGGGGAAAGAGGTGGTTTGTTGTTTAGTCATTTAGTTGTGTCCAACTCTTTGTGACCCCCTGGACCTGAGCACGCCAGGCACTCCTGTCTTCCACTGCCTCCTGCAGTTTGGTCAAACTCATGTTTGTAGCTTCGAGAACACTGTCCAACCATCTCGTCCTCTGTCGTCCCCTTCTCCTTGTGCCCTCCATCTTTCCCAACATTAGGGTCTTTTCCAGGTAGTCTTCTCTTCTCATGAGGTGGCCAAAGTCTTGGAGCCTCAGCTTCAGGATCTGTCCTTCCAGTGAGCACTCAGGGCTGATTTCCTTCAGAATGGAGAGGTTTGATCTTCTTGCAGTCCATGGGACTCTCAAGAGTCTCCTCCAGCACCAGAATTCAAAAGCATCAATTCTTTGGCGATCAGCCTTCTTTATGGTCCAGCTCTCACTTCCATACATCTCTACTGGGGAAACCATAGCTTTAACTATACGGGCCTGCTTCTGTTAAGGAAGCCTTAATACTGGGAAAACCATAGCTTTAGAAAGAGGTGGAGTGGGGGGGGGGGAGATGGGTCGGGTGGCGATGTTTCTATTTTACTTACTATATGTAGGGTTTGGTGTCAGTGTTGCTTGTGCAGGTTCTTTGCTATTCACTTGTGTTCCTTTGGTGGTGAGAGAGGTTGGGGTTGGCCTAGGGTGTGGTTATTCATTTGTGGTTGGCTGTGATGGTCTTTGTTTTCATGTGTGAGTGGGATGGGTGTGTGTTTTGGATCAGGTTAGCCATAATGATTTGTATGCTGTTGGTGGATTCTTGTCATTGTCTTGTTGGGCTGTGTATGTGATGAAGGGGAGCCATACCGGGGTGAAGGCGTCTTCTTCTGTTTGTCCCCGTGTCAGTTTCAGTTTATTGGTTAATTTTTCTAGTAAGGCTGTTTCCCATACTATTTGGTACCATTGGTCCATGCTTCCTCCTGACAGGTCTCTCCAGTGTTTGGCTATGATGCTTCTGGCTGCTGAGAGTAGGGGGGTTATTGTCTTGTAAGATGTTTAATAAGGCCAATTCTGGGATGATTTCTAATACTTGCTTGGTTATTTTACTTATTTCTCATATGGTTGTTGTCCAGAATAGTTGGATTTTGGGGCACTCCCACCACATGTGGAGGTATGTGCCTGTAGAGGTGCACCCTCTCCAGCATTTTGGTGCGGTTCCTGGCGTATTAGTGCTAGTTTTATTGGTGTTAGGTACCACCTGTAGATGAGTTTCAGAGTGAGTTCTTTTCTTTTCAGTGATATGGATTTAAAGGGGGGTTTAGACCGTATTCTGGTCCATTGAGTGGGGTTAATCTCATAGCCTATGTCATCCTCCCATTCTTTTTTGATTCCGTCTAGGGAGTTTGTGGGATTTTGGAGTAGTATTTTGTATATTGCGGATACCATCCTTCTACCATGTTGGAGGCAGCAGTGCTTCTGAGTGGCAGTTGCTGGAAACAGCGGGAGGCGAGAGATGCTTTTGTGCTTGCAGGTTTCTCAGAAGAGGCATCTGGTTACAGTGGCGTAGTGGGAGGGACAGGGGGGACATGGCCCCGGGCGCAAAATTCTGAGGGGGCGCAGCAATGCGCCTCCAAGCATGTTTCTGTGGGGATACCTGTCAGGGGGCAGTTGGAGCTCATCAATCTGGGAAGGGAGCCCATCTAGGAGAAGGAAAACTCTGACCCTAAACCTCTACTGCCTTGTGGCTAACCTTTCATGGGAGGAAACCCCAAAGGAACAATCTGTACCCAGTGCCTTGTGGGATATCTTCGGCAGAAGGAAAGGCTAAACCCTACACAAATCCGGAGTCCCTAAGACGCTCGGATGGTGCCTTGTACGCCTCCTTGTATCGTATCGTAAAACCTTTTATTGGCATCACATACAACATCCAAAACAAATCAGTACAGAATTACCACTTCCCCAGAGGCACAAAACATCTGCTAAAAGAAAGGAGGCAGAGCAGTCTATCGTCACATCTCTTGGTCTCCAGGGAGATCAGATGTCTGCAGCGTATTTCGACCACAAAAAACCAAATAGAGATATTTAGCCACTAACTTGGTGAGCTCCTGATCATTCCCCAGTAATAGAAAATGTATGACCTCCGACTCTGGTTTCCATTTGGGGATACAGAGTTGATCTAGAAATTGCTGGCGGAGATCAGCATATAGTTTACAACTGAGAAGCATATGTGTGAGGGTTTCCACCAGGTGGTCTTCACCTGGGCAAGTTCTTTCTCCTTCCACCCTGCCTGAGAACCTTTCCCAAAGGAGGTTTGATGGATTTGAATTAAACCTGGCCAGCAAAAATGCCCTTCTTTCTTGAGAGTTAAGCAGAGGTTCAAGGTAATTGTGGTTAGTTTCATGTGCTCAAGAAAGTTGAAAATAAAGTGGGGAACATGTTTTCTCTGCTGCTACTGTTAGTTCTTGGCGTTCAATGTCCCACAACCTAGTTTTTATCATAGCCTTGGCAGATGGAGGGACATCGATTGCAAAAGTTCCACTGACAGCCCGAGTTGCTGTACCTTCTTGTTAAACTGTTGTAGCCCTGAGGAAAGAAAGGGGTGTAACAAAACTTTGCTGAGGAGAGGATCTTTATCTGATGTAAGGCAGATGTTTAACCAGCATAGAAGAAATCTCGCCTAGGCAACAGTCTTTACCTTGTGTTGACCTCCCTCTAGACACAAGGCCATATGCTTCCTTCTGGCTACCCCGGCAGCCAAGCTGGTGACCAACATATTGTTTTGCTTTCCTTCAGACGGTGCCTTCTCTGCAGTGGCTCCTCACTGTGGATGCTCTCTCCAGGGAGGTTCAGCTGGGGCCTTCAAAAATGCACCAGGCAAAAATGTTCCAAAGGTTTGGTTGATATCCAATGCCCTTTTAAATATGTTTGTGGGAGAGGGGAACTATCGGTTTGTTTTTGTTTTATGATGCATTTTATGTTCTTATTTTGCATTTCCCCCCCTGTCGTGGGCTATCCTGTGAACTTTGGATGAAGGGCAGCACACCAATTAAAACAAACAAACAAACAAACACATTCATACCTCATGTTGTGTCCGCTTCAGGTTGCGTTTTTTTGGGTTGCGGACTGTACCGGAATGGGTTACTTCCGGGTTTTGGCAGTTGCGCATGCTCAGAAGCGCTAAATCGCACTTTGCACATGCACAGAAGTGCCGAATCACAACCCACGCATGCGGGAGACGCGGGTTGCGAATGCTGCGGGTTGTAAGTGTGCATCCTGCACAGATCACGTTCGCAACCCGAGCGTCCACTGCAGACAATACTGCCTATGATTGTGTAGTTTACATCTCACTGTACTACAATTCCCAGCACCCTCAACAAACTGCAACCAACTCCCAGGATTCATTGGGGGCAAGTCATGTGCTTGCAATGTAAGGCATATACAGTACACAGCTACAGCTTCCAAGCCTGTCCACCTCACTTCCTGTTCAAACCAGCAGATGGTGACAAAGAGGAAGCATCTTCTTCTTCCAAGGAATTCTCACTTCTTGTTCTTCCAAGGAATTCTCACTTCTTCGGGGAAGGACTTTCCTATCTGACAGTGTGAACATGGAAAGCCTCTTAAAAAGCAAGCTGTAAAATAAGGACCATGCCTCTGGCGACTTATGGGGCGTTTGGAAAATGAGGTCATCTTAGGTCTGTCTCGGCTCCAGGAACAGATCTGGGTTATTGGGTTCTTTGTGCTCTTATTAAGGGTTTTCTTTTAGCTCTGCGGTTTTAGCTGTTAAAGGGATTGAGCCAGTTCTTAAGAACTGGAAGATTGTCTCAAGTTGACTTGCTAGAAAAGAAAATTGTAGGGGAATTCTGGAACTTTTTGAGATTCAGGAAGGAAGACGGTGTGGTGAGAGGGAAATGCTAAAATATTCTGCGTTGCATAAGGGGAGAGAAAAGGATATTGTTTTGCATGGTGAAGGGAGGGCAAGGAAACAGGAAGGCTCAACACCAAATGACTTCCAGATGCCTCTTCTGTTATCTGCTTGGAGGAGAGCGGAAATAACCCTCTCCTTGCTGCATATCTGCCCTGAAACCATATCCCAACTCTGTGATAGCTAAAATCTGAGTCCTCCTTGGTGATCAGCAATGTAGATTCATTCACCACCCAGCGAATCCTTCACAAGTTAGGAACTCAGGAAGCTCCCTTATAAACAAGCAGAGAATCAGTTCATTTAGCTCCATGTTGTCTAAACTGACTGGCAGCCCTTCTCCAACGTTCCAGGCATGAGTCCCACCAAGTCCTACCTGGAGATCCATTGGGCATTGAACCTGGCACTTTCTGGTAGGGAATCACAGAATCATAGAACTGTAGAGTTATGTGATAGGAATTTTATGGTTTTAGATATATGGCAACGTTCATAACCACACGTACATAGATCAACACAGGAAGACCAATCTGGAACCATTTTGATTCCTAAACTGACCAAATCCTGGAAAAGCCTCCCCATTGTCTCTTTCCTCACAAATCCTGTCTCAAGGATATGTCTGTTTGAATAAGGTGTGAGCCTGTGACCTGGCCCAGGAAAATAAGTATTTTACCACTACAAAAGAATGGCCAGGCTCCCCAGGAAATCCAATCGGGTGACCTGCTAGACAGGAGATAAACAACAACAGGAGAAAAACAATATTTAAATTTCTGTGATGTAGGGGGATGTATCTGAGGGGTGGTCTTGGGTTGCACCCCTTCTGTGATGTATGCATAATGTTTCTGGGGGTGGTCCTGATCTGGAGAATGGGAATTTCAAAAGTCTTTATAAGGCCTTGCAGGCCATTGTTCTGGGTCCTCTTCCTCTCCTGCGTGTGAGGGGAGTACCCTGTTGCAACAGATCAATAAAGATCAAGCTTACTAGCTGCTTTGCTTCTCAATATTCTCTGGTTGGCCTCTGTTATTTTCTCCTACCAATAGGGAACCTATGTAAGGACTCTATATGGGCTCTTGGATACCCCATAAGGGAAAAGGGCATATTTTTATTTACAACAGATGGCGACCACGCACGAAGGGACTTTTGGTTACCCGGATTCTGGAAACGAGGAAGGACTGGTTATCCAGCGCGCACCAGGCAGTTTGCCAGGAGGAATAACCAGTCTTCCATCGGTCCCAGGGTCTGGAAATAACTGGAGTTTCAGCGGGGCTAACCAGAGGAAGCAACGCTTGATCAGGCCGGCCTTAAACAACCAGTCAAGACATCGTGGGATCACCAGGAACAGCGCATGCGGAAGTGAGTATTAAGTAGGAAACACGGGTAGTGGGTTGGGGTCTCTAAACCACAGCAACCAAAATTCTTTAATTCTTCCTTTTCCCTTCAAATCTAAAATTTCTACTTTTTTCCTCATCTAAAAATTGCCTTCTCCTTTCTGTCCCCTCGATCTCAACACCAGCCCTAGCCCTTCGGAGTATGCCCAGGCAAAAGTTGTGTGTGACTTCTTTCATTTCCCTTCTACAGTCTATATGCCGACCTATTCCTTCGGAGTTTTGCCCAGAAAAAGGTCGTGCTTTTTCTTCTGTACTGAAAACTATAATTCCCAGGTGCAGCCGCACCTCTGCCATGGCGATCTTTGTTAGAGATGACCTGTGAGCAGAGAAAGCAAGGGCACCTGATTCCTTTCCTTCTTTGTCATTTCTGAGTCCCAATCTGGCACTGCGCTACGCAAGCGTCCAGTAGGGAACTCTCAGGTTAGATTGTAAGAGGCAGGAGGTTGCTGTGGGCTCCCTGGCTGAGTAATGACCAAAGGGGGGAGGTTTGAGATCGCTGACCGCACTGTTAGCTTAGTAGCCAGGAAAGGCCAACAGCTGTACCAGCCTAGTAAGTCAGGCCAGACGAACGGCGGTGTGTCACAGTACTAATTCTCGGAGTTGTCCAAATTGAGTGTACTGTGGGTTATTTATTGTGTTTCCTGAAAAGTGGGGATAAAACCCCGACTGCAGTATAAAAGCAAAAGCTAGCGCTATTAAAAATTCTTAAAATGGGTGCACCTCAATCAAAAGAAATGAACCCGCAGACTCCTGATGGGAAAGAAGCCCAGTTGGTGCTTAATTCCCACCTGGACTCTGACAGTCCCCTTCAATTTGTGTTTAAGAAACGTTTTTCCAGTGTTTAAATTGTACTTAGGTAACATCCAGCAGCTGCTTAACTTAAATGTTTGTTATTTGAGAGAGGCTCCAAAAGAGTTTTCCTCCCAAGTGGTAGAATCTTGTATACGTGCTTGTTCCAGTCTATTCTGGGAATGTGAAGTTAACCCAATGTTTCTGCTGCAAAAGCCTAGTTGAGCCAACTGCTCTCTCAAGCTAAAATGCAGTGTATGTATTTCATTAAGCATATGCCTATGAAAGTAAGGTGTTCCTTCTAAGAAAAATATGTGAGTCCAGTTTTAACTTTGATTTGGTTGGACAGAAGAGTTATTGTAAGGCATTGTATTACATTGATATCAGTCTCTATAAGACTTCCTGACCTCTTTTCTTAGAAAATACCCCCCCCCCCCTTGTTTCATTCTGTCTCTTTCAGGTTTTTTTTCCCTTCTCCTTATTCTGTGCCAGGTACATTTACTCCCGAGTAAGCTTCCTTTAAAGGAAACTGCAAGGGGGGGGGGGCATAGATTAGGCTTAGTATTCCTCTGCAAGTTCAGGAAAAATTGTTCACTTTTGTATTCCTTTTAAATCAAATCTATGGCTGATTTAATTATTTGTGAGTGGTTATATCAATTGAATTAACTATGCTTTATAAAAGATTCGCTCCCTATCTTAGGAAAAATGTTCACTTCAATCTTCCTTTAAAGATCATTTCTATAGGAACTTGCACTCTCTAGTCTAAGGAAGTAAACTCTCACTCAAACTAGCTTCAAGATCTGCTAAAAGGGTTCTGTATAAAGTTGGGTACTTTTATTTTCCTCTTCCTTAGTACATGATAGGCGCATGGCTTGTGATAGGCGCATGGCTTGTGATCTCTTCCCCAGTTGTGTCTGTGTACATAAGTATGTGTGTGTTTCTGGTAGTACAAATCTTGCTATGAACCCTGTATTTTAGGGTTGGACTAGATGACCCCAGGTCCCTTTCAACTTTCCCAATTTGTAGCTGATGTGTTGAAATTCAGCCCAGATTTGCTCTTTGTTTTTTAAAAGGTGTGAGGTGAAGCCATGATGTTTGAAGCAGAACTGGTGATATCAGGCATTTAAGTGATTACAGTGTTTATCGTTTTGTCTATTATTTACAAAAATCAGACTTAAAGGTCTACTCAAAGTTTAAGCACATACAAATGAATAATCAAGTAGAATTAGCCTTGACCAATCCTGTAAATAAAGGGCAGGAAAATATTGTCTGCAAATGGTAAGGCTGAAATGACTGAGAATGTTAAAAAAATCCTATGAATTCTGATTCTGGCCATTTTTACTCATAAATAAGAGAGCGGTTGATTGTTCCGCGAATGACCAGATAAAATGACCAATAATGATAGCCCTTTCCTGTACATAAAGGAAGCACTCCTTTTGCTTGGGCTGAAATTGCTAGCTTTAGTGAATACTTAAATTGCTGAGTTTCTCTTTTTTGTTTTAAAATCTAACCCTATTTTTAAAATCTACTCCTTACCTTTCCCTTCCTTATTCTAATTGAGCCAAAAGATGCAACATTTTCAATGGTATAAAAGGTTTGCTGAGACATGAACTCTGCACATGCACAGAGGCTAGATCAGCTTACAAAAAAGAGAGAGCGAGAGAAAGGAGGGGGGGGGGAGAGAGAAGGTTTGGAGAGCGTGAAACCTATACAAATTTCCTTATGTAAAACTTGGAACCATTGAGGGAAATCGCCCTTAATGTGTTTTGCTCCAGGGGCTACTTAAGACAAAAGAGTTAAGTACTGGACATGCCAAATTCTTTTCACAGGTAAATATCAAAGCACTCCCACTGTGAGTTCCTCTCTTGAGTAGTTTCTCCTCCCCCCATGCCCCCCCCCATGGGATTTAAATTTTATAAGTTTTTTTTTGGTGTGTGTGTGTATATGCCTATGCATTTTAGGAACAGCATTTCCTGACAGACCTCTCACATGAAATAATTTTCCCTTTTAACAGAGTGTCCTTTCTTTTCTCCCACAGCACAAATGATAATGAGGGGATGCAAACAGTGATTTAAATACTCTATAAAAAGTAATTGCATTTGTTTTTCTTTTTGTCTTTCTTCCCTTAAAGCCAAACAGTCACTTTCTTTCTGTTCAGCAAAAGAAGTCTGAATCCCTGCTATAGTAGTGACTTCCCTCTATCTCTTTGTGGCTTTGACATTTTTTTTAGGTTACAAATAATCTGTTTTTCTTTATCAAGTTCGTTTTATCAGTTCTTCCATTATATATATGAAATTAATCGAAGCACAACCAAACATTGTTTGTGGAATGGTATTTGTTTACCTTTTTGCCTGAGCATTTCTTAATTCTGTCATTTTGGCTAGTGCAAGGTACTTGCACAACTTTAAATTGCCATTCATTTTTCTTGGTATTAACTCATTTCCCAGTATTCCGCTATTAACATTACAGCCGATGTTGTCACATCAAGAAACACTCTTTTATTTTCATTTGGGATGTTAGAATGCCAAAACAGATTACTTCAGGTTACTTCAGGTTGCTTATTAATTGTGTGTCTTAGCATTTATTTATTTTTGGTTCCTCATAGCTCATTTTGTGTGTGTGTGTTTTACCTTGGGGACATGTTCATCACATGTTGAAAGTCAGTTTCATGAAGTTCTTTTATCAGATAGCACATGGTGAATTTTAAGTTTCCCCCCCATTGTTTTCCCATTTTTTTTTTAGTCCAGTAGTAATCTGTGTGGTTTTGATAATATCTTTGTACTATTTAATAATGGTTCTTTTCTTAATCTGATGTCTTTGTGTCAAGTCCGTTTTCATCTAACTGGTAATCTAATTTTTTGCTTTCTTTTAATTTTTAACCTTTCTTGTATTTTTTACAGTTCTCTTTCTCTACATGTGGAGTAAGTTTTTATTAAGTGAAGGAAAGCAAACAAACTTAGCAGATAATAACAGTAATTATATGGAAATGTGATAATGAATAAAATGTTTAATCCACTAAGATTGTTATTATTTGCAGCTTCCCATAGAAACTGGAGGACATCCTTTTTGCCTTTTGCCCCTTCCTTGTCTAACTGTGTTTTTAAGTCGCCCCAAAAACCCTGCCCCTTACAGGATATCACTTCTACAGATGTGCAATGATGAAAAGCAGCAACAACCCCTCAACTCAGTTCTTCGCCATCACAAGACCTGCAACACCAGAGTTTTCAAAGTGCCCACAGCTATCTCTTTCAAAGGATATAGACTGATGGGGGAGTGGGGCTGACAAAGGGGGGAGGACTTGAATTGCAAGGACATTTTCTCACTTTTGAAACTCAAGCCTCTGTGCTCCAGGATTCAAAAGATACATACGTAAAAGATCACAATTGTGTCAAGATATGCAACTGATATTTAATTAGTTTGTTTTGTATTATGTGTTATTATGTAAGAATGTTGAAATGTGTCTGACAGTGTGATTTCCACAAAGGGGGCAATTTTTGTGTGTAATTGTTTTTATGTTTAATGTCTTATTGCTTACACACCAATGGAGAATTCTCATGCATTTTATACTTTCTAATAGCTCACACTATTGTGTAGTCCAATGTTTAGCTCAATTTATAACCACATTTCATTGTTCCACCTGGCACTCTGCCAACTTTCCCTATCCATTTTAAAATGTGTTAAACCTCGTTTTGCCAAGGACAAGCTTCTGGATCCATAAAACACCAGGTACATGAAGGTGCAAATGCTTTGGTTTAGCAGGAATGATCCCTTATAGAGTTAAATTGACTTATTTGGACAAAGTGCCCTTTTAAGAATGGTTTTCTTTTAACAGATTGGTTTGAAAAGTTGAACCATGGGGCAAGATAAATTCAAATTGGACTCAGTTTGAATTGGGCAAGTGTATCCAGGCTGCAATTAGCTTTTTGGTCCTTTAAGTGCAAGTGAGCAACTTCCCATGAGTGCAAGACCACAGCCTATAATAAAATCTCATAGAAAGGCCAAGGCCAAGGCATCTCCCTCACGAGATGCCCAAACCTGTGCCAGCTATGGTGAATGCCAGGCGACATGGTTAATTGAAAGCCCTGAGGGGATTCAACAGACAGGATGTGTTGCTGTAGCACTATGCCGGTGTGAGACCACAGAAGAGCTAGCTTGACACCTGAGAACACACAAAAATGGCGAAGGACAAAACACCAACTGCATTTTTCAGTCATTAGTGGACCTTCCTGCTAGGTGTAAAGCATAGAACACTATTGAGTAAATGGTCTGTCCCAAAGTGTTAGAATGCCACAAGTAATTTAGTAGCAAAACACATGTGTTATTTTTATATGATATATTTATACAAAGACATCCATTTACAACATATGATGTTATTATTTGTGGGGCAAAAATTTTTAAGAAAAATTCTAGCCCCAAAGGGGGGAATAATGTGATAGGAATTTTATGGTTTTAGATATATGGCAACGTTCATAACCACACGTACATAGATCAACACAGGAAGACCAATCTGGAACCATTTTGATTCCTAAACTGACCAAATCCTGGAAAAGCCTCCCCATTGTCTCTTTCCTCACAAATCCTGTCTCAAGGATATGTCTGTTTGAATAAGGTGTGAGCCTGTGACCTGGCCCAGGAAATAAGTATTTTACCACTACAAAAGAATGGCCAGGCTCCCCAGGAAATCCAATCGGGTGACCTGCTAGACAGGAGATAAACAACAACAGGAGAAAAACAATATTTAAATTTCTGTGATGTAGGGGGATGTATCTGAGGGGTGGTCTTGGGTTGCACCCCTTCTGTGATGTATGCATAATGTTTCTGGGGGTGGTCCTGATCTGGAGAATGGGAATTTCAAAAGTCTTTATAAGGCCTTGCAGGCCATTGTTCTGGGTCCTCTTCCTCTCCTGCGTGTGAGGGGAGTACCCTGTTGCAACAGATCAATAAAGATCAAGCTTACTAGCTGCTTTGCTTCTCAATATTCTCTGGTTGGCCTCTGTTATTTTCTCCTACCAATAGGGAACCTATGTAAGGACTCTATATGGGCTCTTGGATACCCCATAAGGGAAAAGGGCATATTTTTATTTACAACAGTTGAAAGGGACCCCGAGGGTCATCCATTCCAACCCCCTGCAAAACAGGAATCTCAACTAAAGCATCCCTGACAGATGACCATCCAACCTCTGCTTAAAAACCTCCAAGGAAGGAGAGCCCACAACCTTCCGAGAGAGACCATTCCCCTGCTGAACAGCTCTTACTGTAAAAAAGTTCTTCCTGATGTTTAGTTAGAATCTCCTCTCTTGTAACTTGAAGCCATGGGTTCGAGTCCTACCCTCTAGAGCAGGAGAAAACAAGCTTGCTCCATCTTCCATATGACAGCCCTTCAGATATTTGAAGACGCCTCTCATATCTCCACTCAGTCTCTTTTCCAGACTAAACATTCCCAGCTCCTTCAACCGTTCCTCATAAGGCTTGGTTTCCTTGATCATCTTGGTTGCCCTCCTTTACACACCTTCCAGCTTGTCAATATCCTTCTTAAATTGTGGCGCCCAGAACTGGACACAGGACTCCAGGTATGGTTTGACCAAGGCAGAATAAAGTGGGACTATTCCTTCCCTTGATCTGGACACTAAACTTCTGTTGATGCAACCTAGAATAACATTAGCTTTTTTTGTTGATGTATCACACTGTGGACTCATGTTAAGCCTGTGGTCCGACTAAGACCCCTGGATCCTTTTCACATGTACTACTGGCCAGCCAGGTATCCCCATGTTATTTTTGTGCATCTGATTCTTCCTGCCTAAGTGTGGAACCTGTTGAAATTCGTTTTGTCACTTAGTCTCCTCTTTTCCAGTTTTCCCCAGCCCCACCAGGAGATGCTGGGGATGAACCTAGGACCTTCTGTATGCAAAGCAGATGTTCTACCCTTCCCCTTAGCTGAACTTTTCTGCTCTAATTTTCATAGGACGCAGGACCATCCAATGAACAGGAGGAAATCCAGGATAAGTTTTTTCCCCATTGCTAAAAGGTCCAGTCCCCAGAGATGAAAGGAAACTGTGTGGTTTTTTTCCTTTTGTTTCCCCACAAATAAATCCTATTAAGTTAGACCAAATCTCCAAGCTTCCAGATGAATGCAGGAGACTCTCTAACAGATTTTAAACAGTCAACTTCAAACAAAGGAACTGCAAAGGAAGAAGGCAAATTGTAACCGCTGAATTGCAATTCCTCAAGTGGTACAATGCCATCAACTGTGAACTGAATCTGAATCTGAACAAAAACAAAGATTTTTTGTTTTCTTTTCATCGTTCAGGAAGAATTATCGCCCAATCTTTGGGAATGCCCACTGTTAATAATTATCATTATGTTCTCTCTGCATTTCATTTCCTTCACACTGTTCAGAATCACTGCCCCCCCGTTTATAAATATTCCCGTAACTCAATCATTTGAGAAAGCCGACTGTAATCCACGAAAACTTTTGCCGCAACAAACAAAGTTTTTAAAGCGCTGCAAGACTCAAAGATGTTTTGTTTTACCTTTCAGTTATGAAACCTACCATTTGCATGCTCTGCTTTCACAGTACTCCAGGCAACACACAAACCAGGATCGGCCAAGCTGTAATGATCTGTGGGGAGACCCACCACCAAGGAATGTTGATGCCCCAACCACAGGGATGTCTGTAACAGCAATGGGCATCCTAGCGTAGCATTAACATTCTCCTGACCTCCTAGAATCATAGAATTGTAGAGTTGGAAGGGACCATGAAGGCCGTCTAGTCCAAACCCCTGCGATGCAGGAATCTTTTGACCCAACAGCTGAATCTCTGCTGCTTACCAGGAGGGACAATGGCTTACCAGGAGGTCAGCATGGTGCAAATGCGTCCCTGCAGCTAATCCATTGCTTCAGCACCGCACTGATCTCCTTGCCAACTTGCGCCTCTCGTTCCTGGTAAGCGGCAGCGACTTGGTGGTCAGGAGGTCAACTGAGCATTGCTGCCACTTGTAGTTTTGTTCCCCAGGTAGGCAGGAGAACAATGGACCTTGGAGGGAGGAGAAGGTGTGGTTTCAGGCTACAGATTGTTCTCCATAAGCTTAGACCAAACATCCTGGTTGCTTCAGCAAGGTCCTCCTCCTCCTCCTTGTCTATATTTGACACTGCCACCCCAACCTCCCCATCCTCTTTATTTGACCCATGATCAAATCTAGCTGCTCAGGTTCAGCAGAGTTTGATAAGGTGAAAGGGGTACAAAGGAAGGTGGCCAAGATGATCAAAGGTCTGGGAACCAAGCCTTCTGAGAAATGGTTCAAGGAGTTGGGTATGTTTAGCCTGGAGAAGCTATGGTTTTCCCAGTACAGTGGTACCTCGGGTTAAGAACTTAATTCTCGAGGTCCGTTCTTAACCTGAAACTGTTCTTAACCTGAAGCACCACTTTAGCTAATGGGGCCTCCCGTTGCTGCTGCGCCACTGGAGCACGATTTCTGTTCTCATCCTAAAGCAAAGTTCTTAAGCCAAGGTACTATTTCTGGGTTAGCGGAGTCTGTAATCTGAAGTGTCTGTAACCTGAAGCGTCTGTAACCTGAGGTGCCACAGTAGTGATGTATGGAAGTGAGAGCTGGACCATAAAGAAGGCTAATCACTGAAGAATTGATGCTTTTGAATTCTGGTGCTGGAGGAGACTCTTGAGAGTCCCATGGACTGCAAGAAGATCAAACCTATCCATTCTGAAGGAAATCAGCCCTGAGTGCTCACTGGAAGGACAGATCCTGAAGCTGAGGCTCCAATACAAGCAAAAGGAGAAGGGGACGACAGAGGGCGAGAAGGTTGGACGGTGTTCTTGAAGCTACCAACATGAGTTTGACCAAGCTGCGGGAGGCAGTGGAAGACAGGAGTGCCTGGTGTGCTCTGGTCCATGGGGTCATGAAGAGTCGGACACGACTAAATGACTAAACAACAACAACAAAAGCCTGGAGAAGAGGAGACTGAGAGATCTTCAAATATCTAAAGGGCTGTCACATGCTGGATGCAGCAAGCTTGTTTTCTCCTGCTCTGGAGAGTAGGACTTGAACCCATGGCTTCAGGTTACAAGAGAGGAGATTCAAACTAAACATCAGGAAGGACTTTAGGACAGTAAGAGCTGTTTGCCAGTGGAGCAGACTCCCACAAGAGGTGGTGGACTCTCCTTCCTTGGAGGTTTGTAAGCAGAGGTTGGATGGCCATCTGTCATGGATGCTTTGGTTGTGTTGCCTTTGCAGGGAGTTGAACTAGATGACCCTCGGGGTCCCTTCCAACTCTATCATTCTATGAGGGTTTGCCTAAGTGGCAAATGAACAGCTGTCTGAAAGACCATTAGTTTGCAGGAGAGCTGCAAACTGTTTCTTGGAAAGTGCTTTGTTTAGATTTGACAAGCTCAGCTCTTGGCTGAAGTGCCAAACTGAGTCATCTTGAGAATGCCAGACTGAAGCCAGAAGAAACAACCACAACAACACGCAGAACAAAATAAAGGGACGATGACAAGGATCGATCCCAAACTCCGCAAAGTTCAGCCAGTTTGAAGCTGTCAGTTTTTATGAAGCTCTGATTTGATCTTCTGAGAATTTATGGGTCATCTCTTCCTCCTTGTGGCCAATTTCACTGCTGAATTTGCCAAAGTGTTTAGTCATTCTGCTTTAGCTTGAGAGGCACGGCGTTCCTACTCTAGATTCTATCAGCTCACCCAGTAAATCGTATGCACTTTTGCTTCCTTCCTAGTCCACAACCAAAGGAGATTAGACCTGGACCACTGTCTTTTTATTTGCACATCTCAAAATCCCTTTGTCTTAGAATAATAGAAGCATCTATGACAGATGGTCTCTGCTTTAAAACTTCCAAGGAAGGAGAGTCTACAACCTCCTGAGGGCATCCGTTCCCCTGTCAAAAACCTATTACCATCAGAAGGTTCTTCCTCATGTTCAGCTGGAATCCCATTTCGTGTAACTTGAAGCCATGGGTTCGAGTCCTACCCTCCAGAGCAGGAGAAAACAAGCTTGTTCCTCCTTCCATGCGACAACCTTTGAGATATTTGAAGATGGCTATCATATCTCCTCTCCAGGCTAAACATACCCAGCTCCTTCAATCACTCCTCATAAGGCTTAATTTCCAGACCCTTGATCATCTTGGTCGCCCTCCTCTGCACATGTTCCAGCTTATCAAGATCCTTCTTAAATTGGACACAGTATGTGAGAGCTGGACCATAAAGAAGGCTGATCGCCGAAGAATGGATGCTTTTGAATTCTGGTGCTGGAGGAGACTCTTGAGAGTCCCATGGACTGCAAGAAGATCAAACCAATCCAGTCTGAAGGAAATCAGCCCTGAGTGCTCACTGGAAGGACAGATCCTGAAGCTGAGGCTCCAATACTTTGGCCACCTCATGAGAAGAGAAGACTCCCTGGAAAAGACCCTGATGTTGGGAAAGATGGAGGGCACAAGGAGAAGGGGACGACAGAGGACGAGATGGTTGGACAGTGTCCTCGAAGCTACCAGCATGAGATTGACCAAACTGCGGGAGGCAGTGGAAGACAGGAGGGCCTGGCGTGCTCTGGTCCATGGTGTCACGAAGAGGGGTCACTACTGGGAAAACCATAGCTTTGACTATATGAACCTTTGTTGGCAAGGTGATGTCTCTGCTTTTTAAGATGCTGTCTAAGTTTGTCATTGCTTTTCTCCCAAGAAGCAGGCGTCTTTTAATTTCGTGACTGCTGTCACCATCTGCAGTGATCACGGAGCCCAAGAAAGTCAAATCTCTCACTGCCTCCATTTCTTCCCCTTCTATTTGCCAGGAAGTGATGGGCCCAGTGGCCATGATCTTCGTTTTTTTGACATTGAACTTCAAACCATATTTTGCGCTCTCCTCTTTCACCTTCATTAAAAGGTTCTTTAATTCCTCCACATTTTTGCCATCAAGGTTGTGTCATCTGCATATCTGAGGTTGTTGATATTTCTTCCAGCAATCTTAATTATGGCTTGGGATTCATCCAGCCCAGCCTTTTGCATGATGAATTCTGCATTTAAGTTAAATAAGCAGGGAGACAATATACAGCCTTGTCGGCCTCCGTCCTCTGTTGCAGCTCCCCCTCTTGCCCCAAATATTAAGCCACAACATCTGGGAAGCTTGTTCTCAGCTGCAAAACATGATCTTCAGTAAGTTGTGCAGAATTAAGATGACTCAGGACATACTGGGAATTTAGGTTTGCACAATTATAAAGCACCCTGTCACATGGGGCAGGCATTGCCAACCTGGTGTCGTCCAGATGTTGTGGAACTACAACTCCCATCAGTCCTAGCCAGTTCTGCTAAATAGTCAAGGACCATGGGATCTTGAGGTCAGCCATATCTGGTGGCCAGCAGGCTCCCTAGCTTCCTTTTAGAGGTTAAACCCTTTAAAATTGGGTCTGGAGAGGAAGCCATGTTCAATGCAGCTGCTGCTCAAAAGTTGATCTGAGTTATTCACCCTCCGTAATAGGAACCAGATGCGATTTCCCACAGGGATTATTCAGCCTCAAGCACAATAGGTCAATTCCTTGCTCTTGGATCCTGTCCAGGATTCCCAGCCTTTAGCAAAGTCATCTACAGCCTCTTAGTGCTTCAGATGGACTTCCCTCCTGAAACTAACTTTCTGGATCTTGGGAAATTTCCTAAGGGTTTCGTGGTTTGTCCTAGATAGCTGCAGGACAGGAGGAAATTCAAATTTGGGGATAGGCGCAAGTCAATAGGTATTCGATGTTTGGACTTCTCTTATTATAAAACTCTGAAGCATAATAGATGGGCTTTGCTGCTGCTTTAGATGGCACAGGGGTCTTACTGGGGTGTAGGGAGTGCCCCCCTTCATCTTCAATACCCGGCAACCTGTCACGATCCCTTGTCCACAGCAAACGTGCGCCACCTGACAGTTGCGTGTTCTGTCCTGGCCATTTTAGACACGTGAAGACCTGGAATCTATTTCTGGGTACGAGAATGTACCTCTGAAACACACAGAATAATAATAGAACAGCAGTGCTTTTGAGCATGTGCAGAGTGCAAATCTTTGCCTGCTAAGCAACAAGCCTCTCTCTCTCAGGGCTGGGGGAAACCACTAGCCAGAGAGTGGTAATAATAGACCCAGAATCTACTTTTGGGTACTAAGGCATCATTCTGAAGGACATGGAATAACAATAAAGCAGTGCTTCTGGGGAAGTGCAAAGTGAAGATTCTAAGACCCTGCGATAAGGAGGAATGAGGGAGAAATTTGGTTTGATTTGATTTTTACACAAAGCTACCCAATTCAGTTTCCAAACCACGCGTGAACTGAAACACAGCTGTCCGTTAAACCTGCCCGTTTCTGAATTTGTTGAAGCTGTTCTCCCACACCAAATAAAGCACACACAAAAATCTCTCTGTATTAGGAGAAAGCGTGCATAAAAATGCACATATTAGCGACACCAACGTATAAAATGCATTATATTGGGGAAACTCTTGCAAAAATGTGTACATCTGGCAAATCGTCACGAGGATTTCTTTGTATGTAAATTTTTTTTGCAGAAACGGGGAGAACTGAACTCAAGCCTGGAAAAAGTGAGAAACCAAGAGGAAATGGAATCGGCGGAGACACCCCCTTCCCTAGTCCCAGGGTTAGGGGAAAACAGCAGCCAGAGAGCCCAGATTCCAAGTTGACTCTTGACCCTCTGCTCCTCATTAACTTTCTGACCACTCTACTGATGCTGGCTGTTGGCTTCTTTTACCGCCTTGGCCTCTGGCCAGTTCCAGCGATTAGAGAACTTCTGAGTGCCCCTTGGAGGACGTCCAGCCTGGCAACCATCACAGCACCACAAGTGTGTTGAGTGGCATCCGAGGCCACAGGGCCCTCTCCAAAACAAACACGTTGGCAGGAGGCTCGGTGACCACAGGGTGTCTTGCCCAGGGAAGACTTGCCAGCCTGGACTCTTCCATTCAGAGGCACCCAGGGGACCACCGGCTGTTGCCATAGCAAGTTTGGAGAGGAAGAGATCAAAGGGGGGATCATGCAGTGGGTGTGATTCTGATGGCTGAAGGATGCCCTGGCAAGCTTTCGCATCCCACCAAGTTCTTTTGCACCGTGCAGAAACATATTCAACAGAACTGTGTGGTTTTTAATTTTAATTTTAATTTTTATTGGAAATTTTATTTACAACATAACATAAACCCCCACCCCCCCAGTACAGAAATACAATAAGCATAACATACAACAATACAAACAACCAAATAAAAAACTTCCTTTATCCTGTACCTGGCTTCCTTATTTACTTCTTATAAGCTGTTTCCTTTATGAATAATTATGAAGATTTTTCTAATTATAACTTAAATATCCACAAAGTCTCCTGCAGACATTAGTTGAAACAAGTCCAGGTATGTATTTTAGGGTACTGTTTTGTGAAGTATTCTCTACATTTCCCCCGTGCTTTTTGAAACTCTTGTCTAGTGTGATCTCTAATTGCCTCTGTTAATCTAGGCAGTTCAATATACTCTAACAGTTTGTCTTGCCATTCCTTTTTTGTTGGCACAGTTTCTTTTTTTCAGTTTTTAGCAATTAGGATCCTTGCCGCTCCTGTGGCATAGAGGAATATTTTCTTATCTTCTCTTGCTATACCTATGTCTGTTATCCCTAGTAGAAAAACTTCTGTATTTTTCATAAAGTTATACTTAAACATTTTTTTAAGCTTAGAACTGTGTGGTTTTTGATCAGATTTTGAGCATCGTTTTTACTCCATCTCCCTCTCTCTGCAGTCTCCTCTGCCTCTCATGCTCCTCTCCGAATCTCTCCAAACAACTGTCTTCAAACAGAAGCCCATACCCACCAACATTCCTCCAATGAAAATGAGGACATCCTGGAGAAGGCAGGGTCCAAAGGAAAGCAGAACAATACAATGGGCACCAGCTTGGCTGCAGGAGTTGCCAGAAGGAGGCGTACAAGGCGCCACTCAGGGACTCTGGATTTGTGTGGTGACTCCTCCTGAGACTCTTCTTCTCCTGAAGATATCCTGGGTGATTGCTGTGGGATGTGAAACACAAGAGTAGTCAAGTACAACATTCCTAGAGTGAACATGTTTACACATGGGGAGGAATGTTTGTCCAGCCATGGAAGGAATGTTTGTTTCCTTCTGGGCTGGGACAGACTTTCTCTGCATGTGACTAGAGGTGGGCGTGGCCTCACCTGTGCAGGTAACGACAAAAGCACAGGGCAGGACAGTCACCTCTCTCTTTTTGACTACATGCATTGAAGAAGCAACATCTGCTTAGCCAAAGATGCTCTCTTGGCCAAGAGAGGACAAAGGGACTGTCTCCTTATGAGATAGTTTCCAAGTGTATGTTACTTTTCTAAGATAAGTCTGCCTTCTGGGATCCGATTGTGAACAGAATGTGAGTAAACTCATTTTATACTTTTATAGAAGACTGTGTTGTCTCTTATCTTTTATGAGGGAATAAGGGAAAAATACCAGAACAGTTATTATAGAGGCTTTAGCGAGCCTGAGCAAATGCATCCGCTGTGAGTTTAAAAAAGGGGAATGTTACTCTGCTAAATTGTGACCTTGTTAACGCGAGTTGGAAAGGCTATAATCAGACAATATATCCTTCTCCTGCATCCCTGAACATTCCCAGAATTGCCCAGAGCGAAGCCTCCAGAGGGCCACCATTGAGGCTCCCAGCCTGGGTGTGCCAAACTGGGTCTTTGACCAGAGTAAAATAAAGCTTCGTTTCCGCCCTGTGCAAAGCAAAGGAGGTTTAGGATCAGAGTTTTGCTTCTCCTAGCAAAACACCCCCTGACACGAACACTTTCAGAGAAAGAAAAAAGATTTGGGGGATTGTCCTGCATCACAGGCTGAGCCAGGGACGTTCTTCCTGAGTCCAAACCAAACCTGTCTTTTTAAGGACAGAAGTGGAGATGCGTTGCCCATGATGCAATTCCTCCAGTTTATGACATCAGAGGCAGACTCCCCACCCAATGCAGTCATGTTTCAAGGGGAAGGTTCACAGAACAGGCAGCCCCTGCCAGGGAATCCTGGGTGTGGCTGATGCTCAGCTTGGCTTGTTTATGCCAAATCTGGTCTTATTGCGGGGTCTTTTCTGCTCTATGAAGCCCGGAAGGTGGAGAGGGGTGCAAATGCTGAACTATCTTCTGCTCAAAGCAACCCAGTGCATTATCTCTCTGGGAGTCACCCAGAACCTGCTCTGGCACCCTTAAAATAAAGGCAACAAAACCTAAGGAAAGGAGGGGGTGATGAAGGAGTGGGCATGAGGCCAACTTGGCGGTGCAGGAGTTAAGGAAGGCACAGAGAAGATGCCCGGTTTCTGAAGGAGGTAAGCCCTGGGTGCTAGGCAGGCCCACAGATCCTAACTGCAAATATTTTAGAGCAAGCTGCAGCTAGCAGGCGGAGAGTCAAAAGCACTCTGCATGTGTTTAGATGCCCTCTTTGTATTTGTTGTTGTTGTTTAGTTGTTTAGTCGTGTCCGACTCTTCGTGGCCCCATGGACCAGAGCATGCCAGGCACTCCTGTCTTCCACTGCCTTTCGCAGTTTGGTCAAACTCATGCTGGTAGCTTCGAGAACACTGTCCCACCATCTCATCCTCTGTCGTCCCCTTCTCCTTGTGCCCTCCGTCTTTCCCAGCATCAGGGTCTTTTCCAGGGAGTCTTCTCTTCTCATGAGGTAGCCAAAGTCTTGGAGCCTCAGCTTCAGGATCTGTCCTTCCAGTGAGCACTCAGGGCTGATTCCCTTCAGAATGGAGAGGTTTGATCTTCTTGCAGTCCATGGGACTCTCAAGAGTCTCCTCCAGCACCAGAATTCAAAAGCATCAATTCTTCAGCGATCAGCCTTCTTTATGGTCCAGCTCTCACTTCCATATACCACTACTGGGGAAACCATAGCTTTAGATGCTCTCTTACTAATTTATCTCGCAAAATTTATATGCCGCTTAGTTGTAAATAAAAATAAAATAAAAACCTTAAAGCGGTTTAAAAAAAGAAAGAAAGATCAAAGAATAAGACAGGTTTGGTGCGATGGGTTAGTGCTGTTAACCAGAAGGTTGGTGGTTTAAGCCTATGAGAAGTAAAACACTGGTTCCTAAGATTTAAAATCCCAGGACCTTTTAAAATAAATTCTGGGTAAAATTGGTGAAACAGCAATATGTTATTGAGAATATACACTTTCAAGTGGGTGACCCGAAAAAGCAGGCACACCCAATTTAATCAAAACATGAATATTTATTCCCTGTCTCCAAGCGCAATAAATAAGAGCAACATTTATTCTGAAAAGGCAATCAAAAAGCAACATAAATTATTCCTCTCAGAGCCCAACCTGGGACAGCTCTGAGCAGGTTTCCTGCATTTCAGGGGGCTGGACTAGATTACTCTTAGGGCCCCATCCAACTCTACAACCCTATGAATAAAACTATCAATAAGAAAAATCGACAGCAATAATCTAAAACAGTCGAAAAGGTGAAATATCAGCAGACTAGAAATAGATCACAACTCACAGCACCAACTTTCTTAACTTCTGGGTAGGCTGGTTTAAACAAAAGGGCTTTTTGCAGGTGCTGAAATGAGTACAGCCAAGGCACCTGCCTGATTTCGATAGGCAGGGAGTTCCTGTGGGAATGTTGTGTAAAGTAGGAGAGGATACATTGATTAAATGTTATCTTTCCTCACTCACGCTAGTGAGTCATGTAGCAGAGCAGATTCCCCTCAATATAGCAGGAAGCTAGCTTGCAGGTTCGTTTGAATCTCTTTAGTTAAGCAATCCAGTCTGGCTTGCCCAGGTTGGATTATTCCTGGTAAATCCCCTTTTGATTCTTATATTCTTGTAAAGAAGCTGGTAAAATGCGGTCTTGACTATGCTACCACTCAGTGGATTTGTAACTGGCTGACTGACCGAACCCAAAGGGTGCTCATCAATGGTTCCTCTTCATCCTGGAGAAGAGTGACTAGTGGGGTGCCACAGGGTTCTGTCTTGGGCCCGGTCTTATTCAACATCTTTATCAACAACTTGGATGATGGACTCAAGGGCATCCTGATCAAATTTGCAGATGACACCATACTGGGAGGGGTGGCTAACACTCCAGAGGACAGGATCACACTTCAAAACGACCTTGACAGATTAGAGAACTGGGCCAAAACAAACAAGATGAATTTTAACAGGGAGAAATGTAAAGTATTGCACTTGGGCAAAAAAAATGAGAGGCACAAATACAAGATGGGTGACACCTGGCTTGAGAGCAGTACATGTGAAAAGGATCTAGGAGTCTTGGTTGACCACAAACTTGACATGAGCCAACAGTGTGACGCGGCAGCTAAAAAAGCCAATGCAATTCTGGGCTGCATCAATAGGAGTATAGCATCTAGATCAAGGGAAGTAATAGTGCCACTGTATTCTGCTCTGGTCAGACCTCACCTGGAGTACTGTGTCCAGTTCTGAGGAACGGCTAAGGGAGCTGGGCATGTTTAGCCTGGAGAAGAGGAGGTTAAGGGGTGATATGATAGCCATGTTCAAATATATAAAAGGATGTCACATAGAGGAGGGAGAAAGGTTGTTTTCTGCTGCTCCAGAGAAGCGGACACGGAGCAATGGATCCAAACTACAAGAAAGAAGATTCCACCTAAACATTAAGAAGAACTTCCTGACAGTAAGAGCTGTTCGACAGTGGAATTTGCTGCCAAGGAGTGTGGTGGAGTCTCCTTCTTTGGAGGTCTTTAAGCAGAGGCTTGACAACCATATGTCAGGAGTGCTCTGATGGTGTTTCCTGCTTGGCAGGGGGTTGGACTCGATGGCCCTTGTGGTCTCTTCCAACTCTATGATTCTATGATTCTATGATCCCTCTCAAAAGAATAAAGACACAGCAGTCTTTCTTTGAAAGTAACAAGAAGTTTCCTTATATTTAGTTCCAGTATGATCCCTGAAGGCAGGCTTTGGCTTGTTCAGTGGCACCTTGGGTTAATAATAATAATAATAATAATAATAATAATAATAATAATAATAATTTATTTATACCCCGCCCTTCTGGCTGGGTTTCCCCGGCTACTCTGGGCGGCTTCCAACTGAATATTAAAAACAATACAGCATCACAGACGCTTCAGGTTACAGACGCTTCAGGTTACAGACTCCACTAACCCATAGTTAAGACCTCGGGTTAAGAACTTTGCTTCAGGATGAGAACAGAAATCACGCGGTGGCAGCAGCAGGAGGCCCCATTAGCTAAAGTGGTATCTCAGGTTAAGAACAGCTTCAGGTTAAGAACAGACCTCCAGAACGAATTAAGTTCTTAACCCGAGGTACCACTGTATTCAGCTTGAAGTGTGGGGATTTGGGAGCAGGTGGCAGGATGCTATGTGCATGCCAGGAAGGAAATGATGAGAATTCTGCCCAGATACGGGCTGAAAACTGCAACTTGTGCATGCATCCTGCAAGGGCTGGGTGAGGGTCCAAAGCTCTCCGAGGCAGACTGGTGGGCAGTGTGATTGTGATAGGAATTTTTTTTTTTCCCCTTTCAAATAATTTTTAATTAAAGTTTTTAAACAAAGAAAACAGAAAAACAACACACAAAAAACAATACAAAACTTAACAATGAAAACATAAAACATAACAATTAAAAACAAACTCTCTTTTCCATTTCCAATTTTAAATTACTTATTTTCTGGACTTCCTCATACCTCCCTCTTTTGTATTCCGATTCACCTTATTTGTCCAGCAGTTTCTTTTCCACTTTTTTATCCCAATCTTTAATTTAATAAAATGTTAAAATATATAACTTCAACTTTTTTAAACCTAATCCTTACTCTTAATGTCATATAGCTTTAAATTTTTCCCTTTTATTATCAAATTTCCATTTCTTTAGACATTTTTAATCTTAATCTTTAATCTTAATCTATCCTTAACTTTAACCTGTACAGCTGGAAACCACTTATTTTCAATCCAACATCACTCTAACATTCCTTAATTTTGCAGTGTTTCTGAAGATAGTCTTTGAATTTCTTCCAATCTTCCTCCATCAACTCTTCTCCCTGGTCACGGATTCTGCCAGTCATTTCCGCTAATTCCATATAGTCCATAAATTTCATCTGCCATTCCTCCAGCGTGGGAAGTTCTTGTGTCTTCCAATACTTTGCGATAAGTATTCTTGCTGCTGTTGTTGCATACATAAAGAAAGTTCTATCCTTTTTTAACACCATTTGGCCCACTATGCCCAGGAGAAAGGCCTCTGGTTTCTTGGGGAAGGTATACTTAAATACCTTTTTTAATTCATTATATATCATTTCCCAGAAAGCCTTAATCTTTGGGCACGTCCACCAAAGGTGAAAAAATGTACCTTCAGTTTCTTTACATTTCCAACATTTGTTATCGGGCAAGTGATAGATTTTCGCAAGCTTGACTGGGGTTATGTACCACCTGTATATCATTTTCATAATATTCTCTCTTAAGGCATTACATGCCGTAAATTTCATACCTGTGGTCCATAACTGTTCCCAGTCAGCAAACATAATATTATGTCCAATGTCCTGTGCCCATTTAATCATAGCCGATTTTACCGTTTCATCCTGAGTATTCCGTTTCAGCAGCAAGTTATACATTCTTGACAAATTCTTAATTTTGGGTTCTAACAATTCTGTTTCTAATTTGGATCTTTCCACCTGGAAGCCAATTTTCCTGTCCAATTTAAATGCCTCCATTATCTGATAATAATGAAGCCAGTCTCGCACTTTGTTTTTTAGCTTTTCAAAACTCTGCAATTTCAGTCTATCTCCGTCTTGTTCCAAAATTTCCCAATATTTCGGCCATTTGACCTCCATATTGACCTTTTTCAAGGCTTTCGCTTCCATTGGTGACAGCCACCTTGGGGTTTTGTTTTCTAACAAATCCTTATATCTTAACCAAACATTAAATAGCGCTTTCCTGACAATGTGGTTTTTAAATGCTTTATGTGCTTTGACCTTATCATACCATAAATATGCATGCCATCCAAATACATTATTGAAACCTTCCAAGTCCAAAATGTTAGTGTTTTCAAGAAGTAGCCATTCTTTCAACCAGCAAAAGGCTGCTGATTCATAGTAAAGTTTAAGGTCTGGCAGGGCAAATCCACCTCTTTCCTTTGCATCTGTTAGTATTTTAAATTTTATTCTAGGCTTCTTGCCCTGCCAGACAAATTTAGAGATATCTTTCTGCCACCTCTTGAAACAATCCATTTTGTCCACGATCTGCAAAGTTTGAAACAAGAACAACATTCTAGGCAATACATTCATTTTTATCGCAGCAATACGGCCTAGCAGTGAAAGCTTCAAATTTGACCAAATTTCTAAATCTTTTTTCACTTCTGACCAACATTTTTCATAATTATCTTTAAATAAATTCCCATTTTTTGCTGTCATGTTAATCCCCAGGTATTTAACTTTCTTAACCACTGTTAGACCTGTCTCATTCTGAAACCTCTCTTTTTCAAACGGTGTTAAATTTTTCTCTAGAACCTTGGTTTTTGACTTGTTCAATTTAAATCCTGCCACTTGACCAAATTCTTGAATCAGTTCTAAAACCCTTTTTGTACTAGATTCTGGCTCCTGTAACGTCAATACTAAGTCATCTGCAAATGCTCTCAATTTATAATGTTTAATTCCGACCTGTATACCTTTAACCATCTGGTCCCTTCTAATCATATTCAGCAGAACCTCCAGGACCGAAATAAAAAGAAGTGGGGAAATTGGGCAACCTTGTCATGTCCCTTTTTCAATTTTAAGTTCTTCCATCACAACATTATTTACAATTAGTTTAGCCTTTTGTTCTGAATAAATTGCACTTATACCATTCTCAAAACCTTGGCCTACCCCCATACCCTGAAGATTCTTCTTCATAAAATTCCAAGAAATATTGTCAAAGGCTTTCTCCGCGTCTACAAATATCAACACTGCTTTAGTATTAATATTCACTTCTAATTTTTCCAGGATATCAATTATATTCCTCAAATTATCAGACAAATGTCTTCCTGGGAGAAAGCCCGCTTGGTCTTTATGAATCTCTTCCAACAGCACTTTTTTAAATCTCTTCGCCAAAATATCTGCAAAAATTTTATAATCCACATTGAGTAATGATATAGGGCGGTAGTTCTTAAGTTGTGTCTTTTCAGTCTCAGTTTTTGGTACAAGTGTAATATACGCTTCTTTCCACGACTCTGGTGCCCTCTTCCCCTCCATAATTTCGTTACAGACCTCTTTCAATGGTTGAATTAACCATTCTTTTAAAGATCTATAGTATCTAGAGGTCAAGCCGTCTGGTCCTGGAGATTTACCCAGTTGCATATTTTGAATGGCACCTTCTATTTCCTGTTCAGTTATTCTGTCGTTCAAAATTAGTCTCTTTTCTTGAGATATTTTTTGTAATCCATTTGTTTTCAAAAATTGGTCTAAGTCTGTTTCTTTCACTGGCCCTTGAGTATATAGTCTTTTAAAATACTTCTGGAAACAACTTCTAATCTCTGCAGGGTTCTGTATATTCCTTCCTTCCACTTCTAGATTCGTAATCGTATTTAATTTTTGTCTCTTTTTCATTTGCCATGCCAACAATTTACCACATTTATTAGCCGATTCAAAAGTCTTTTGTCTCATTTGTTTAATCTTCCATTCTATTTCCTGATTCATTATTTTCATATATTGTACTTGATATAACTTTAACTCTCTCAAAATCTCTTGAGATTTGGGATTTACTCGCAGTCTTTTTTCACATTCATTCATTTTATTCATAATTTTATCCTTCTTTTCATTTTGAGTTTTTTTCTTTATCGCATTCTGTTGTATTAGGAACCCTCTCATAACAGCTTTACTTGCGTCCCAGATTACTCTTTTCTCCACGTTGGAACTGAGATTTATCTCGAAGTAATCTCTTAGAATTTTGAGGTCTTAGATATATGTTAAATGTTCATAAGTGTACCAACCAAGCACAGGAAGGCCGACCTGAAACCATTTTGATTCCCAAACTGAGCAAATGTTTTCTCTGCAAGGTCAAAGTGGGAAACCTCCCCATTGTCTCTTTCCTCACAAATCCTGTCTTAAGGACACATTTAAGATATGAATAGGGCATGAGCCTGACTCTGTGAGGTTGGTGAGCCAAAAGGGAAGAAATAGAGCTTCCACGTTCAGGGGCAGTCTACCCCTGAATACCAGGAGTGTGTGTGTGTTGGGACATACCATTTTCTCCTTCGCCTCAGGCACCAAGATTTCTTGAGCCAGCCCTGACTGCTGTGATCCAGGGGTCTTTCTTCCCAGACTCCTGGTCTTCCTGCTCCTCCTGCGGTGTTATGCCCAGAGCCTGAGGCGCCATCGCAGGCTTCTCACTCCAGCCTCCTCCCTGATCTCTCCACCTCCAGGGACGCCCCGACACCTTGGGAGAAGCTGCCACCTGCCGCCTTCCCTGCCATGGACCTATTCGCCCGCTTTGAGGAGTTCCTGGACATCGTGGTGTGCTTGGGCTTCCTCTACTTCCTCTCCTACAGCTCCCTCTTCCTCTTCTACTTTCTCCTCCTCGTGCCTTTGGCCTTCATCTTTGAGGGAGAGGAGACATTGAGAGCAGCAACCTCCTTCCTGCAATCTCCAGCTCAATAAAGGGTGAATTTGAATACATGGCGCTTTGGGAAATGTGAGTTGCCGAGTCTGTAGTGCTGTCTGTCTAAAGCCGTCCAGCGGAGGCTGCTCCATGAGGGTGAATGGGGAAGGGTCTGGCGGCTGGCAGGTTAAGTTTGGTGGGTCAGGGAAATAGCCTGGTCCCATCTATCTTATTGCTTTATTATTCATTTCATTAAAAAAAATGCTTGATTGCAAATATATGTACAACTAAAAGTTTTCTCCACCAGTGAGCGCCATCATTATTACAAGTATAAAAGCTAAAGTTAAAGGGACCCCTGACCATTAGGTCCAGTCGTGGCCGACTCTGGGGTTGCGGCGCTCATCTCACTTTATTGGCCAAGGGAGCCGGCGTACAGCTTCTGGGTCATGTGGCCAGCATGACTAAGCTGCTTCTGGCGAACCAGAGCAGAGCATGGAAACGCCGTTTACCTTCCCGCTGGAGTGGTACCTATTTATCTACTTGCACTTTGAGGTACTTTCGAACTGCTAGGTTGGCAGGAGAAGGGACCGAGCAACAGGAGCTCACCCCATCGCGGGGACCTTTTGATCGGCAAGCCCTAGGCTCAGTGGTTTAACCCACATCACCACCCGCGTCCCTAATTACAAGTATACATTCTATAAAATCATAAATGAACCAGGCGTTTGCTTATACCGGTGAGACTGAGCGACTGTGTGCCTCAATATTTGTATAAGAAATGAAATTGTGCCACGCAGCCAAATAGCACTCATTTGAACTCTTCACTTCAGATACTTTTAGTTTATGAGAGACCTTTTCAAGGAGCGAAATCTGGCAAACGCTGAAGTACAAGCAGTCCAGATTACTGAGATTGAAAGTTTTCCAGGATTTGGTAATGGAGCCCTCTTCAGAGGCGAGAGAGAAGTTCTTCATTTTTCAGGTCCTTAGGAATATATAAGCAGAACCTGCTGGAGCAAGCCAAGGACCCTTCTAGGCCAGCATCCTGTTTTCACAGTGGCCAAATACCCCTAAGAACCTAGGAATCCAGATAGACTGATTTGGACCTGGAGGTTCCATTAAAAGAGCCTGGCTGTTAGGTCAGGCCAAGGGCCCATCTAAGTCCAGCATCCTCTTCTCACAGCAGCCGCCCAGGTGCCTGTGGGAAACAGGTAAGCAGGGTCCAAAAACAAGAGGCTTCTTCTCTCCTGTGGTTTCCAGCAATTGGTATCTGGAAGCATTTGCTGCTGTGGAGGCAGAAGATAGGCCTCTTGGCTAGCAGACATCAATAGACTTCTCCTCCATGAATTTGTCCAAGATTCTTTTAAAGCCATCTATGTTCGTAGCCATCATTGGCTCCTGTGTCTGTGTTACTGAAGGGGAAGGAAAAGAAGCTCTTCGGCCCCTTAGTGCTTTATTATTATTACAAAACAATTTCAACATAACAAAATTTCAAAACATATCATCTTCATTATTTCCCACCTCCCCAATGAACCCTCGCCTCACAAGACTTCTCTCAGCTCCTCTCTCTGATTTCTCAACACATTTTGTTCTCTGCATACTATAAAATTGTATAAATCCTTATATTATCTGTCTACTATATTAGGTAAAGGTAAAGGGACCCCTGACCATTAGGTCCAGTCATGGCTGACTCTGGGGTTGCGGCGCTCATCTCGCTTTATTGGCCGAGGGAGCCGGCGTACAGCTTCCGGTTCATGTGGCCAGCATGACTAAGCTGCTTCTGGTGAACCAGAGCAGTGCACGGAAACGGCGTTTACCTTCCTGACGGAGCGGTACCTATTTATCTACTTGCACTTTTTTCGAACTGCTAGGTTGGCAGGAGCTGGGACCAAGCAAACGGGAGCTCACCCCGTCGCGGGGATTTGAACCGCCAACCTTCTGATCGGCAAGTCCTAGGCTCTGTGGTTTAGACCACAGCGCCACCAAAAGGTGGGGGGTATGAATATATATATATAATAAGAGGAGAAGTGTCTGTGGGTTTTGTGAGCTGCTTGTGAAGGATCCATGGGCAGGTTTTTTTAAATGAGCAATGTATCTGCTGATCCAAAATGCAAACAGACAGAATGTGTGGTCCCTGTGCAAAGGAGTGGGAGACCAGCAGACAACCCACTTTCCATATGTAAGAGGGGCATTTGCTAGTTTCCCATTCCAATGCACCAAACGGATTTGGAAAATGTGGGATTTCAGGACCTTTCGCCTAGTGATACAGATGAAACACCCCTGGAAAATAGCCTGCGTTTGCTTGAACCTTGCAAAACTGGTTTCTCCCAAGTCTGATCATGGGGGGAAGAAAATGTACCTGGTGCCCAAGACAGAGTGAATCCACTTTTACAGAAGCTTGACAGCTCTAATTAAGGATTTGTGGGGTTTGGGTTTTTTTTGTTCTTTGTGCTTTCCCCCCTTATGGACACAAGATGGCAACAGAGCTGCATGCGTCTTCCACATTTCAGCCCAGTTCAACGTATCCTTTTAACCATCTGAAGGTGGCACTAGACACATTGCTGGTGTTTTGCAGAAGGAATTTAACTGTATATATGAACTTCAGATCTGTGCAATTAAAGTGGATTCAAGCAAATCCACTTTTTATTTACCTGCTTCGAAAAAGCAGACTTGTAGTTTGGAAAGTGATAGATCAATGTATTGATGTCACGGACTGGTTAGACACAGGGGGTGGGCGTGGGCATAGACATAGACACCAGCTAGGGAACCCCCAAGGGAAGAAGGCTCAGAGCCAGGGGACTGGTGGTGGGATGACAATGGTCAGAGGGAGAAGAGGGAGCAGAATGGGAAGTGGAGGTGTCGGAAGCTGAAGAGGCAACAAGGTTTAGTGAGCAGGAAGAGGCTGTGGCAGAGAGCAGTCCAGAAGCAGGGGCAGAAGCAGAGGCTAAAGAGGAGGGGGGCCAAGACGCAAAGTGGAGGCAGGCTGCTGAGGGTTGCAATATGTCCTCTTTTTCCAGGACTCATCCTCTTTTAGAGGATTAAAATTTCTCTCCGGGCGGATTTATAAAATTTGGCAAAATGTCCAGGTTGTTTTGTTTTGTTTTGTTTACAGTAACCCAAGAAAAATTGTCTAGTGCATTAGACTCAGATCTAAGGCACCCGGCTAAGCTAGTCTGCAGCAGAGAATCACAACAGAGCAACATCTTAAAGCATCTCCATCCTGTAAAAATCCCTTCTCTTGTGGCTGAAGTCAAAGGATGCTGGCTCAGTTACAAGATCTTCGAGGAGGAGTCTGGGAGGGCAAGAGTTAACACCCCCCTGCCCTTAAAGAGAGCCCATATGTACATGTTAAACAGTTTAATAAATTGTTCTGTGCACACTTATTTTCACCAAGGTACTTTCATGTGGCAAGTGAAGGAGCAAAATGTATTATTATTATTATTTTGTTGTTGAAAGTTAAGAACATTGCTACCAGCAATACATCACAGCTTCTATAGCCTACATATAGCAGGGGTATTTAAAATGAGAGTCGTCATCCATAGTTAAAAGTAGAAGTCGGCAAATGTGTCCTCTTTTTTGCTCTTCAAAATATGGCAGCCCTATGAGCTGAAGAAGCCAGGGGGTCTTCCCCCTCCTGCGGCGACCAGCTCCACTCCCCACTGGTCTCCCAGAACCCAAAGAGGTATGAAGAGGGCGGAGCAAAGATGGACAAGATAAAGGAGCCTCAGATTGTTTGGGAAGGGACTGGGGTAAGATCTGATGGGAAGTGTTGCTGCGCTAACTAATCTTGAGCTGTTTTGTTTCTTTGAATAAAGAGTCATCTTCACTGACACCTTGTGAATTATTGTTGACCGGGGACTCAGCTACATTAGTAAAGAAATGACGATCTGAATGCGCTATAAACATGCAACACCAGATGGCACAAGTGAGCAGGAAATTTTTATACACAATTCCTGATAGGTTCCCCCCTCTTTTGTTATAACGATCTAATTTCTGACTTATTTATAGTGGGGTCCCCCCCCGTGTGTAGATCAACCCCTGATTCCAACCCCCACCTTGACAATTGAAAAGTGTGGGATGAAGGAATGGTTATCCGTGAAATGTGTCAACAGATCGCAAGCCAACAAGGAGGAATGGTTGTTGTTATATAACACCTCCATAAACACATCAGGAAGAAGGCTAAATAAAGACGAAACGTAGTCTAATATCAGTGTTAGCTTGTGCAAGCTTCCTGGGTTTTGTGCAAATGTGATAGAGAAAGCTTTGCTGTGGATTTCAATCAGTTTTCAGTCTATCAGTGTTTTAATTTTTAAAAAGTTTTCCATTATTGTTGATTTTTCTTACTATGGATAATTGTACATTATTTTCTCCTCTTTTGGGGGGGGGGTAAACCACTGCAAGGTTTTAGTTTTTACAATCCAGCAGCACATAGATGGTATAGAACAGACAAATAAATAAGTATGTTTGCTTGATTTTCTGCAAGCCGCACTGAAAGGCCAGAGGAGCTGCGGTCAGACCAAAAAGTGACCACGCTTGCCTTTTATGCAGATGAGCCTAGCTGGTTCTGTTTGTGACCTCAGTGGGATGGATTGCTGAGGGGAGCAGCCAGGCAGCAGCCCAGCGGTCAGAAGGGGAGCGTGGTTGGGGGTTGGTGGGGTGGGGGAAAGAGAGCAGGGGCACAGAACCATCTTTAGTGCCGGAAATAATGTGAGTGTCCAGCTGAATGGCCAAAATCTGCACGGACTGGGAGGTGAGCCTTGGAGGTGATGAGGAGCCATCCTTCTGAAGTCCTTCTTTGAAACACGTAGCCTCCAGGTGGGCAGGATCATAGAATCATTGTAGAGTTGGAAGGGACCTTGAGGGTCATCTAGTCCAACCCGCTGCAATCTCAGGAATCTCAGCTAAAGCACCCCTGACAGATGGCCGCTCAACCTCTGCTTAGAAACCTCCCCATAACCCCCCAAAGGGAGTCTATTCCGCTGTTGAGCAGCTCTTACCGTCAGAAAGTTATTCCTGGTGTTTAGTTAGAATCGCCTTTCTGATAACTTGAATTGGTTCAGATCCTGCCCTCTGGAGCAGAGGAACACAAGCTTGCTCCATCTTCCATGTGACGGCCCTTTAGATATTTGAAGATGGCTATCATATCTCCCAAGGACGTGGGTGGTGCTGTGGGTTAAACCACAGAGCCTAGGACTTGCCGATCAGAAGGTCGGTGGTTCGAATCCCCGTGACGGGGTGAGTTCCTGTTGCTCGGTCCCTGCTCCTGCCAACCTAGCAGTTCGAAAGCACACCTGTGCAAGTAGATAAATAGGTACCGCTCCAGCGGGAAGGTAAACGGCGTTTCTGTGCGCTGCTCTGGTTTTCCAGAAGCGGCTTAGTCATGCTGGCCACATGACCCGGAAGCTGTACGCCGGCTCCCTCGGCCAATGAAGCGAGATGAGCGCCGCAACCCCAGAGTCGGTCACAACTGGACCTAATGGTCAGGGGTCCCTTTACCTTTATCATATCTCCCTCTCAGTCTCCTCTTCTCCAGGCTAAACATGCCCAACTCCTTCAACCATTCCTCATAAGGCTTAGTTTCCAGACCCTTGATCTTATTGGTTGCCCTCCTCTGCACACGTTCCAGCTTGTCAATATCCTCCTCAAATTGTGGTGCCCAGAACTGGGCACAGTATTCCAGGCGGTGGCTGAGCAAGGCAGAAAATAGTGTATTATTCCCTTGATCTGGACACTAGACTTCTGTTGATGCAGCCTAGAATAGCATTAGCTTTTTTTTTGCTGCTGCATCACCCTGTTGACTCAAGTTAAGCTTGTGGTCCACCAAGACCCCTAGATCCTTTTCACATATGCTGCTAGTAAGGCAGGTGTTCCCCATCTTATATTTGTTCAGCTGGTTCTTCCTGCCTAAGTGCAGAACCTGACACAACAATTAACACGAGAACATCCTTAGCAGGGGTAGGATTTGACTCAATATTCGGTGGCAGTCACTGTTGGCAATAGAAAGGCTGATCCCAAACTCTCAACAAAAACTAAGCATGCAACTTAATCCATGAGCTAGTGAAGACTGAGTTAGCTTGGCAGGATAACTGGCGCTGGTATAGTAAATTTTGATGTGCACGCAGGAGCTTATCCTGACAGCCTCCCTAGGCCTTGCCCCAAGTAAAGGTAAAGGGACCCCTGACCGTTAGGTCTAGTCGTGGCCGACTCTGGGGTTGCAGCGCTCATCTCGCTTTATTGACCAAGGGAGCCAGAATACAGCTTCTGGGTCATGTGGCCAGCATGACTAAGCCACTTCTGGCAAACCAGAGCGGCACACAGAAACGCTGTTTACCTTCCAGCCACTGCGGTACCTATTGATCTACTTGCACTTTGATGTGCTTGTGAACTGCTAGGGTGGCAGGAGCAGGGACCGAGCAACGGAAACCCCCCCCCCCCATCGTGGGGATTCGAACCACCGACCTTCTGATCGGCAAGTCCTAGGCTCTGTGGTTTAACCCACAGCGCCACCCGCGTCCCAAAGGAGAGTTTAAAAATGCTGACCCAAATCCCGCCCCCTGCTGCAAAGAGCCCATGGCACAATAGCTGATTTATCAGGGTTAGCATCACTGCAACTTTATGCAGCGTGTCTGAGAGTAAGTTCCATTAAACTCACTGGTCTCAGCTTCTGCCTGCCTAGGGTCCACTTGGAAAACACATTGAGCTTTCCCCAAAGATCTTCAGTCAGCTGAAATGCACACTCTAAGCTGTTAGTGTGAAGCGGGGACCCCATCAAAGGAAAGGAAAGACGCTGCCAGCCTCTGATTCCCTTCCTGCTAATTTTTGTATCCATGCCTGATGACCAATACCTTAGGGTGGAGTTGTTGATCACACCTGAACAATACATTTAACCCCCCCAAGAATCCTGGGAACTGTAGTTTGTGAAGGGTGCTAGAAACCCCAAACTACAGTTCCCAGGAACCTTTGAGTGACACCACGTGCTTTAACAGATGTGACCTCTGGTTCCCTATGGCTTAAATGCATAGCTTGCAACTACCAGGATTATTGTGGGCCCGATTCTGTGGAATGCCCTCCAGATCTTCCCCGTTGAATGTTGGGTGTTTGATGAGGACTTTTTTTTAGTTCAGCAGGCATTTTGGGGACATTCTTTTATTCTTATTTACATAACTTAAGCTTTCACCTGTGGTTTGGGTTCCTTTAAAACATCATTATTAGTTGACTGATGAATTGCTTTTATTGATTGTTCTGCAAACCGCTTTGTGACCATTTATGGTGAAAACGAAAAGCAGTCCAGCAAATAATAAATGATAATAATGCTAATCATCTGCCACAACTTAAAGCCTCAACGTCACCTCCATCACCTGTAAAGGGAGTCCAGCAATTGCCCTATAGATGACATCGTCACGCCTTCTTTCAAAAGGGCTGTGCTCCCAGGGGTGGAAAGATCAGTTCATTTTGGTTCTCTCAGTTTCTCAATTTTCAAATTTTACATGCAGCTCTCCACATTCCTGCAGCAACCTGAGTTCTTTTTTTAATTCTCTTGAAAATTATTCAGCATTCTAGTGCAATTTTCTGCAGATAAACAAATTTTTGTATGCAATTTTGGCTACAGTACACTCTTCCTCAAGCAATTTCTCCTAACGGAATGCAATTTTGTACAGTACTTTCCTGAATATGTTCATTTTCATGAACGCTTTTACCTAATGTTTGGATTTTTGATTTTTTTTTGCAAACGTTGGATAACTGCCTTGCAAAATTCAGATAAGTACGAACTTGAGTGAATGGCTGTATTCTGCTCCCCACCTTGTTTCAGAAAGTGGAAATTTGATTGATCACTTGCACTTAACCTCCAGAGCACCACTGGCAGGATTTTTGCCTTGCAGGGAGTTGGGTCCCTTCCAACGTTACAGTTTTATGATAAGTCCTGACCTGATGGCCCCTCATTGGCTCCCTCTCTCATTCCTGCTTCTGCTTCCATGCAGGTAACACCACGATGCTTCTGCAGCCTCTTTCCAACCCTCCCCATGCCCAGGGAGCGGGCGATGCAGTCCTCCAAGCAGGCTCCTTCCCCAAACTTGAGCGGCTCCTGAACGTTCTCCTGCTCCTGGCGGCTCTTCACTTCCTCATCCAGACGGCCATTTATTTCTCCTGCCTCTTCCTCATCCTGCCCATGGGGTTTGTCGTCTCCAACGTCATCTCTGGGTAAGTTGGAAGGGGAAGAGGGAGGTGAGCGTCTTGCCAAATGCAAGGCAGTTCTTTTAAGAACTTTCTGGTGGCAAGAGTTGTTGGGCAGTGGGACAGACGAGTTGGAAGGGAGGCCCAGGGAGGCCCTAGTCCAACCCCTGCTATACAGAATTCTCAACTAAAGAGCCCCAGACAGATGGTCATAAAACCTCCAAGGAAGGAGAGTCCACCATCTTCTGTGCTCGTCTGTCCCACTGCCCAACAACTCTTGCCACTAGAAAGTTTCTCCTAATGTTCAGTCGGAATCTGCAATCTTGTCATTTGAATCAAGTGTTTTGGGGCCTCCCCTCTGGAGCAGCAGAAAACTAGCTTGCTCCATCCTTCATGTGGCAGACCTTTTGATATCTGAAGACGGCTCTCAGATTTCCTCTCACTCTCCTCTGTGGGAATGTTCAGGGAGGCAGGAGAGGATATATTGTTTAATAATATCCTTCCTAACTTGCGTTAGCAAGTCCCTTTACTTAGCAGAGTGCATTCCCCTTTTAAACACACAGCGGTTAGCTTGTTGCAAGCTTGTTTAAGCTTCTCAGTATAGGATTCCTGGTAATCCCCCTTTCTCTCCCTTAAAAGAATAGACACGACACAATCTTGTGTAAAGTATTATAAAAGAAGTTTACTCACACATTTAGTTCACAGATGGACCCCTGAAGGCAGACTCAGTTACAGACATATACATACATGTGAGTCAATCCCATCTGGAGATAGTTTCTTTTTCCTCTGTTGGCTGAACGCTGAAAGCCAACAGAGCATCTCTAGCTAAAAAGAGCTGTTGCTTGTCCTTTTCGTTACCTAGACAGGTAAGGTCACGCCCACCTCTAGTCACATGCAAGAGGAAGTATGTCCCAGTCAGGAGGAAACAGGAAGTTTTCTACTCACTGGAGCAGACATTCCTCTGCAAGTCCACTCTAGGAAAACAAGGAATGTTGTACTTGACTGCTATCTATGTATTACATCCCACATCCTCTTCTCCAAGCTAAACATACCCAACTCCTGTGATCATTCCTCCAAAGGCTTGGTTTCTAGACCTTTGATCATCTTGGTCTCCCTCCTCTGCACACCTTCCAGCCTGTCAACATCCTTGTTAAATTGTGGTGCCCAGAACGTGACCCAGTAGAAAGCAGACTTAGAGCAAAGTCCATTCCCCAGAGCTTAACTGACAGCAGAAACTTGCTGCTGCAAGATGTGGAGACTGAAAAGGACGAGTGGACTGCATTAGACCACCTCTAGTTTCCTTTCTGTCCCCTCTCCCCCTGGTACATCCACATTCGGCACATCCTTGAAGCTCGCATGTCCCTGCCAGTTTATTTCATTTTTGTTGCATTTTCATTTTCATTTACAAACTTGCACTCTTCGATATGCCTTAGAGACCTGCCTTGTGTAGGGATGTGAACGGATGCTGGGAGAAGATTTATTTATTAGCTCTTATCCTTCCTTCTTCACATTTGTGAGTTCAGTAGAGTGCCATTCCTTTGCAGCTTAAAAGGAAGCTTAGATAGGCTAGTCTTTTAGTTTAAGTAATCCAGGATGCTTTAAGGCAGATTGGATTCTCCTGGTGTTTCCTCCCTTTTCCTCCTCTTAAAACAACAGCCACACAAACAGTCTTGTAAAAGGTAAAACAATAACATTCACTCAAAGTTTCTGCTGCAGAATAACAGATACAGCAGCTTTGTTCTGGCAGGCTTAAAATGGTAATTCAGTTACAAAGACATGCTTAAAGGTAAAGGTAAAGGGACCCCTGACCATCTGATCGGCAAGTCCTAGGCTCTGTGGTTTAACCCACAGCGCCACCCACGTCCCTACAAAAGACATGCTTAGGTCTAGTTTAAGATGGAGTTTCTGAGCTGTAGCTCAGACTTAGCAGTTGCTCTCACATTTCTACCTTGGTGATGACAGGAAGAGTAAAAGAGGATGTGCTCAGGAAGGGAAGGACAATATACCTTCCTTGTGTCAGGGCACAGTGGGAGTGCTCTCACAGTGGGAGTGCTCTCACAAAGTTCTCTCTAGCAAACTTACAGGAAAACTCTGTGAGCTTCAGCATCTCTCATGTGCCTATCTAGCAAACGCGCATTGTTGGTTTGACTGCATTTTAAATATCCCACACCTTGAAAAGGTAAAGGTAAAGGGACCCCTGACCATTAGGTCCAGTCGTGGCCGACTCTGGGGTTGCGGCGCGCATCTCGCTTTACTGGCCGAGGGAGCCGGCGTACAGCTTCCGGGTCATGTGGCCAGCAAGACTAAGCCGCTTCTGGCGAACCAGAGCAGCGCACGGAAACGCCGATTACCTTCCCGCTGGAGCGGTACCTACTTATCTACTTGCACTTTGACATGCTTTCGAACTGCTAGGTTGGCAGGAGCAGGGACCGAGCAATGGGAGCTCACCCCGTCGTGGGGATTCGAACCGCTGACCTTCTGATCGGCAAGCCCTAAGCTCTGTGGTTTAACCCGCAGCACCACCCACGCCACGCCCACACCTTGAACCACTCCATTATTTCAGAGTGGGTCTCTTTTGCTTCCAGCCACCTTGCAAATAGTCCCACTTGCTTCTCCCTTCTGTCCTCAGGGCAAACACCATAATGGGCGCTGCATCTTCCGAGAACCTGAGGACGGGGCATGCCTTGTGCCAGGGGGCCGCGGGGGAGAGAGCCCAGCAGACGTCCTTCCACCTTTACGTCCAGGGGATTGAGGATCTGGTGATGTCCTTGGCGGTCGCTTACTTCCTGGTCCGTGTTGGGCTGATCTTCTGCAACCTCGTCTTCATCCTGCCCTTGATCTTCTTCCTCAGTGAAAGGAGCTGCTCTTGAGAGGAGCAACCACGAATAAAGGGAGAGCTTGGAAACATTGGTCCTGTGTAGAGTCGCTCTTTGGCAGGTGGGCCGGGCTGTTGTGCTGGGAATGGAGAGGCTCAAGTCCATAGGCCAGATGCTATTGTTTAGGCTTTTAGTCATGTCCGACTCTTCGTGACCCCCAGGACCAGAGCACGCCAGGCACTCCTGTCTTCCACTGCCTCCTGCAGTTTGGTCAAACTGTTGTCTTTGTCCATGGAGTTTTCTTGGCAGGGATACTGGAGTGGCTTGCCGGTTCCTGCTCCAGGTGGATCATGTTTGGTCTAAAATCTCCACTATGACCTTTCCATCTTGGGTGGCCCTGCATGGCATAGCTCATAGCTTCTCTAAGTTATTCAAGCCCCTTCGCCACAGCAAGGCAGTGATCCATGGAGGGGATGGGCCAGATGAGGCCCCCCAAAAACCTTTGCACCTGGCCCATGGGACTCTCCAAAGGTCACACCCTCTTGCCAGTCCTTCACCATGCCCCCTTGAGTGAATTTTCCTGTCTGGAACTGTCTAAGAGCCCTCTGGCAGTAAATCACACTGTTCAAAGTTGGAGTTAACTTATGGTTACCAGATTTTTTCCAATGAATCTGGGGACACCTTTTTTTTTTTAAAAAAAAAACTGAGTAGCAACAGGGAGTCAGTATAGTGGTACCTTGGGTTAAGAACTTAATTCGTTCCGGAGGTCCATTCTTAACCTGAAACTGTTCTTAATCTAAAGCACCACTTTAGCTAATGGGGCCTCCTGCTGCTGCTGTGCCGCTGCTGCACAATTTCTGTTCTCATCCTAAAGTTCTTAACCCAAGGTACTATTTCTGGGTTAGCGGAGTCGGTAACCTGAAGCATCTGTAACCTGAGGTACCACTGTAGTGCGGATGGTGAGGCAAAAGACCCTGGGCCCAAGCACACATGCATTTTGTATAAAGGTGCAAAGCCCTTCTTTCACACCCTGTGAAACATAAATGCGCAGAGTTTATAAAAAACTGGGCACTGCCCGTCCGCCGTGACTCCTGAGCCTCCCCCAATCTCCTGCCCCCTTCCTCCTTTATTTTAACTGATCAGGGGAGGCTCAGGAGTCACGGGCGGGTGGCTATTGCCCAGTTTTTTAAAAACTCTGCGCATTTATGTTTCACAGGGTGTGAAAGAAAGGCTTTGCACCTTGCCTGACAGAGAAACCATGTGTCTTGCACCCCCCTGGGCAGCGCCTGCCTGCCAGTGACCCCCGAGCCTTCCCCGATCTGTCAAAACAAAGGGGGAAGGGGGCAGGAGATCGACAGTGGCGGTGGGAGTGAGCAGCTCCTGAAGCCAGCCAGAGCCAACTGCGCTACCAGGCTGGCTCCGGGCTGCTGAGGCTGCCACTGCCATGTTTCCTGGGGACAGATTTGCAAATCTGGGGACTGTCCCCGGGAACTGGGGACGTCTGGTAACCCTAAGTTAACTCTTTACAGTGGTACCTTGGGTTACAGACGCTTCAGGTTACAGAGGCTTCAGGTTACAGACTCCGCTAACCCAGAAATAATACCTTGGGTTAAGAACTTTGCTTCAGGATGAGAACAGAAATCGTGCGGTGGCAGCGGGAGGCCCCATTAGCTAACGTGGTGCTTCAGGTTAAGAACAGTTTCAGGTTAAGAATGGACCTCCAGAACGAATTAAGTTCTTAACTCGAGGTACCACTGTATTAGCAAAAAACAGGATCTCTGCAGACTTGGTTGAGTGTCAGGCCTAATGAGCGCAGCCGTTCATCCCCAGCAGGTCTTGTCCCACGAACCTGAAAGTCCTCGCCTGCCAACAGCTGCCTAGGTCTCCTCTTCTCCAGAGCTTTCCCCAAGCATTCAGAGACTGCGCCTGTGTGCAGCCTGCTCCTGCTCTTCCTGTTTCAGCCCTCTTCTGGTCCTGGGGACAAGTGGAGAGTGGAGCTTGTCTCGGCAGGAGGGGGAGACACCCATGACTCTGCCCTATCTCTGCCTCTTGGTCTCCCTCCTCTCCTGCTTCAGCTTCTGCCACTGAGTCTGGTCTTCTCTCTGCCACAGACTCTCCCAGCTCACTAAGCCCTGTTGCCTCCTCAGCTTCCGATGCCTCCTCACCCCAATCTTCTCCCTCTGACCTCTCATCGTCCCACCACCAACCTCCAGGTTCTGAGCCTTCTTCCCTTGGGGGTTCCTCAGCTAGTGCCTCCCACTGCTCCTCTGCATTCAGCCAGTCCATGACAGTTTCTATATTCCTCTGTTCATCTTGCCCAGTAAGATAAAGGTAAAGGGACCCCTGACCATTAGGTCCAGTCATGACCGACTCTGGGGTTGCAGTGCTCATCTCGCTTTAATGGCTGAGGGAGCCAGCGTACAGCTTCCGGGTCATGTGGCCAGCATGACTAAGCCGCTTCTGGTGAACCAGAGCAGTGCACAGAAATGCCATTTATCTTCCCGCCAGAATGGTACCTATTTATGTACTTGCACTTTGCCGTGCTTTCGAACTGCTAGGTGGGCAGGAGCAGGGACCGAGCAACGGGAGCTCACCCCGTTGCGAGGATTTGAACCACCAACCTTCTGATTGGAAGTCCTAGGCTCTGTGGTTTAACCCACAGCTTCACCCGCATCCCAGTACCTGACCCCTAATGTGGTGCCTATGAGCAACACAGTGCCCTCAGGCACCTGCAAGGCCTGCTTCTAATTTTAAAAAATGGTGTTCTTTGGTTTGTTTTATTGACTGAGGGCAGGGCTTCTTCTCAGCCAGAACTCAGTTCTGGCACCTCTCAGGTGGGCGCCACTGCCATTATAAGAGAACAAGAGAGGTGTTGCTGGTGAGTTCTGGCACCTCTTTTTCTAGAACTATAGCACTAGTCACCTTTTTGGGGGTGGGGATATTGCCTGCTCTTTGTTTGCTTGTGGGTTCTTTTGGGTTGCATTTGTAGGTAGCCATCAATAGCTCTCTCCTCCATGAAGAAGCATTGAATTGTCCACTGTGAGGAACTTTGTTAGCTCAAAAATGGAAAGTACCAGAGTTACCAACAATAGAGGAGTGGCAGACGAAGATGGTTGATTATGCGGAACTAGCAAAACTGCCATGTAGAATCCGAAATCAGGAGGAAGCAAAATTCCAAAAAGACCGGAGTAAATTTATGGAGTACATAAATAATAACTGTAGAAATTTGAAGACTCTGGCAGGACTGAAATAAATCTTACGATGTAGATAGGACTGGATACAATAAGAAACGGTGGAAAAGTAACTGACATAAGAAAACCTGTTGAAGGGAGGGAAGGAAGTCAATGCTCAGCAGAGTGTGGGGAAAGAATGTGGGTAAACGATTGTTGAATTTTACTGTATTTTGTTTGTTTGTATTAAATGAAACACAAATAAAAAGCATTTTTTTAAAAAAAAGAATTGTCCATTGTGAGAACTGGATGGACTAGATGGGCCACTGGCCTGATCCTGCAGGCTCTTTTCGTGTTCTCAAGACCGAATGTACTCCTTCTGCTGTGTATGTGCCACTAAGGTCTGTTCCTGTTGCACCTGCTGCTAGCAGCACAGAAGCATTTGCGCTCATGTTCTGAGCTTCCCAGAGGCACCTGCAGGACCCAGGCTCTCTGCTTAGAGTGACTCTTAGCTTCCAATTGGTTGCCTGTTTGATGACCTCACAGGTGGGTGGCGGCTTTGTCCTATGCTTCACAATGGGAGCTCCCGGGGCAGGTGCGGTCCAGGGTCTCCCGCCAAGCAATGGTGCCTTGACCAAGATGCTGCAGCCGCTGGACTCCTGGAGCTCTCTCCGGGCCACAGGTTAGCTGCAGACTGCAGGCTAAGAGGTTTGGAGCCTGGAGGTCAGAGGACAGCCTTCTGGGTGGGAATCTGGCACCGGGAAAGTCAGCAGAGCTGCCAGGTAGCACACTGCGGCTTCCACCCAAGGATGTGGATTGTTGCATGCCTACCTAATCTTTGAAAGGTGAGCAACTTCCGGGGTTCCAGCAGTTACTCAGGGTTCTGTTTCCTTGGAATGAAGGTCAGCGGAGACGGTAGATTTAGGATACATGGTTTTATTTTCATGTACAGACAACCTGGGCGTAAGATGGAGAGGCTCTAACATGGGACTGAAACTGCCTTGGTCGCGCTGGTCGATGATCTCCGGCGGGCTAGGGACAAAGGTGAGAGCTGTTTCCTACTCTGCTGGATCTCTCAACGGTGTTTGATACCACTGACCATAACATCCTTCTGGACTGTCTAGAGGGGCTGGGAGCTGGAGGCACTGTCATACAGTGGTTCCGTTCCTTCCTCCTGGGCCGTGTTCAGAAAGTGGTGGTGGGGGATGAGTGTTCAGACCCCTGGGCTCTCACTTATGGGGTGCCTCAGGGTTCCATCCTCTCCCCCATGATTTTTAATATCTACATGCTGCCGCTGGGAGAGATCATCAGGGGCTTTGGGCTGGGTGTCCATCAATATGTGGATGATACCCAGCTCTACCTCTCTTTCAAATCAGAACCAGTGAAGGCGGTGAAGGTCCTATGTGAGTGCCTGGAGGCGGTTGGAGGATGGATGGCGGCTAACAGATTGAGGTTGAATCCTGACAAGTACTGTTTTTGGGGAACAGGAGGTGGGCAGGTGTGGAGGACTCTCTGGTCCTGAATGGGGCAACTGTGCCCCTGAAGGACCAGGTGCGCAGCCTGGGAGCCATTTTGGACTCACAGCTGTCCATGGAGGCGCAGGTCAATTCTGTGTCCAGGGCAGCTGTTTACCAGCTCCATCTGGTACGCAGGCTGAGATCCTATCTGCCTGCGGACTGCCTCGCCAGAGTGGTGCATGCTCTGGTTATCTTCCGCTTGGACTACTGCAATGCGCTCTGTGTGGGGCTACCTTTGAAGGTGACCCAGAAACTACAACTAATCCAGAATGCGGCAGCTAGACTGGTGACTGGGAGCGGCCGCCAAGACCACATAACACCGGTCTTGAAAGACCTACATTGGCTCCCAGTACGTTTCTGAGCACATCTGGTGGGAGAGCCTTCTCGGTGGTGGCACCCGCCCTCTCACCAGATGTCAAAGAGAACAACAACTACCAGGCTTTTAGATGACATCTGAAGGCAGCCCTGTTTAGGGAAGTTTTTAATGTCTGATGCTGTATTGCTTTTTAATATTCCGTTGGAAGCCGCCCAGAGTGGCTGGGGAAACCCAACCAGATGGGCAGGGTATAAATAAATTATTATTATTATTATTATTATTATTATTATTATTATTAAACACAGATCTTGCTTCTCCATTAGTCACAGCTGTGGATCCAGCACAGAGCAAGGAGGTCTCTGTGTATCCAGCTTCCAACCAGCTCAGCTGTCACACACCACACCTGGCTATTCTTCTCCTGGGATTTCCATCTGCAATCATGTCGACTAACATGCCAATGTGGGGAGGGGTGATTTTCAGCAGGACTGGTGGGTGAGAGAGGAGAGAATCTTATGCATTTCTTTCTACTACAACTTTGATGAAAACCACCCCATCCCAAGACGTAGTCCTATTGAAAACCATCTCTTTCCCTCCCTATGCTATGCCTGCCATTCATTCTTTTGAAAATCTTGTGCAATTGCAGGTTGGACCTCCAAGTCCAAACTAGGGGTACAACAAAACTGGAAGGGTGAGGGGGTTCCTTCAAAAACAGAATGGCTGAACAAATTGGTAGAATTTGCTGAATTGGCTCAAATGACAAACAGGCTGAGAGGTAATGTTAACCAAAAATTTATTCAAAAATGGGACATGTTCAAGAACTACTTTAAAAAAAATATACCATATTTTTCACACTATAGGACGCACTTTCCCCCCTCCAAAAATTAAGGGGAAATGTGTGTGCGTCCTATGGAGCAAATGCAGGCTCCTTGGCTTCAGCGATAGCAACACAAAGCCTCCGAAGTGCAGAGGGAGCGCTCCCTCTGTGCTCCGGAGGCTTTGCGTTGCTTTCGCTGAAGCCTGGAGTGTGAGAGGGGTTCTCCAGGCTTCAGGGATAGCCGCCTGAAGCCTTTGGAGTGCACTGGGAACTTGCACTGCGCTCCGAAGGCTTCGGGTTCCTTTTGCTGAAGCCGGGAGAGCAAGACTCTCCCGGCTTCAGCAGAGAGGGAGAGGTGCGCAGTGCCCCTTCAGCAAAGCGGGAGGAGAAATGGAAGGGGCTCCATTTCTCCTGCTGCTTCGCTGAAGGGGCGCTGAGCAGAGAGGGGATAATTTTTTTTCCTGTTCTCCCCCTCCTATGGTCCGGTGCATCCTATGGTCCGGTGCGTAGAGTGGAAAATACGGTAACAGTTGTGTGGCTTCTTTGACAGCACATGAATGATTTCTGTTTACATGAATGAAAAGGTTCTAAAATTTAGTAAGGAACTTTAAGATAGTATAATTAGTATAATGTTAAGTTTTGTACAACAGGAAAGTAGAAAAGGTAAAAGCATTGGGGGTGGGAAGTCTCATGTGTATATATGTAGGTGAAATATACTCAGAGTCGCAAAGTGATTTCATGCTCTTTATTCAGCTCATAGTGGTGAGGAGGAATGAGTGAATGTCCCCTCAAAGTATCTGCTTTATATACATTATTTATACAATGGGCTGCACATGATTGGCTAATTCCGGAATTCTACTGTAAGCCAATCAGGTTGTGGATTCACTTCTATCTGGAGCATGATTGGGTGGTTCCTGCCAACCAATCATACTGCTGCATTGTTCTAGGACCAATCAGACTGCTGCATTCTGAATCCTATTGTTCTAGGACCAATCAGACTGCTGCATTTTGGATCCTATTGTTCTAGGACCAATCAGACTGCTGCAGTTTGGATCCTATTCAACTCAGTACATAACAGTAGGAGTGTATGGTGAATTGTATTTTGAATTGACACTGTTTTGTAATCCCCCCCAAAAGACCATATATAATTATAGTGGTACCTCTGGATGCGAACGGGATCCGTTCCGGAGCCCTGTTCGAATCCTGAAGCAAATGTAACAATGCGACTGCACGTCTGCGTGTGTGGCGGGTCATGTTTAGCCGCTTCCACGCATGCACATGATGTCATTTTGAGCGTCTGTGCATGCGCGAGCAGCGAAACCCAGAAGTAACATGTCCGTTACTTCCGGGTCGTCGCGGAGCGCAACCCAAAAATATTCTTGCCAAAGCTACTTCAACCCGAGGTATGACTGTATATTATCTTATCAAGTAAATTCAATAAAAAATTAAAAGCAACCCCCCCCCCCAAAAAAAACAAACTATGGATGCACACTTTGATTGACTAAATCAATCAGCCTGAGGCTTTCAGCCTGAGAAAAGCTATGCTGGCAGGGGGCTTATGAGAGTTGTAGTTTAAAACATGGCTGTGCTAGCCAGGACTCATGGAAGTTGTAGTCTAAAACATTCCTGTGTTGCAGGAGTTGGACTAGATGGCCCTTGGGCCAATTGTATTCTGTGGTTCTATATGGCTGTGCTGGCCAGGTCTCATGGGAGTTGTAGTCCAGCACATGGCTGTGCCGGTGTGGGGCTGATGGGTGCTGTAGTCCAAAGCATGGCCAGCTGGCAGGGGTTGATGGGAGTTGTAGTCCAAAACAATCCAGAGCAGCGGTTCTCAACCTGTGGGTCCCCAGATGTTGTTGGACTACAACTCCCATCATCCCTGAGCTCTGGCCTTGCTAGCTAGGGGTGATGGGAGTTGTAGTCCAACAACATCTGGAGACCCAGAGGTTGAGAACCGCTGATCCAGAGGATACCAGGCTAGGGAAAGCTGCCTCCATCCAGTTCACCCATGGTTCCTCTTCCCCATTCATTTCCAGGGAATGCATGCCCCCCCAGCCCTGTGGACCATGGTGCTGCCTAGCAGAGGAAGAGCCTAGCGGAAGACCCCAGCCATGTGCGTGGCCACCTTTGTGATAGTGCTCTCAACCACTTACTACTTCTTGATGACCGACCGGTTCCATTCTGAGCTAATTGCCTCCACCCGGTTCCTTGGCCCCTTGGCTGCCCCGCTCCTTGATGTGCTGCGCATCACCTCCGACCTAGGGCGCCACATCGTCTACTTATTCATGTCTGGTGCCCTTGCCTTGCTGCTCTCTACGATCTCCTCGTGGGTGCAGGAAAAGGTGCTCGAGGAGACCAAGAACGTGGGCTTTTCCTTAGGGTCGTGAAATCAGCAGGGCTTGGAAACAGCCCTGTTGCAAAACAAGACAATGTGGGAGCTTTCTATTTGCCCCTAAACACTGCAATAAACATGCCTCCCCCTGCATGGTGTTCTTCTAGCGTTAAGTCTTGGGTTTTAACTCCTTTGACAGCTAGGAAGACCCTAGCAATTCGCATCTCCACTGTGGGTGGGTGGAAGATATTTAGCAGAGACAAAAGCTGGGGCTGCTAAAACGCCAAACAGCTCAGGGTGAAAAGGGATTTTGCCAGGAAAACCTGCTCTATAATGTTGAATTGGAACTAATCAATCACTTGGGTTTCCCATGGATTGCCGTTTGTTCCGATTTAGCAGTAAAGAGCAGGTCTTCATGCTCTGGGGCAAAAAAGAAAAAAGAAGAAGTGCTTGGACAGGGAGCTTTAAAGCACAGAGCCCAAGACTCCTTCATTTCAGGGTCCTGGATTTGAGACCTATGTTGGGCAAAAAAATTCTGCATTGCAGGGGGTTGGTATAGATGACCCTCATGGCCCCTCCCAAATCTACAATTCTATGATCTGTGCCTAGAAACACAGCAAAAAAGCACATCTGAATGAGCCCTGAAGACAGCTTTCTCTGGTCCTTTGTTGGTTTAGCGTTGCACCCCTTTGCCCAAGGGGTTGGTATTTATTTATTTTTTAATTCCCATTACTAAAATTAGTCATGATGATTCAGGAGCAGATTAGTATTGGGTTTTTTGGGGTGGCTCCCCGCCCCCCCCAAAAACCCTTCCCACTCAGAATCTTGGCTGAGTTTTCTGGCCAGAGCTGAATGAGATCCTAACCACTGCCACCACCCCATGGACCACAAGAGAGACATACCCATGGAGACAGTTCCCAGTTCCCATCTGGACCGCTAGGCTAGCCACATTAGGGTCTAGTTGGCTGTATGATGGAAGACCTCTGTGGGAGATTCTATTCCAGTAGTCACCCCATGATGACTTTATGAAGGTTGACCTCTACTTCTTTTTCCATTGTACTTTTCTGGAGGAGGGTCGTAGGGCATTAGGTTCAATATTTGGCATCTTCAGGTGGGGCTGGAGACGTCCCCCATCTGAAACTCTGGGAAGCTCAGAACCTGGTCAACGGAGGAAAAATCTGAATGAGAGAGTGGGGTCCAGTCTTTTCCAGGGTGGCCACCAGTCCCCAGCCAAAAGTTGAGGGCTTGCAGGGCTGCCATTACCCAGCCAGCTGGGTTTGTGACATCAGCAGTCAAGAAACAGAGTGCCCTCCCCAGGACAGCCACTCCCATTAGGCCGGGATGTGGTGTGGGAGACATCTCTGCCCAATGAATGGGTCAATAATTCAGACACGAGGACGGGCCTGGGGGTAACATCTGATGCTGAGCTCAGCCTAGAAGGGAGGTAAGTTGGGGCATTCCTGCCATGGGAGCCTGAAGATCATACCATGGATCCCATTGCTCATTTTTACCCCCGGTATTATGAAGGGGCAAGGTCCATTCATCCCAGCATCGTGTTCTCACCAGATGCCCCAATGGGAAGCCTGCAAGCAACACACGAGTGAAAGAGCACCCTCCATTAGTGTCCAACAACTGGTATTTAGTGCTCAATCAGAGCAAATGTCAGTTTGAATTTTTTCTGGATTGCCATTTGCTCTGATTGAGCTTTAAAGAGCAGACTTTCATGGAGAATGCTACAGAGCAAAAAAATAAAGGGCACTTGCACACAGGGCTTTAAAGCATAGACTATGCCTGTAAAGGGGGCATGGGTGGCACTGTGGTCTAAACCACAGAGCCTAGGACTTGCCGATCGGAAGGTCGGCTGTTCGAATCCCCGCGACGGGGTGAGCTCCCGTTGCTCGGTCCCTGCTCCTGCCAACCTAGCAGTTCGAAAGCACTTCAAAATGCAAGTAGATAAAGAGGTACCACTCCAGCAGGAAGGTAAATGGCGTTTCCGTGCGCTGCTGAGGTTCGCCAGAAGTGGCTTAGTCATGCTGGCCACATGACCCGGAAGCTGTACACCGGCTCCCTCGGCCAATAAAACGAGATGAGCGCCGCAACCCCAGAGTCGGTCACGACTGGACCTCCCTTTACCTTTACCTTTATGCCTGTAAAGAGCAGTGTGGATAAACCCTAACTTGGGATCCCGGTGTCTAAAATTAGTCGTTCTTGCTGTTATTAACAAGTCAGGGCAAATCCACATGGGGAGTCCTGCTGATTCCCTGTAAAGCATGCATGTACATGTGTGTGTCTAGATGTGTCGTAAAGTGCATTATGGGTGCATAGGAGGAAGGTGCCAAACTCTCACACGTTTCTCCATCTTTCAAACACCTCCTTTCTCTTTGAGTAGTCATGAAGTCTCAGTGGGAGAACATAAGAAGAGTCCAGCTGTTTGATCAGGCCAACAGCCTCTTCTCACAATGGCCAACCGGGTGCCTCTTCTGGGAAATTTGCAAGCAGGATTTGAGCCTAAGAGCCTTCTCCCCTCCTGTAGTTTCTGGCAACTGGTGCTCAGAAGTACTGCTGCCTCGGGCAGTGAGTTCTAGTGTCATGAAGGGGGGAGGAAAACCTTTCTCAGTCTGCTTCCTCCGTGCCACGCAGAATTTTATAAACTTCTATCACGTTGCCTCTTAAATCCCCCTTTCTCTATTCTAAAAAGTCCCAAACGTTGCAACCTTTCTTCATCAGGGAGTCTCTCCATCCCCTTGATCATTTTTGTCACTCTTTTCTGAACCTTCTCCAACTCTGCAATGTCCTTTCTGAGGTGAGACAGCCAGAACTTGTGCACAGTACTGCAAATGTGGTCATGCTGTAGATTTGCACAATGGCGTTATGTGTGATGGCCTGGGACTCAGGCTCAGACTCTGAACCAGAGGAGTCTCAATCCGCACTGGATCCTTTGCCCCAGGCATCATCTGAACCAAGTCTGGGTCCTGATCCCGAAGAGCCCCAGTCTGCACAGGTTCTCCTGCAACAAACACCAGCTGGGCCAAGTCAGGGGCCTGAGCCTGCCCTGGCTCCAGATGTGGGGATTACCTCCTTGCCTTCAGCTGGGCCATCACTTACAGCTGCTCCACTACCAGTTGGGTCAGGAGAGGCTGAGGCGGCCCCTGGGTCTAGTAACCCACCAGTGTCTCCTGAGCTGCAGAGACTAAGGTCTGAGAGGAGGAGAGACCTGAGTACTCGCAGGAGGAGTCCTCGCCTTCGGGTGAGACAGGGAGGTGAGTCACCGGGGGATCAGGACCAGCCATTACCCCAACAAAGATAAAAGGCTGTCGGACCCCACCCCAGGTTGCGGGAGCAACATTGCTGTTTGTTAGAACCTGCCTGAGACCCTGTGCCTGACCCACCCTGGTTTTCTGCCTTGACCCTGTCGGACTGACTCTTCGCGGAACCCTTGGATTTGGGACCAGACCTGGACCGCATTGCTCGGGTTTACCCCCGGGCCCAGCACATTATGATCCCGGCAGTTTTTGTTTTCAGTTCTTTTCCTAAGGATCCGTAGCATGGAATTTGCCTTTTTGACAGACTAAAAAGTCTGAAATGCTGCAACCTTTCTTCATATGGGTGTCACTTCCCTTATGGTCTGCCTAGTTTAGCATCCTGTTCCCATGATGGTCAACCAGCTGCCTCTAGGAAGTCCACAAGTAGGGCGTGCGCCAAATCAATCAGTATGAGCTGTCCAGCAATGGAATGGACTCCCTTGGGAGGTTGTGGACTCCTTCATTAGAGGTTTTTAAGAAGAGTTTGGTTGGCCATCTGCCACACACAATCTAGTTGAGATCCTTGCATTGCAGGGGGTTGGACTAGATGACCCTCAGGGTCCCTTCCAACTCTTCTACAATTCTACAAAATCTTCTCCCATCTGCGGTCCCCAGCAGCTGGTGTTCAGAGACCAATTTCCTCCAACCCTAGAGATAGTATCTAGCCATCATGACTAGGAGCCCTTGGCAGCCATAGAAAATATGACTGCTTTTGGGTGGGTTGGGTAAGGTTAGGTTCCAGAACTGTGGCTGGATCTAGAGACATTAAAAAAACCGTTTCAGGAAAACGCGTTGTAAACTTCATTATGGGAAATCAAGTTGGTGGAAGACGGGACTCCACGGCGCCATCTGGTGTCACAGTGTTATAACGCATTTAAAACGCTATTTCTTTACTTATGTAGCTGAGTCCTATGAGCTGGAAAAGATCCGGTGCTTTAACCCACTTTAATTGGGTAAACCTAAATTTCCCCTGCATCCTTGAACCCCTCCTACAGAACAGCGCCAGTCCAGACACACCCTTATTCCCAGGTAATATAATATCCCGGCAGTAGCTTAAAACAGTGCCAACACTGCGTATATTAAATCCAGCAGTTATCAAAACATGACTTTAAAATAGCAGCAGTTTTAAGCGCAGAGCAATAAAACATTAATTAAAAGCAGCTTGGAGCAGAGAAGTCTTCAGGGCACATTAAAAAAAACTGACAAGAGAAAGAACCAGATTCACCGGCTTAGGAGTGCTAGAAGATGTCAACTAAATGAGACTGTTTCCTGCCACCCTAATACCCAAGAGATGAGAGACTCCATGGGTTCCAGGCATTTATTCAGGGTTCTGTTTCCTTGGAATGACGAAGACTGTGGTGTCTTTAGAATATATGGCTTTATTCACACATATCCACAAGGACGTGTTCTATGGGAGCTTTCTTCAGGCACCAGGCTGGTTGGCAGACCAATTCTTCATTACAACGGTGTCTGCGAAGGTGGCATGAAGGCTGGCAGTGTTAACCTTGCCATGAGGGAATCCCTTGCAGACAACCGCAGTCCCTGCAGTGACCAGTCAGGTGACCAGAGGAGGCATGACCTCTGGGAGGCGTGCAGAGAAAAGAAACGACATAGTACATCTGCAGCAGCACAATTGGATGCCTTCATCTGCCCCAGCTGCGACAAAACATGTCTCTCCCAGAATCTTTTTATATGCAACAGCCGCCGCAAGGTTATTGACTGCAAAAAACTGGAAATCAGAAGAAGTACCAACATTGAAAGATTGGCAACATAATTTTTTTGAAATGATTGAATTAGCAAAAATGACGGCAACAATTAGAACGCAATCTAATCAAAATCTCAAACAGGAATGGAAATGTGTAGAAGAACACATGACCAAAAGATGCTCCAACATGAATTTACTGATATGTATAGACTGATTTCACAAAGTTAAGTTGAGCTAAACAGATATATAAGAATGAATGTTTAATTATTAAGATACAAAATTACAATCTCAATAATAAAGTTACAAAATAGTAACAAGGAAGTCATGTATGGGTGGAGGGAAGACACAGGGCAAGAAATAAGAAATGGATAAATGTTGGTACATAATGAAATGTGAAAATGTGAATTTACGAATATAATGTACAGGTATATGTATCAGGTATATGTATCACTATGTGAAGAGTTCATATATGTATTGCAACATTAATAATAAATAAAACAACAACAACAACAACAACAAAATGTCTCTCCCATATCAGTTTCTACAGCCACAGCAGGGGCTGTAACTCTCCAATGATTTGACTTTACCCCCAAAGGTACGCTCCCTTGTCTCCCGAGACAGACAGGTGCCAAGAACAATGCATAGATGGAAGATCAGCACTCATACCACACTGGTCAAAGTTCTCCTACCTAGCAGGTACGAAAGTCGGAAGGTTGGCAATTCGAATCGGTGCGACGGGGTGAGCTCCCATTGCTTTGTCCCAGCTTCTGCCAACCTAGCAGTTTGAAAGCACACCAGTGAAAGTAGATAAAAAGGTAAATGGCGTTTCCGTGTGCTCTGGTTTCCGTCACGGTGTTCCATTGCACCAGAAGTGGTTTAATCATGCTGGCCACATGACCCGGAAAGCCGTCTGTGGACAAATGCTGGCTCCCTTGACCTGAAAAATGAGATGAGTGTCGCACCCCATAGTCACCTTTGATTGGACCTAACCGTCCAGGGGTCATTTACCTTATACCAGGGGTCAGCAAACTTTTTCAGCAGGGGGCCGGTCCACTGACCCTCAGACCTTGTGGGGGGCCAGGTTATATTTTGAAAAAATATATATGAATGAATTCCTATGCCGCACAAATAACCCAGAGATGCATTTTAAATAAAAGCACACATTCTACTCATGTAAAAACACCAGGCAGGCGCCACAAATAACCCAGAGATGTATTTTAAATAAAAGGACACATTCTACTCATGTAAAAACACGCTGATTCCCGGACTGTCTGCGGGCTGGATTGAGAAGGTGATTGGGCTGGATCCAGCCCCCAGGCCTTAGTTTGCCTACCCATGCCTTATAGCATTTACCGTATTTTTCGCTCTATAAGACACACTTTCCCCCTCCTAAAAAGTAAGGGGAAATTTGTGTGCGTCTTATGGAGCGAATGCAGGCGGGAGGCTCTGCTCAGCGCTCCCTTTAAAGAGCCGTGTGGAGCGTGTGTGCAGCTCTTTGGGGCTTTTCCCCGAGGAGGGAAAAGGGCTGCCCTTCTCCTCCTTGGGGAAAAGTCCCCAACAGCCACACACACACTCTGCACGCTCTTTAAAGGGAGCGCGGCTCTTGGGGGAACCTTAGCTGTGAGCAGCCTCTCCCGGGCAGGGGATGAAGGTTCCCTTTCCCCGGGAGAGGCTGCCCGCGGCTAAGCCAGAAGCCAGGACAGCGAGCGGAATCGATTCCGCTGGCTGTCTTGGCTTATGCCATAGCCACGCGCAGCCTCTCCTGGCCGGGGAGGCTGCGTGCGGCCAAACAGGAAGCCAGGACAGCCAGCGGGATTGCTGCGCTGCGATCCCTCTGGCTGTTCTAGCTTCTGGCTTAGCCGTACAAAGCCTCCTCAGGGGAGCGGGAGCCTTCATCCTCCATCTTCACTCAGGAGGCTTTGCGGGGCTATCCCTGAAGCCAGGAGAGCAAGCGGGATCAGTGCGCACCAATCCCTCTTGCCCTCCTGGCTTAAGCGAAAGCAAGCCTACTAGCTTTCCTCCCCCAAGAGCAAAAGTCAGGGATAGCCACACAGAGCCTCCGCAGGGCGCACTGATCCCGCTTGCTCTCCTGGCTTCAGGGATAGCCCCGCAAAGCCTCCTGAGTGAAGATGGAGGAGCACTCCCTCTTAGCTCAGGATGCTTTGCGTTGCTTTCTTATTTCTTGTTTTCCTCCCCTAAAAACTAGGTGCGTCTTGTTGTCCGGTGTGTCTAATAGAGCGAAAAATACAGTACTTTACTCAGTGGTTTCCCCCCCTAAAAATAACGTTTAGGGGTACTCTCATCTTGACTCAAGAAAACCACAATTTTATAGTTCAAATCGGGGGAAATAAATACAGTAAATGGACAAAAGTACAAAGATTCACAAAATGTTTAGGGGTATGTGTACCCCTGCGTTCCCCCAAAGAAAGCACTGACCTTACCTTGCAGCTAGGTGATGGAGTGGAAGAAAGACCCACCAATCAGCCTTGGAGGGGGCATCATCACTTAGCTGAAGCCCTTGCAAACTGACTCATTATTTTGGGATGCTGATGAGGACACTTTTATGGCCAGCTAATGTCACTGACGAGGGCAGTAACCTCCATCAGATTCCAACCCTCTCAGGGCACAAGACCCCAAGAACTGGGAGGGACTCGGGACATCACCCAGACTGACCCCCCCCAAACCCACAACCATGAAGATTTTAAAATTTATTCTAAGTAAAGCAAGGAAACTATGCCCCTTCCTGTTTTGTTGGACCACATTTCCCATCATCCTTGACCACTGGCCATGTGACCTGAGGCTCATGGGAGCTAAAGTGTTTCCAACAAGATCTGGAGAGCCACGGATTTAAAGGATCTCCCTCCTTCGAAATTGCCAAGGGCGCGGGGACAGAGACGAAAAGGGCTTTTAGTCCCCAAAGCACTAGAATAATCTTCCATAAGAAATAGAAATGCAATAAAATTGATTAAACTTGTTAAAAGAAGGGGCCAAAACAAGCAATTAGGACCATCCAGGAACAGAATTGAAAACAGAACTGCCAATATAATGCTGTTATGCAAATCTCTGGTGCGGTTGCATTTGGGATTCTGGTTGCGTCGCCTCAAAACTGATATTGCAGAGTTGGGAGAAGGTTCAGAAAAGGGCAGCCAAACTGATCGAGGGGATGGAGCAACTCTGCTATATGAGGAAAGGTTGTAGCTTTGGGAACTTTTTCGTTTATAGAAAAGGTGAGTCAGAAGAGACATGATACAAATTTATAAAATTATACACGGATAGCGAAGAGTTTCTCCCTCTCTTGTAACAACAGGATTTGTGGACACCCCCAAAGAAGGTGAAGAACTACCGACGAAAGAAGAATGGAGGATGAAGTTGATGGACTATGCAGAATTAGATAAATTAACAGGGAGGATTCGAAACCTGCGGGATCAGAGATTCTTAGAGGACTGGAGTAAACATATGAACTATTTGAAAAGTAATTGCGACGAACAGATTACGCTAGTAGGACTGCAAGAAGTTTTGTAAGGTGGATAATCTGAAATATTACAAGAAAGACTATGGAAAGAATTATTAGTTAAGGACAATTAAATGCAATATAGAAATTAAGAAATGCAGAATAAGTGATAAAGAACGGAAAACCATCAGAGGTGTTGACGGAAGTCTAAAACATTGTATAAGATGAGAAGATATGTTGTATGACTGTTGGAACTGATATGTTAAAAAATCAATAAAAATGTATATATAAAAAAAGAAGTTGAATGCTGGAAGATTTGGGACAGATAAAAGAAAGGACTTATTCATGAGGCACAAAGTTAAACTATGGAACTCCTTGCCACTGGAGGCAGTGATGGCCACCAAGTTGGGTGGTTTCAAAAGAGGATTTGACAAATTGGTGGCTATCAATTGGCTACTAGCCAGGGTGGCTATGCTCTGTCTCCACAATCGGAGGCAGAAATGCTTCCAGACATCAGTTTCTGGAAACCACAGGAGGGGAGAGGGCTCTCGTGCTAGGATCTGGTCGGCCACTGTGAGAACAGGACGCTGGACTAGATAGGCCTGCTCCCACATGCTCTTATGTTCTCATCTTCTTATGATCCCTGTGGAAGGTCTGCTGAATTGGATACAAACCTTTTGTTTCCATAGATGGATTGCCACCACCAGAAAGACACTCTTTCCAGTCTCCACCTGCCCCAGCTCAGAAAGCAGATGTTGTCTCGTCAGGGAGATCTGGGGAGAGGAGATTCCCAGTTGCCTGCCTCCTCTCTCGGTATCTTTGAAACAGCTCAGTGAACACGTAAAAAAGAGGGTTTTGTGTTAGCTGTTTTTCTGAGCCACGCAGAGTGATGCAGCGGTTCCACCCTCGAAGCCTTAGTGATGAAGTAGATTCCACACACAAGACTCTTTGCTTGCAGGGTGCCAACTATTAACGAGCAGTTTTATTTATGCATGTCAAGTCCAATGCAACGCAATTCTCTCCCTTGAGCCCAAGAGAGGGTTTTCTTGCTTCCAAAACTCCTTCGCAGCAACGCATAAGTTACAAGATTTTGCAGCTGTTGCAGAGGTTTTCCTCTCTCCCCCCCCATGTACAATTTATTATTTACAGAATGCATCTTCTAACCGATACAGTACAAATACTGACATTTTGTGCCTCCCCAGGGGGATCGCCATGGCTCGCCAGAAGCCCTCGCAACCTCAGCCGTCGGAGCTGTCGCCGGTGCAGCCGACTCCTGGCTGCAAAGTGGTGGCGCCGCCCACTGCGTGCAGCGGGTTCCTGGGGTCCTTCCTCAACGGCGTCAAGATGGTCCTGAGCATCATCTTGTTCCTGGGCCTCTGCGCCTTCACGGCCTACGTTGCCTTGCTCTGCACCGCCCTGCTGTTTGCGGCCGTCCAGGTCCTCTTCAGCACCCTCATCCCGTCAGCTCTCCTCATCCTGCAGTTCCTGCTCTCCGCCATGCTGCTCCTTTTCTGCCTGCAGTGGATGAGCGAGATCTTGTCACAGCAGTTCCACGTCCATGACCCGGTTTTGTGAGATCTTCGGGGAATACAAGCACCAAGGAGGACTGGGCTTGGCTTGGCTGTTTTTCTTCCTGAGGCGGAGTGGGGTGAGGGGTGCAAGTCTGGAGTGTGTGCGTGTGTGACCCTCCAGTCCAGAGGTGGCCAACATTTTCTCTGTTAAGGGCCTTATTCCCTCAGTGGCAGGGTGGGTAAGAGCAACAAGTCAACAAGAACTCTCCCTCCCTCCCTCCCTCCCTCCTTCCTTCCTTCCTTCCTTCCTTCCTTCCTTCCTTCCTTCCTCTCTCTCTCTCTCTCTCTCTCTCTCTCTCTCTCTCTCTCTCTCTCTCCTTTCTTCCTTTCTCCTTCCTTCCTTCCTTCCTTCCTTCCTTCCTTCCTTCCTTCCTTCCCCATCTCTCTCTCCCACTGCTTCTATCTCTTTCTGCCACCCAGGGGTGCCAACTTGGATAAAACATTGGGGTGGGGGCAGGTGAACCCCACATCGCACAATCGATCACATGATGCAGCACATGAGACCATTTGAATGGCAATGGCCATCAATTGGGGGGGGCTGTCCCCCTCAAATATTTTATGGGGGGCAAAGTGGTGTCTCCTCCCCTCCCTGTAGTGGATTTGGGACCCCAGAGCTCCCCCAAAGAGGGGGAAGCTGGAAAGTGAAATTAACAAGGTCATCCACTTCAAAACTGCAGAGATGAGCTCTCTGGTTTCCCTGGGGTGACCCTCTTAAGCATCACCAAACGTGCAGGAGAGATGTAGAGGACCCAAAGAAATCCCTAAAATGCACATATGCTAATAGATACCTATAGCTCCAAATGTCAACATAATTAAATAGAAATCCCACAAGGCCTTGCCATGGTGGGGAACAGGACCCAGGTGCTTAGCTTCCTCTAGGTGTTAACCATGGAAAAGTGATTTCATTTTTTTTTTTTTATAAAATATTTATTGAAGTTTAAACATTACAGAAAAACAGAAGCAAAACAAAAGAAACAAAAAAGAGCAATAAACAATTACAAAACCTCAAAAACAAAAATAAATTCAAAAATACAAAACATCAACAGTACAAAAAGAAAAAGCAAAAAGCAAAAGCATTGACAAAAAAAAAGAGCAAAACCCAAAAAAGGACAAACAAACATACAAAAGAACCACATATTTTCATATCCTTATCTTTCATTTGCTTATTTCCTCGACTTCCTCACACCTCCTTTTTTTGTATTCTAGTTCAATTAAATATTCCAGCAAGTCCTTTCCCTCTTTCACAAATTTAGTTCCATAGTTTAACTTAACACAATTTTAGACTTAAATTTACCTCTTTATCCAATGTCAATCTATTCATACTTAATTCTTTATAATATTTCTGCTAAAGTCATATAACTTCTTTCCAGCATCTTTCTAACATTCATTAATTTTGAAATATTTCTGTAAATAAGCTTTGAATTTTTTCCAATCTTCTTCCACCGACTCTTCTCCCTGGTCTCGGATTCTGCCAGTCATTTCCGCCAATTCCATGTAATCCATCAGCTTCATCTGCCATTCTTCCCTGGTAGGTAGATCTTGTGTCTTCCAGTGCTTTGCAATGAGTATTCTTGCTGCTGTTGTAGCATACATGAAAAAACCTCTGTCCTTCTTTGGCACCAACTGGCCCACCATGCCCAGGAGAAAGGCCTCTGGTTTCTTTAAGAAGGTATATTTAAATACCTTTTTCATTTCATTATAGATCATCTCCCAGAATGCCTTAATCTTTGGGCATGTCCACCAAAGGTGAAAGAAAGTACCTTCAGTTTCATTGCATTTCCAACATTTATTATCAGGTAAATGATACATTTTTGCAAGCTTGACTGGTGTTATGTACCACCTGTAAATCATTTTCATTAAATTCTCTTTTAAGGCATTACATGCCGTAAACTTCATACCAGTTAACCATGGAAAAGTGATTTCAAGTGCGTGCCCCCATTGGCTCTGCCTTCTGGGTCTTCATTGTTTTCTCTTTTTTTCTTTAAAAATCATTTTTATTAGTTTTCCAATAAAAGCATCCAATTAACAAATCCATCAAATCACAATCCTGTTAAAAATAATAAAATAAAAAACAGCCAAATCACAATCCAAATTATTAATTATTAATCATGATAATAGATAATAGATAAAAGATGATAATAAATAGGTTTCTTAATGAGGCTTGGCATAGAAAACAATTGTAGGTATAGAAAAGTAGAAAAAGGAACATACCAATCACCTCCGTAAATCCAAACACCATGATGAGAATCTCTTTGAAGTCCGAGCTTAAACACCAGGGACTATGCAATTCTGCAGATTTTTTCTCAGTCTTCTTCGGTCCAGACTATGTCTGTTTATTGTCCAAATCTAATTATTTTATCAAACAGATATTTCCGGCTTGTGAGAGTGACTTCGGAGAGTTCCAGCCATACTGTGCTCTGGGAACCAGCGTCCTGCTGCTTGCACCTTGGTGCCAGCTGACAATCTCAGATGGTCTGCGGGTTTACGAGACAGACCTCCCCCACCCTGGGGAGTCTGCCAGGGCTAATTACCCCCATGTTGTTGTTTAGTCGTTTAGTCGTGCCCGACTCTTTGTGACCCCATGGACCAGAGCACGACAGCACTCCTGTCTTCCACTGCCTCCCACAGTTTGGTCAAACTCATGCTGGTCGCTTCGAGAACACTGTCCAACCATCTCTGTCGTCCCCTTCTCCTTGTGCCCTCCATCTTTCCCAACATCAGGGTCTTTTCCAGGGAGTCTTCTCTTCTCATGAGGTGGCCAAAGTCTTGGAGCCTCAGCTTCAGGATCTGTCCTTCCAGTGAGCACTCAGGGCTGATTTCCTTCAGACTGGATAGGTTTGATCTTCTTGCAGTCCATGGGACTCTCAAGAGTCTCCTCCAGCACCAGAATTCAAAAGCATCAATTCTTCGGCGATCAGCCTTCTTTATGGTCCAGCTCTCACTTCCATACATCACTACTGGGAAAACCATAGCTTTAACTATACGGACCTTTGTTGGCAAGGTGATGTCTCTGCTTTTTAAGATGCTGCCTAGGTTTGTCATTGCTTTTGTCCCAAGAAGCAGGCGTCTTTTAATTTTGTGGCTGCTGTCACCATCTGCAGTGATCATGGAGCCCAAGAAAGTAAAATCTCTAACTGCCTCCATTTCTTCCCCTTCTATTTGCCAGGAGGTGATGGGCTCAGTGGCCATGATCTTAGTTTTTTTGATGTTGAGCTTCAGACCATATTTTGCGCTCTCCTCTTTCACCCTGAATTACTGCCACGGCTGAGGTCCGATTGTGTGGGAGTCAGCCATTTCTCACCACCGGAAACAGGAAGCCAGTGGGTCTACATTGTTTTCAAACTTGTTTCAGGGTGGACAACCATTCCACTGGAGCACCTGTGGAGAACTTTTGGTTTTCTGGATATCGCTGAACTACAACTCCCATGATCCCTGGTTCTTGGCTTCCTGGGGCTGATGGGAGTTGTCATTCAGGGATATCTGGAGGGCCAGAGGCACCCCACACCTGAATGAGAAGATTCCTTTAGAACAGGGGACCGTTGTCTGTAATGCACCATTCCTGCGCACCACCTCACTCAAAGCAGATGTGGAATGTCTTACCTGAGTGACAACCTTTCTCCTGGCTGATTGAAAGCATCTTCTTTTTCAAAAACCAAGTCAGGGGAGCACTTCCAAAAGTAGATCATGCCTCACAATGGTACTGGTTGCACAATCCCTGTCCCACGCCCATAACATTTTAAATATATTGCTTGCTGCTATTTTTCTTTAATATCTTTTTTTGGGGGGAAAAGAATCACTGCTGACTCTGTTAAGCATGGAAATGCTGGTTTCTTCCACTCTGCAATGCACAACATCACACGAGTGACCCAAAGGCAGTAATAATACGAATATTTATATATATATTTCATTTATTTATTACATTTGCAACCTCACCCAGCCTCCCAAAGGACAAACTGGTGATAAAACAATAAATGCATTTTGAAAGCTAGCCTAGTACAGCTGAAGCCCGGGAAAGAGCTCAGCTTTAATGATGGCTCTTTGGAGAGGAAGGTCTTCAGTCGTTGCTGAAACGGCAACAGTGATGCTGCCTGCCTGATATTCAAGTGGAGAGGAGTTCCAAAGGGTTCGTGCCAAGACACCAAATGCGCAATCTCTACATTGCAGGGGACTGGTCTCCTGATAAGGTGGCATCAGCAGATGGCTCTCACCTTCAATTTGGGCATGTTAGGGGTGAGATGATATTTTACGTATTCAGCTTCCATGCTTCATATGGCTTACAGTGGTACCTTGGTTCTCAAACACCTTGGTACTCAAGCAACTTGGAACCCAAACAATGCAAAATCAGAAGTAAGTGTTCCGGTTTGCGAACTTTTTTCGGAAGCCGAACGTGCTCCGTTTTGGGTGTTACGCTTCCAATTTGAGTGCCACACTTCCGTTTTGAGTGTTACACTGAGGTCTGTCTGTTTTTGCTATTTATTTTGCATTTTTACAGTGGTACCTGTGGTTGCGAACAGGATCCGTTCTGGAGCCCCGTTCGCAATCTGAGCAGAACGCAACCCGTGTCTGCGCGGGTTGCGATTCGCCGCTTCTGCGCATGCGCGTGATGCCATTTTGAGTGTCTGCGCATGCGCGAGTGGTGAAACCCGGAATTAACCCTTTACGGTACTTCCGGGTCGCCATGGGACGCAACCTGAAAATGCTCAACCTGAAGCAAACACAACATGAGGTATGACTGTATTTTCGTGGCTCTTTTATGTTTTGTTTTTTTGTGACTGTATGAAACCCAGTTCAGCTACTGATTGGTTGGTTGTATGACTGCAGTACATTGTTCATTGCTTTCATTTTATGGATCCATGGTCTTGTCAGATAGTAAAATCCATGTTAAATTGCTGTTTTAGGGGTTGCTTTCAAAAGTCTGGAATGGATTAATCCATTTTGCATTACTTTCTATGGGAAAGTGCGCCTTGGTTTTGGAATGCTTTGGTTTGGGAACGGACTTCCGGAATGGATTAAGTTTTGAGAACCAAGGTACCACTGTGCACTAAAATCAGTACACTGGACCTATCCTGTGTTATGTACTGAGTTGAATAGGATCCAAAAGGCAGCAGTCTGATTGGTCCACAGGAGCCACCCAATCCAGCTCCAGGTGGAAGTGAATCCACAACCTGATTGGCCTACAGGTGAATCCCAGAATTAGCCAATCACGTGGGGCCCATTGTGTAAATAATGTATATAAAGCAGACATTCTGGGGGAACTTCCATGAGCTGAATAAAGAGCATAAAATCCACTCTCGACTTTGAGTATATTTCATCCTGGTAGCCAGAGGTGCCAGCTTGCAAGGGCGATGGGTGGGTGGGTGGCAATGTTGCACACATAACATTGAGAGGAGCGGGGTGGAGCCAAGGTTTCAGAGACGTGGTTGAATCAGATGTCGGGGAAGAGTCTGACATGGGAGATGAGAGAATGCAATCACAGTTAGAGCAAGAATGGGTTAGTTTGGCCCCGCTTTCTCCAGAGTTCCCAGCTGCAGACAGACAAGCAGCCTCAGAAGGGGAGGAAACAGACAGCCTTGAGGGGCTTGCTATGCAACCAGAAGGGAGGCAGCATGTGGAGAACTCCTCATCTGAGAGTGGAGGAGAAGTCCACCGCCCCTCTCCTCGCTCTAGGAGGGCTGAAAGGGTTAAATTACAACAGAAGTGCAAAAGAGAAGAAGACAGGGTGTTGGCACTCTCCGTGTTGCAGCAGGGGTGGAGATTCAGAGTGAGCAACTCGTGACCAAACGGTGGGTGGCCTGGTGCTGCTCGCTGCGTGTAAATTGTAAATAAACGTACCATAAAACTGCCAGAGGCTCATTAGTTCTTGTTGGCCTTGCTCGTGTTGGCCTGAGATCCGGACACAAACATGGCGGCTGCATGGCTTCAATGGCTGGTGACTTCACCACCACCTCTTGGCACTGTCTCTTTCCCCTCCAAGCCAGAGGAGAAGGAGCCAGCCACCAGACCTGGGCTCCAGTCGGCTCCTTGCTTCACCTCCGTGCTCCCCCCCCATAAATGTTTTTATTAGCAATTTCAACATAACAACATATCAAAACATATCATATTAATTATTTTCTCCCCTTCCCCCCCAAACCCTCCCTCCCCTCCTCTAAAGACTTTCCTCAGCTCCTCTCTCTGATTTCTCAGCACATATTATTCTCTGCATACTGTAACATTGTATAAATCTTTACGTTATCTGTCTACCATGTTATCAATCAACAAATTTGTGTCTGTTTATTCAAAACCTGCCAAGGAGTCCAATTCATTTTTTTGTCTTTTTAAGTAACTTGTGAAAAGTTCCCATTCTGCTTTAAAGTCACAGCTGTCCTTATCTCACAGTTTGTATGTCAGTTTAGCCAATTCTGTGTAGTTCATAAATTTCTCTTGCCACTGTTCTTTTTTCGGGGTTTCCTCATTCTTCCATCCTTGTGCTATCAAGACTTTTGCTGCTGTTGTTGCATAGATAAATAAATTCTTTGTTTTCCTTGGCAGGTCTTGTCCTACAATCCCTAACAAAAATGCTTCTGGTTTTTTAACAAATGTCATTTTAAACATTTTCTTCAATTCATTATATATCATTCCGCCCCCCCCTAACTTCTCTACATTCCCACCACATATGATAAAAAGTCCCTTCTTTTTCTTTACACTTCCAACATGTATTTGACCCATGCTTTTTGGATACCACCACCACCATGTATTATTTACACCCAGCCCATCTGGGTGGCTCCTAACAGAATTAATGATAATAATAATAATAATAATAATAATAATAATAATAATGGGATAAAACATCAGACATTAAAATCTTCCCTAAACAGGGCTGCCTTTAGCTGTCTTCTAAAAGTCAGATAGTTGTTTATTTCCTTGACATCTGATGGGAGGGTGTTCCACAAGGAGGGCACCACTACCGAGAAGGCCCTCTGCCTGGTTCCCTGTAGCTTCACTTCTTGCAGTGAGGAAACTGCCAGAAGGCCCTCGGAGCTGGACCTCAGGGTCTGGGCTGAACGATGGGGGTGGAGACACTCCTTCAGGTATACTGGGCCAAAGCCATTTTGGGGTGGGGAGCATCCCCTAGCCCAAAATGAAGGGGATCTCAGAATGGGCTCGACCCCCAGGAGTTGGTACCCCTGCTGGTAGCAAACAGGGAACCAGTGCAATTCTTTCACCAGCGAGGGAATGTGGTAGAACATCTGGAAAACAGGGACACTTAGAGGGTCTGTGAATGGGTCTCACTCTGTATATGGCAGCTTCCTGTGATCCTGTGCCTTTGATCTAACTGGGTGAAGGAGCTGAGATGCTTCCACCACCTGGCCCCTTTTAGCCAGCCTCTGGGCTACCCAACCTAATTTATGACATCAGCGCCAGGTGATGTGGTCATCAGCTTGCTTGTCCCACCGGGATAATGGACCTTGCAGAGGCCACAAGAGCTGTTTGGCTGGCAAGAGCTGGAGCCCAGCTGAGAGGGGAAAGATCTGGATGAAGGAATGAAGACAGGCTGCGTGTGGGAGGACAACACCCAGGGATAGAAATGGCTCGTTCAGAAGGCAGTCGGTGAGTAGGAGATTGCCGCAGTGCCTCTGTATGTGGAGCTCTTAGGGTGATTCTCAGTGGGCAAATCCCAACACAAGGACTCATAGACTCCAACAGATGACTGGAGCCAGATGAATGCCAACAAAGTAGAGTAGCCTAGTTTATGTACAATCCCTGTATCACCTAAACAGGTGAACACGAGGCATGCTCAGAGTCCAAGGACACAGTGCAGCCAGGCCAAAATACCTCTCTTGGGCTTGCCAATCAGAAAGTTCAGTGGTTCGAATCCCCACAACAGGGTGAGCTCCCATTCCTCTGTCCCAGCTCCTGCAAACCTAGCAGTTCGAAAGCACACCACTGCAAGTAGATAAATGGGTACCACTGTGGCAGGAAGGTAAACGGCGTTTCTGTGTGCTCTGGCTTCCATCACTGTGTCCCTTTGCGCCAGAAGCGGTTTAGTCCTGCTGGCCACATGACCCAGAAAGCTGTCTGTGGACAAATGCCAGCTCCCTCAGCCTGAAATCGAGATGAGCGCCACAACTCCATAGTCGCCTTTGACTGGGCTTAACCATCCAGGGGTCCTTTACCTTTTTTGTGTGATGAATGTGGCCTGGGAGAGCTTTGAGGGCCAGCTGGAGAGGGCTGCATAATGTCTATGGAAGATCCGTTCCTCAATCCAGACCAGGATTCCGGAATGCTTAGCCTGGGGAGCTAAATTCAGCCCCCTAGGACTGAGATTTCTCACTTCTGGTTTATACATACCCTCCATCATTCCTCAGATGAAAATAGGGATGTCCTATTCAACAGCAGCAGCAGCAACAACAATTGTATTATTTATATCCCGCCCATCTGATTGGGTTTCCCCAGCCACTCTGGGTGGCTTCCAACATATATAAAAACATATTAAAATTAAACATTAAAAACTTTCCCTATACAGGGCTGCATTCATATGTCTTCTAAAGGTTGTATAGTTACTTATCTCCTTGGCTCGGGGGTCACATAACTCCAGACCCTCTAACATTTCTCCAATGAAAATAGGGATGTCCTAAGGTAACCTAGGGACGTGGGTGGTGCTGTGGTCTAAACCACTGAGCCTCTTGGGCTTGCTGATCAGAAGGTTGGCGGTTTGAATCCCCGCAACGGGGTGAGCTCCCGTTTTCAGTGTTTTGCTTCCAGTTTGAGTGTCACACGTCCTTTTTGAGTGTTACATTGAGGTCTATCTATTTTTGCCATTTATTTTGCGTTTTTGTTTTTGCGGCTCTCTTTTGTTGGTTTTTGTGACTGTGTGGAACCCAGTTCAGCTACCGATTGATTGATTGTGTGACTGCTGCTCATTGCTTATTGCTTTCATTTTATGGATCAGTGGTCTCATCAGATAGTAAAATCCATGTTAAATTGGTGTTTTAGGGGTTGTTTTTAGAAGTCTGGGACGGATTAATCCATTTTGCATTACTTTCTATGGGAAAGCACACCTTGGTTTTGGAACGCTTTGGTTTTGGAACGGACTTCTGGGACGGATTAAGTTTGTGGACCAAGGTGCCACTGTAATTCACAATCCATTCCTCCTGTTTTGTTCCCTGTCGGCTGTTGCTTTATCACATACCCTCAAAGAGCAAACGAGGTCACGCGTTCCCTTGCCTCCTTTTCTGCCCCCTCTAGGCTGAATGTGTCACCCGAGGAGAAGGCCCCTCTGTCTCCGAGGTCGAAGACCTTCCTCGGCCTGCGTTCCATCGCAAGCAAGATCCTGGGGGCCCTGGAGCAGACGCTGCTCATCTTGGCCGTGCTGGTCTACAGCATCTTCCTGGCAGAGATCATGTTCCACGTTGTCGTCTCCCTCTCCATCCCACTAGCCGTCTTGCACGACCGCATGGTCCCTGCTTCCCTGGTCTTCATGGATGCCTTGGCTCCCGCCACAGAAGTCTTCTACAACGAAGTGCTTGGGGCCCTTCTGATTTTCCTGGGTGCCTTGCTGCTGCCGCTGACCGCCGGCTGCTGCCTGCACCTCTTCCTGCTCCCCAGCTATTTCAGGCTGCTGCGGCTGGCCTGGTGAGGATGGCGGTCCTGAGAATCCAGCTCAATACAAGCAACATGAACCAGCCGCGTGGTCTGAGCTCCTGCTTGCGTGGCGAGTTCCGCGCCGCCCCCAGTGGAAATAATGACGCATGACATGATTATTAAGGTTAATGGGCTAAATAAGGCCACAACTTTATTGGTTACAGGTGATGAGCGGTATTGGCTTAGGCATTGGTCCTAACCGACTATATCCGGCTTCAGCCCGTCCGCTTGAAGTCTGGGAAGGGTTAACCACCAGTAGGGGGAGTCCTGCTGATGCACATCAACTAGGAACTCCCCCTGGGTCACTGCTATGGGGCGTGCCTTAGGCCCTCACCTCCCCAGGCTTCAGACATGGCCACGCCCCCCGGAATCCATTAACGGACTTCCCTTCAATATGCGGGGCAGGTGATGGTGTTACCTCCCCTTTTCCACCTACAGAACAATACCAATGCCTAATTGCCAATACCAAGAAAGTTGTGACGATTTGCTACCAGGTAGGCGAAAACAAGGGATGCGGGTGGTGCTGTGGGTTAAACCACAGAGCCTAGGACTTGATGATCAGAAGGTTGCAGGCTGCTAAAGCTTTTGTCCTGTTTAACCCACTTGCAAAGCACCCTCCTCTCTCTACTCCTCTTGCAGCGAACAGACTACACACTGCTAAATAAGTTTAGACGCTTTACTTACAAATTCAAAGGTCAGATTCATGCATTTATTCAAGCAGCAGCAAGGAGAACACAGGCAGAATACTCTTGGATAGGAAATACAGCAACATAGCTTCAAACACATGCTCTGGGCTTGCAGCTTGCTTAGACACATCTTCCATGGTAAGTTACATGTTGTGGAGATAGAGGGAAGAGAAGGTTTCACTTTCACCTACTTTGGAGAAGAGGGGGTTGACCTAGCTGTGTCTAGGAATCTCACTCTGTGGTCTTAACCCCTTCATGCACTAACTAGTACTCATACATAGTTATGTTTGGCTGCAATTTCCCCAAAACAGTAGGATGGACATTCAACAATGCCTGTTGCTCAACAGTGCAACAGGCTGCCTCAAAACATAGTGGACTCTCTGTTTCATTAGGGGTCTTTACAAGCAGAGGCTGGATGCGTCAGGAATTAGGGATTAGCAGATTTCCTACAACAATCACCAGGAAACCATGCTCATGTTGGGACAACTTGGTACCGTATTGGCCTTTTGGGCCTCAGAATCACATGGTTGCCTCAAGAATGCAGCCATGCTGACTTTGAATCTTCTCAGGTTGGGTGGCATCTTTCTGAAGGGCCGGCGACCCACATGAGGCTTATCACCAAAGCCTAAACCATTGAACACCCACGTCCAGTGGCTTTCAGCACCATCTCAAACGGCAGTGACACTGCGCTGCTGGACTTGCCTCCCAGTGCCCTTTCCTCACTTCCTGCCAGCCTGGAGTCAGCTGGGCCTTCCATTAAGACCACACCCATTTGTGACATCACCGGAAGGAAGCATGACAGGGTGACAGAGGTGCCATGCTCACACAGCCCTGGCAGCGGCCCAAGGCTGTTGAGGAACCATGGCAGGAGAGAGGGCTCCACTCATTTGGAAGACGGACAGAGGTCGGGCGTGAGGTCAGGCAGGCAGGCCAATGGGACAGAGGGCAAGGTGCAGATGGTGCGAGGAACAAGGTGGGTCCACTTCACTGCATCGGGCAAGTCAGTTTAGAAGCAGGAAGGATCCTTCTCACCTGTTTGCCTTTTGCTCTCTAGCATTGTTGCCACTCCCCAGTCCCTGAGTCCTGGGACTTCACAGAGTAATAATAATAATAATAATAATGATAATAATAATAATTGTAGGGATAATAATAATTGTAGGGATGATCGCTGGGTGCAGAGCACACTCCCTGCCCACAGGCAGCCTCAGCTGTGTGCATGCGTGACCTTGGGATGTGGGGCACACTCCCCCTCACAGATAAAGCCACAGCTTTCTGAACATCTTGCCCTCTGTCTAACCTTTTGCGGTCTCAGTAGTCTGTGGTGTCCTGTCTGTAACCTTTGTCTCTGAGACCTTTGTCTCAGGTGGAAACAGGTGCCAAAATAGCTTTGTACCACCCCACGATCTCGGGACTGGCAGACTTGTAAAGGCCACAGCCCAAAATGTATCTGCCTGGGTTTGCATATTGTGTCAATAAAAGGAGCCTCCACAGAGCTGGCCGGCAGCTTGCTTGCAGCTCACCTGCATTATCAACTCCTGCCTCATGTCCTTCACTTCAATAATAATAATAAATTTTATTTATACCCCGACCTCCCCAGCCAGAGCTGGGCTCAGGGCAGCTAACACCAATAAAATCACAGTAAAAACATAATAGGGGAAAAAGAGAGGGGGAAAAAACCCAATTTAAAATACAGGTTAAAATGCAATTTAAAATGCAGTCTCAATTTAAAGTAGCCGATAAATCAAGACCATAAGGGGAGGGAAACATAAGGGTCAGACTGAGTCTAAACCAAAGGCCAGGCAGAACAGCTCTGTCTTGCAGGCCCTGGGGAAAGATGTCAAGTCCTTCAGGGCCCTAGTCTCTTGTGACAGAGTGTTCCACCAAGTCGGGGCCAGTGCTGAAAAGGCCCTGGACCTAGTTGAAACCAATCTAACCACCTTGCGACTTGGGACCTCCAAAATGTTGTCATTTGTGGACCTTAAGGACCTCCACGGGGCATACCAGGAGAGGCGGTCCCGTAGGTACATGGGTCCTAGGCCACATAGGACTTTAAAGGTCAAAACCTTTAGCCATAGCATTGTAGGTACTCCCAGGAGCCATCTAGTCCAAACCCCTGCAGTGCAGGAATCCCAGCTGAAGAACTCCTGACAAATGGCCACTTTCCCCTGCGGTTTAGCGCTGAATTGGAACAAATGGCCGTTGGGTGGACAAGCCCTTTCAGAAAGTTGGCTTGACTCAAAGAATCAGGCAGGAGATGCCTTGCCCAGTGCTTGTTATTATTACCTGGTTTGGGGAATCTTCTCTATCTGGCTAAATTACTGCCTGGGAGACAGGTGTGGAGAACCTTTGGCACCTGCAGAGGTAGCTGACCCACACCTCCAGGTGTTGCTAAGCTCATCTCTAAACTACAACTTTAAACACATTGGGGATGATGGGAGTTGTAGTTCAGCAACATCTGTTTGGCCAGAGTCTCCCCACCCCTGCCTCGCAGGTTCTCGAGCAGAGATACACAATCTCTCCTTCCTCATAGGCTTTTAAGCAGAGGTTGGATGGTCATCTATCATGAATGCTTCAGTTGAGATTCCTGCATTGCAGGGGGTTGGGCTGGATTACCCCCGGGTCCCTTCCAGCTCTGCAATTCTATGATTCCATGAATAATGATCAGAAAGAAAAGGGGAGGCGATGAAGGACTGGAGATTTATGGCTTTTCAGTGGTGGTGATGAACCAAGGACTTATTGGAAGAGGTGTCGTGATCAGGGGGCGAATAAAGGCGTCATGACACCTGGGGCGGGGTGTCGCTACATAGGGTACATATGCGGCGCCGCTATGTACGACGCATGCGCTGTACGTAGTGATGCTGCACATGAGCTGTACATAGCGGTTTGCCGGCACCGGCGCTCCAGTGCCGTATGGACGGTGCTAGGATCCTCTGCTTGCAGCTGTAGCAGTAAAGGAGTGCGCTGGAGCACCGCCGCCAGCAGACCGCTATGTACAGCGCATGTGCACCGTCGTTTGTACAGTGCATGCATGCGATGCCGCACATGTGCTGTATGTAGCAGTTTGCTGCCAGCGTTGGGATCCTGTGCTTGCGGATGCAGCCTTGAACAGAGGATCCTCCATATGTGGCTGGGGTGGTGTGATGGCTGCTTGCGCCGCCGCGAGCCCCCGTGGCGTGCCTTCATGTCACCCCCCCAAACATAGCACCTGGGGCGCACTGCCCCCCGCCCCCTGTTGCGATGCCACTGGTCGTGATCTGGGGTCATAGGGGGTTGAAGACCCGCTCCTGTTTCTACAGCAGGCTTCCTAATTCCAGGGTTCTAGAGCCACCCATTCAGCAAGAAAGGGGATTTTCTTTAGCCACTGAGAGAAAGCATTCTCACCCCTTGTGCTGATGGGAGCCAATCAGAGTGAAAGGAGGTGAGTCGGCCACTGAGGATTGGCTCCTAGGGTCACGCTGGAGAAAGTGTTTGGGAAGAAGACTGAGTTGTTTTTCTGTATGCTGCAAAGCCAAGGATTGAGGAACACAAGGCACTTCCATTACAAGAAAAATGGTGCTCAAGTTCTGCTGTGTATAGGAAAATACAAGTCAATTAGGAAAAACGAGATTGGAGCACTCCAAATCGTATGTCCATGTACATGCATGGAAAATAGTGGCTCTAGCTGAAAGGTAACATGTGGATGATGGACTATATGGAATTGGCGGAAATGACTGGCAGAATCCGTGACCAGGGAGAAGAGTCGGTGGAAGAAGATTGGAAGAAATTCAAAGATTACTTACAGAAATATTGCAAAATTAATGAATGTTAGAGTGATGTTGGATTGAAATTAAGTGGCTTCTAGCTGTACATGCTTTAAAATTTATATAGATCAAGATTAAGGATTAGGATTAAAAAGGTTAAAAGAATGGAAAATTGGTTTTTAATAGGTAAAAATTTAATGTTATATTATATTAAGATTAAAGATTGGGATTAAAAAGGAGGGAAAGGAATTGCTGGACAAACAAACTGAATTGGAATACAAAAGAGGGAGGTATGAGGAGGTCCGAGAAACAAGTAAATGTAAAAGTAGTGATGAAAAGATGGAATTGTTTTTAACTGTTTTTATTCTACTTTCTTTTTGTATTCTGTATTGTGTTTTTTTCTTTTTCTTTTTAAATTCTTTTTTTATATTAATGTGATTCTTTTCATGTGAAACTTTAATAAATATCATTTAAAAAAAAAAGAAAGGTAACATGTGGAGATCTGTAGAGATGGTTGCGTCTCTAATTATTACAGTCATACCTCGGGTTACAGACGCTTCAGGTTGCGTTTTTTTCGGGTTATGGACCCGCCAAAACCTGGAAGTACCGGAACAGGTTACTTCCAGGTTTCGGGGATCGCGCTTTGCGCATGTGCAGAAGCGCCGAATCGCAACCCACGTGTGCGCCGATGCGCCACTGTGGGTTGCGAACACTGTGGTTTGTGAATGTGCATCCCATACAGCTCACATTCGCAATGCGAGCTTTCACTGTATTATTGTATAATTATGAGATATGGGTATGATCTTCGAAGCTCGTATAATTTTAGAAGGGGATGTGGCTGTGGCTATAAAGTAGAGCAGCCTTTCATTCCTGAACTTACCACTGCCCCACTGCTTATTGGTTGCAAATGTTTGGATTCTGTAACGTCATTGCACAAGTATAGAAACTGATACAAGCCACAGGATTCAGTATCCAGAGAATTCCATAATCAAGGCATGTTTAAATCCTAGGTGGAATCTACACGCATATAAAAACCATTCTGAAAATGCTTTTAAAAATAACAATAATATTGAATTTCCCATAAGGCTCACTATCACCATCTAGTGCCACATTGCATACTGCACTTAAAACACACCTGAAACGTTTTATATGCAGCTGTATAGCTGAGGGACGCGGGTGGCGCTGTGGGTAAAACCTCAGTGCCTAGGACTTGCCAATCGCATGGTCGGCGGTTCGAATCCCCGCGGCGGGGTGAGCTCCCGTCTTTCGGTCCCAGCTCCTGCCCACCTAGCAGTTCGAAAGCACCCTTAAGTGCAAGTAGATAAATAGGTACCGCTTTATAGCGGGAAGGTAAACGGTGTTTCCGTGTGCTGCGCTGGTGCTGGCTCGCCAGAGCAGCTTCGTCACGCTGGCCACGTGACCCGGAAGTGTCTCTGGACAGCGCTGGCGCCTGGCCTCTTAAGTGAGATGGGCGCAAAACCCTAGAGTCGGACACGACTGGCCCGTACGGGCAGGGGTACCTTTACCTTTACCTAGCTGAGTCCCTACCCTTCATTTTGTTTAGAATTTCAGGATGGCGTCCAATCAGTTATATCACTGCAAAATGTAGACACGGCGGGAAGCGGATGGGCAACTGTCTTTCCTCCAACCCATGTTTCGTGCTCCCATGATCCTCCAGTCCTCTCTCTCCTCCCTTGCAGGGACGGTGCCACAGCTGAGGAGTCTCCACAGCCAACTGCCCACGCCGAGTGAGCTCCCAGGCAGACCCTTTGGCAGAGCATGGCCTTCCGCATCACCTTGAGAGGCATCTTCCGCTGCTTTCGGAAGCTTCTCTCCATCTTCTTCACGCTCCTCTTCTGCGACCTCCTCCTCCGCATAAGCTTCGTCCTCCTCTTCTTCCTCCTCCTCCCCTTCTTCATCATCTACGACCATGTGATCCCTTCCATCGTCTTGTTTGCCAGGTCGACTCGGCCCATCTTGGACACCTTCTTCGGGCGGCTGCTTCCCTCGCTCTTCGCCTTCGTCCTCTCCCTGGTCCCTCCCATCCTCATCTTCTTCTTCACAAAGAGGATCCTAATACCGGTCTCCATCAAAATCTTCCAGCTCACATGGTAAACGGCCCTCCTGGCCGAACTTCTCCGAATAAAACAGTCCAAAGTTATAACCTCACGATGGATCTCCTTTCCCGTTGAGATTGCAGGGTGCTGAGGAGGCAAAGGGAGATTTGAATACGCGCAGCCTGGGGGCTGGGAGCTCAGGCAGAGCGACTGAGGGTGGCTGAGGGGGACGTGATTGGCATGATCCAGACCCCGAACCGGGCAGCACTGGGCCTGCAGGGCACCCGAGCCACGGAGTCCCTAGCAGGCGACCTCCAGCTGGAAGGCAGCTGGGAGGATGGCAGCTCGGGTGCCCTGCAAGCCCAGCACCAGGGGGCAGGAATGTGCCTGCTCCATCCTTCTTGGCTGCCAGAGGGTGGCTGGGGGAGGGGAACGCAGCAGTTCAGGGGCATTGTGAGCCAGGCCCTGCGCTGTTTTTGTGAGCAGCGCATAATAATAATAATAATAATAATAATAATAATAATAATAATAATTTATTATTTGTACCCTGCCCATCTGGCTGGATTTCCCCAGCCACTCAGGGCGACTTCCAACAAAGATTAAAAGTACATTAATGTCACACATTAAAAACTTCCCTGAACAGGGCTGCCTTCAGATGTCTTCTAAATGTCAGGTAGTTGTTTATCTCTTTGACATCTGGTGGGAGGGCGTTCCACAGGGCGGGTGCCACCACCGAGAAGGCCCTTTGCCTCATTCCCTGTAGCTTTGCTTCTCGCAATGAGGGAACCACCTGAAGGCCCTCAGAGCTGGACCTCAGTGTCCAGGCTGAACGATGGGGGTGGAGACGCTCCTTCAGGTATACTGGACTGAGGCCTTTTAGGGCTTTACAGGTCAGCACCAACACTGAATTGTGCTTGGAAACTTAACTGGGAGCCAGTGTAGGTCTTTCAAGACCAGTGTTTTGTGGTCTCGGCGGCCACCCCCAATCACCACTCTAGATGCCACATTCTGGATTAGCTGTAGTTTCTGGGTCACCTTCAAAGGTAGCCCCACGTAGAGCGTATTGCAGTAGTCCAAGCGGGGGATAACCAGAGCATGCACCACTCTGGAGAGACAGTCTGTGGGCAGGGAGGGTCTCAGCCTGCATACCAGATGGAGCTGGTAGACAGCTGCCCTGGACACAGAATTAACTCTCAGGGTCCCTTCCAACCCTTCAATGCTGTGATTTTAAAGCTCAGTCGGAGCAAACGGCAATCTGCATAAAAACTGAATTGCCGTTTGCGGAGCTTCAGCTTTTAAGAGTGGGTTTCCTCAGGAAAAACTCCAGGGCAAAATGAATAAATGGGATTAAACCAACGTTCCGACACTGAGCTTTAAGGTGTCGTCTGTGCCTGGAAAAAGCCGGGCGAGATATTAATGTGGATAAGCCCGTTGTGTTTCTCCTTCTGGCCCAGGAGTCAAGCAAGGTGCTTTCTGTGGGTGCTATTTGGCAGAGTGGCTTCCAGGGGGCAGGATGGAGCCACTTTGCAGAGCTGAGCTAAGTAGGCTCTCCCTGGGGCAAGGCAGGCAGTGGAAGACACATCAACAAGAATTTGGCAGAAGAGGAGGAGGAGGAGAAGGAGGTACGCAGCCGGCTAATGTGTCCCCTGCCAGACTCTGTGTCTGATCCGGTTACCGCTCTCTAATTGGGACCCTCCAGACTCCAGTGGTGTTTTGGATGACTTCAGAAATGGCAGGAGGGATGTCCCTGGGGAGGCCGTGCTGTGTTCCCAGGTGACCAATTTAAGCCTCCCCAAGGAGGATCGGGGAACAAGAAAACAAGCCATGGAACATTTGGCAAAAGGGCTGGGGCAGAGGAGGCGAGGAGCCACAGCAAAAGTATTAGAGCGAGAGATTGTGCATGGACCTGCGCGGGGTTTGAAAAGGAAGTTGTGGGGCCTCGAGCTGTGGGGAGAGCCTGGGCAACACGCACACATGCACACGCAACACTCTTTGTGCCTCATGACATAGGGCTATGCTTTGCCTGCAAGGTCACAGGCAGCAGCGCTTCTGAATGCCATTTGCTGGAGAAGAGAGAGCGCTCTTGTGTTCGAATCCTGCTTGCTACAGGCATGTACACAAAACAAAAGAATTGCCGTGAAAATCCCTGAAACGAGAAGTAATCGACTATAGAATTGAATTAAATAACAAAAATCTAAAAAATTAAGGAAAAGTTAACCTAGAATTAAAGACTTAACGAGATGCCGGCTACAAAACTCATTTCACTGAATGAATCAGTTTCCTCAGAAGGAAATAAAGAAATTATAAACCTTAAATGATTTAAAGTGATATCAAACAAACTCAAGAGCAGGGCTGAAATGCTTCCTTGAGTTTACAAAAAAGGTATCAAAACCTCAATGACAAGTTTTACAAGTTTTACAAGTCAATTACTTCTCGTTTCAGGGATTTTCTCGGTAATTCTTTTGTTTTGTGCAATTTCTTGGTTCCGTGACTGTCTTTTTTTCACTGCTACAGGCATGTGGCTGGCCACTGGGAGATCTGGCCACTGGTCCAGGTGGGCCACTGGCCTCATCCACCAGACTCCTCTAATGTTCTAACCAGGGGCATTTTTCTAGAAAAAGAGTTGCTGGACCTCACCACGAAGGCCTCTCTTGTTCTCTTATAATAATGGCAATGGCGCCCATCTAGTCCAGCGCCCTCTTCTCAGATGCCTGTGGGAATCCTGTAAGCAGAATTCGATCATGAGAGCATCTCTCCCCTCCTGTGGCCCCCACAGCAAAGGGTATTCAGAAGTGCTGCTGCCACAGTCAGAGGCAGAGCCAAGCCGTCCTGACTGATAGCCATTGATAGCTCTTTCTCTTCCTCCATGCATTTGCCCAATCTTCTTTTAAAGTCTTCTGGGTTGGTGGCCATTACTGCCTCCATAATTTAACTACGCGCTGCATAGTTTATGTGTCTCGAATCTTCCAACTTTCAGTTTTATTGGCTGCCCATAAGTTCTAGGTGGCGCTGTGGTCTAAACCACTGAGCCTTTCGGGCTTGCCAATCAGAAAGTCGGTGGTTCGAATCCCCGTGATGGGGTGAGCTCCTGTTGCTCTGTCCCTGCACCTGCCAACCTAGCAGTTCAAAAGCATACCAGTGGAAGTAGATAAATAGGTACCACTCCAGCGGGAAGGTAAACGGCATTTCCATGCGCTCTGGCACTCATCACGGTGTCCCATTGCACCAGAAGCGGTTTAGCCATGCTGGCCACATGACCTGGAAAGCTGTCTTTGGACAAAGCCTGAAAGCGAGATGAGTGCCACACCCCATGGTCACCTTTCACTGGACTTTCACCTTTCACTTAACCATCCAGGGGTCCTTTACCTTTTTTTAACCTTTCCCCCTCTAGATGACTTTAAAAGATGGTTAGACAAATTCATGGAGGAGAGAAGAAGACGAAGAGTTTGGATTTGATATCCCGCCTTTCACTCCCCTTGAGGAGTCTCAACGCGGCTAACATTCTCCTTTCCCTTCCTCCCCCACAACAAACACTCTGTGAGGTGAGTGGGGCTGAGAGGCTTCAGAGAAGAGTGACTGGCCCAAGGTCACCCAGCAGCTGCATGTGGAGGAGCGGGGAATCGAACCCGGTTCACCAGATTACAAGTCTACCGCTCTTAACCACTACACCACATTGGCTCTCGATGGCTACTAGCCACAATGGCTCTATTCTGCACCCAGAGGCAGCAAGGCTTCTGAATACCCGTTGTTGGAAACCACAGGAGAGATGCTCTTGTGTTCGAATCCTGCTCATGGGTTTCCCACAAGCGTCTGGTTGTCTATTGTGAGAAGAGAAGACTGGACTAGATGGGTCATGGGCCTGATTTGGCTGGCTCTTCTTATCTCCTTAACCAGGGGGTCGGCAAATCTTTTTAGCCGCAGGCTGGTCCACTGTCCCTCAGACCTTGTGGCGGGCCGGAGAAGCAGCACTGGGGGGGCGGGAGCTGGAAGAAGAGGCGAGGGGGGCAAGTAGTCCTCCTCCCCAACCCCCAGCTCCAGCCCCAGCCGCTGGACTTGCCTTCTAGGGACTGCCACCACCGCTGCCGCCACTGCTTCTTGTGGGTAGGCAGAGTGAGGTCGTCCGCTCCGCTCTCTGGACCACTGGAGCACTAGGGCAGCAATGGCGGAGGGAAGATGAGCGGCACGAAAGGGCTGGCTCCGGAGAGGGGCTGCTTAAAATGGCGCTCAGCCAGCTCAGCCCAGCCCCCTTCATTCTCTAGGCAGGGCAGGGAGAAGCCAGGAGGAGGGAGGGAGGAGGCGCTGCCAGGAGGTGGGAGGGGGGAAATGAATCCTCACGCTGATCCACGGACAGTCTGCAGGCCGGATCCTGAAGGCCATTGGGTCTGATTTGGCCCGCAGCCCTCAGTTTGCCGACCCCTGTCCTTAACAATATCCCCTCGCTTTCTTTTACTGTTCATAAATAATAATAATAAAGTAAAATTTTATTTATATCCTGCCCTCCCCAGCCGAAGCCGGGCTCAGAGCATCTAACAACAATAAAAGTAACATGGCATTCTAAAATCAAGTCGTTCTAAAATCAATTCAAAATCAAATTAATGGCAACCATTGGGCTAGAGTTCTGTGAGGATTACTGAAGGAGGGGGTCAGGCTGTGCCTTGGCCAAAGGCCTGGTGGAACAGCTCTGTCTTGCAAGCCCTGCGGAAAGATGTCAAGTCCCGCAGGGCCCTGGTCTCTTGTGACAGAGCGTTCCACCAGATCGGGGCCACAGCCAAAAAAGCCCTGGCTCTGGTTGAGGCCAGCCTAACCTCCCTGTGGCCCGGGACCTCCAAGATGTTTTTGTTTGAAGACCGTAAGGTCCTTCGTGGGACATACCAGGAGAGGCGGCCCTGTAGGTACGAGGGTCCTAGGCAGTGAAAGGCTTTAAAGGTTAAAACCAGCACCTTAAACCTGATCCTGTACTCCACCGGGAGCCAGTGCAGCTGGTATAGCATCTCTTTGCATGTAGGCTGCCCAAGAAAGCATATTCTGCAGGTTCCACCACGCCAGCCTTTCCTCCTATGACTCTGCCCTGTCCTGTTGACGAGTCAAAAGCTTAAGGCCTAGGACCCTTGTACCTACGGGACTGCCTCTCCCAGTATGCCCCACGGAGGACCTTAAGGTCCATAAATAGCAACACCCTAGAGGTCCTGGGCCCTAAGGAAGTCAGATTAGCCTCAACCAGGGCCAGGGCCTTTTCAACACTGGCCCCGGCCTGGTGGAATGCTCTGTCTCATCAGATCAGGGCCCTGCAGGATCTGATTTCTTTCCGCCTGGCCTTTGGCTTGGAGTCAATTTGATTCCCTCCCCCTCTTTTTTCCTTTCTCCTCCTGTGATGTTTCAATGTTTTAATGTTGTATTTTAATCTTGTTTTTAAGTTGTATTCATTCAACTTGTTTTTATTATTGCTTGTTAGCTGCCCTGAGCCCGGCCTTGGCTGGCGAGGGCGGGGTATAAATAAAATTTATTATTATTAGTATTATTAAAAAGAAGCAAGCAAGCCCCCTTGGAAATCGTATTTGCCTGGCTGGCTGGCTGGCTGGCATGGGCTGGCATCTGGATTCGCACCAGCTTCCTGATATTTGGGAACGGGAGCCATGCACAGAAGAGGAGAGGCCCACTGCCTGCTGCTTCTGCGTTCCCAGGACCAGGAGCATGTGTGGCGTGAAATGACTAATTAGAAGCATTGTGCGAAGGCACCCCAGGGTCAGGGACGTGCAGGCACAATCAATCGGCCAGCTGGAAGGTTCTCTCGGAATGGGAGGGCTAACTGTCCACTGGGGAGCCCCTTGCGAGCACATTCCACCAGCAGGAAAGGGAAAGGGGGAGAGTGGGGTGGCTGGAGCCCTGCCAGTGGGTCGAGGAAGTGGAGAGAAGAATATTCATATGCGGGGGGCATGGAATTGCAGCAGCAGAAAGGGGAGCGCATTGCACGCCACATGCCATCCCCATGCACCCAGTGGCGCAGTCTTTGGGCTGAGCAGGTTGTCTAAAGCCTTGGCTGGCTCACAGCTCCCCGAGGGGGAATTCCTGGCAGTGGGAAGCAGGTGCGCTGTCTTGGCTGGGAAAAACAAAAACAGAAGGAAAATGCCAGATTTTGGCCTCTGATGTCTCTCTGCAAACAGAGCAGGGCGGGGGAAACCTGGCTTAGGTTACATGCGGGAAATGTTGGCTGTTGCATCCCCCTCACCCCCTGATTATGCAAAACGGTGCCTTCTCGACTTCTCTGAACACCCGGGGGAGAGCTCTGGGCAGCTGGGCTTGACATAGCAACAAAAATGGATTTGACAAAGGAGAGATGTGGAAGGCGATGGCTTGGATCAGGTTCCCCGGGAAGGCAGGTGCGATGTTTTCAGAGCAGGTGGAGGTGGTTCCGGGAGTGAGCTCTCTCATCTAAAATCACACAGTTGTGATTGGTCTGGGGTTGGTCTGGATGTCCTCGGGGGTGCCCCTCCCAGCCCTGTGATTCTGTAGAAGCAAGATTGGGGTCTGCAGAACAGAAGGGCTGTTCCTTTTGGATTGCAATATTCTGTGAACCACCCTGAGACCTCCTGGTATAGGGTGGTAAAGATAGATAGATAGATAGATAGATAGATAGATAGATAGATAGATAGATATAGATAGATGATAGATAGATTAGATAGATGATAGATGATAGATGATAGATAGATTAGATAGATGATAGATAGATAGATAGATAGATAGATAGATAGATAGATAGATAGCCCTGGACAAACCTGTTAGGTTTCCTTTTTGTAATGTAAACCTGGGCAGTATCTTGCCATGGGAACAAAACAGCCGGAGACATGAAATCAAAGAACTGAGGAGTTGGAAGGGACCCTGAAGGTCATCTATTCCAACCCCCTACAATGCAGGAATCTCAATTGGATCATACATGGCAGATGGCCATCCAACCTCTGCTCAAAGTCCTTCTGTAAAATAGAGTTCACCACTTCTTGTGGGAGCCTGTCGAACAGCCCTTCCTGACAGAAATTTATTCCTGGTGTTGAGTCGGCACCTTGTTCCTTGTAACTTGAACCCTTTGGTTTCAGTCCTACCCTCCGGAGCAGCAGAAAGCAAACTTGCTCCATCCTCCATGTGGCAGCCCTTCAGATATCTGAAGATGGGTATCATGTCTCTCTTTCCCCAACCTTGGGCTGGAGGCGATGCCACTCATCAAAGTGTGTGTGTGTGTGTAAGAGAACAATACACTGGCAGTGTTGTGACCGAGTCTGAAAGAGGCCAAGAGGCCAAATTTGCTCTCTTTCACACATCTAAGACCTTGGGGTTTTCTGTGGAACAGGATATGTTAGAGTGTTGACACAACCATCTTACGCTCTGCTTGCATATTATAAGTAAATAAATAAAACCAAACTCACAGAAATGGGTCTCCAGTAACCCCATTCATAGAAAACCATGCCAGGCTATGTGTTATGTGCCTAAAACCTCTCACTGCTGAGAGGCCAAGATGCATGCAACAATATTTCAGGTTTTGGAGCATCCAGGTGCTCAGTTCTTTCCCCTGCATGTTGTGGTTCGTTTAAAGGGTCCTGAACAAGAGGCCTGTAAAGCGAGATAAGTGCCACAACCCCAGAGTCGTTCGCGAATGGACTTAACTGTCAGGGGTCCCTTTACCTTTAACCAGAGGTGTACCTTGGGTCCTTGCGCCCTTGGCAAGGAGCCCACCCCAGGAAAAAAACCCACTTTACTGCAGTACTTGCATTAGAAATTACTACAGTTTACTCAAAGCAAGTACTTGAAGTGGGAATGAAGGCAAAGTGAGAAAGAAGGGCAAAAAAAAAATCGCACACCTTTGTGCCACAGTGTGAGAAGTATGCAGAGCTTCTGCCATGTTTGATTTTGCTGTGACATCAGCAGTGCATCACCACACACATATTTGTCATCCAATCAATAGCCTGATGGGTGATTTTTTGCACCCTCCCTGGGCCTGCACACCTGGTGGGGTCTGGTTTCTCCTACCCCTAGGTAAACCTCTGTCCTTAACTTGAACACATGCTGCCATGTCTGTTTTGGGAAAGCATGCAGTAAAACCCCAGTAACAGTCCTGTGCAATTAAAAAATTGCTACCCAGAGAGCAGCACTCGACAACAACATCTTTGTGTATATTATTGTGGGGTTGGACTGGATGTTCTCTAGGGATCCCTCCCAACCTTGTGGTTTTATCCTTGTGAAACTGGGGTCTGCCAAAGAGGAGAGTTGCTAAAACAGTCAAACCACTTTCTTCTTGTTAAGCAAACAGCCCTGGCCAAGTCTGTTAAGTATCCCCTTTCATAATGTAAACTCAGGCAAATACCTTGCCGTGGGAACAACATCACTTGATTTTTTACCAGATTCCCAGAGTGGTTACTGCCTCTTTTCAAATGCTCAGTTGAAATAGTGACATGGTGAGGGAGATGTTCAAGCATGTTATCTTCTTGGGTTGGTCACTGTTGAAGTAAATGATAAAAAATGGACCCTCTCAAACTCTCTTTCAGTTGGCAACCTTGTCTTATTCGAAAGTGAAGAGGAGAAATATATACCACCAAGCTAAGCCATTTTGCCAGCAAAATTTTGTGTGCAAATAACTTGATTTAAAATAATCAGGAAAGATAGGCGATGCTTTTGCTCTTATTTTTCTGGCACTTATTAGTATTGTACATGAAGAAAATAGTGGAAAGAGCTGGCAAGCAAATAAAATTATAGCAACCAGAAAAAAGTAGGGCACATGCCTTACTTTGTGAAAGAGGGTGGAATGTCATTGCAGGTACCCCTAGAAATCTGATGGGGGAGCGATTTCTGTCAATGCTGCAAACCTCCACCTGGTGCACAGCCTATATATGTGTGTGTGCATGCAAATAAGCAGTAAGCTCAGTGGCAGAACACCGGGAGGTTTTTAATGCTTGATGCTTTATTATGTTTTATATGTGTTGGAAGCTTCCCAGAGTGGCCGGGGCGACCCAGACAGACGGTTGTGGGGTATAAATAATAAAATTATTATTTTTATCGTCTGCTTTGCAAGCAAAAAGTTCCTAGGTTCAATCCCTGCCACTTCCAGGTAAGGTTGAGAGAGAACCCTGGCTGAAATCCTGGAAAGTCACTGCCAGCCAGTGTAAGCAGCACTGAGCTGTATGGACAGCTTCCTATGTTCCTAACCATCTATCACAAGATCCCCCAGGGTCAGGGACGTCATTCCACAGAAGCCAATCCAGGGTCTGCCTTGGAAACCCCACCCCCAAACCTCTCAGTGCGCGGAGACTTGAGCGTGCACCAAAATATATTTTGCTGCTATGCAGTAAAATATAATAGTGGCTTGCGCACTGCAGACATCTCAAAACAGCACCAACATATATCTCCAAACAAGTTCAATACCTAGCTACGCAAATACAGTTGTCAAAATACACAAAGTGCAACAGGCTGAATGATAATAACTGCAAAAAAATTTTTACTGGTTATTTCCTATCGTAAAGGTCTAGTCCAGGGGTCAGCAAACTTTTTCAGCAGGGGGCCGGTCCACTGTCCCTCAGACCTTGTGGGGGGCCGGCCTATATTTTTTTTTTGGGGGGGGGGGGAATGAACGAATTCCTATGCCCCACAAATATCCCAGTGTTTGGGTTTTTTCCCTCTAATTCATTCCAATTCATTTCCTAATACCCTTTTACCCTTTTACAAGTCCCTGTCATATATAACCTCTCAATCTTCCCTTCTCCTGGTGACCCCAGATGTTTTGGTCTGCAACTCAGGCTGATGGGTGATTTAGTCCAAAATGTCTAGGGGGCACCAGGTTGTAGAAAGTTGCCCTGTGCCATTCCACGTTTCTCCTCAAGACTACATCCATTCCTTTGCTAATTTCTTTCTTTCATTTATATCCCACTTTCTCCTCCAAGCAGCTAGAGGTGATGTACAACAAGTCTTTCCCTCATCATTTAATACCCTGCAAGGGACGCGGGTGGCACTGTGGGTTAAACCACAGAGCCTAGGGCTTGCCGATCAGAAGGCTGGCGGTTTGAATCCCTGCGGCAGGGTGAGCTCCCATTGCTCTGTCCCTGCTCCTGCCAACCTAGCAGTTCGAAAGCACATCAAAGTGCAAGTAGATAAATAGGCACCGCTCCGGCGGGAAGGTAAACGGCGTTTCCGTGCGCTGCTCTGGTTCATCAGAAGCGGCTTAGTCCTGCTAGCCACGTGACCCAGAAGCTGTACGCCGGCTCCCTCGGCCACTAAAGCGAGATGAGCACTGCAACCCCAGAGTCGGTCATGACTGGACCTAATGGTCAGGGGTCCATTTACCTTTAAGGTAGCTTAGGCTGAGAGGAAGTGAGCTTTATGGCTGAGTGAGAATTCGAACCCCGGTCGCCTGGGTCCTAATCCAGCACTTCCCTGAGCCTGCCAAATTCCTCCCTTTTTCTTTTTCCTTTTTTCCGGATTGTGTGAAGCAGGTTTGCCAGGGAGACAATGATGCAGCTTGACAGTCTCTGCTAATTGGAGTAAATTAATTTATCTCAGGCGCAGGCTCCGTCTGCGCATGCCAGCTCGTTCCCCTGAATAAGTGATGAGCATGTAAGCCCCGAATTAGCTCTGACTTTTTAATCATTTAAAAGTTGCAATCTCTTAATTAGCAAGGGGGGCAGGGGGCAGGAGGGGCACTGGCGAGGGGGTTTGATGGAGGAGGAGGAGGAGGAGAACTGGGGGGTGGGGGTGGAGAGAAATGCCAACTTGCATCTCCGCACCGGGGACAAGGTGGGACAGGGAGGAGGAATAAAAAGACTGGGGCTGGGAGGGGGATGAGTTGCAATCTCCAAGTTGTCAACTGTCTCCAGCTTTGATTTATTAATCTTTTACAGCAGATGTTGGAAAGATAATGTTATAGGGTTTGATGGCTTGTGCTGGTGGGGCGGGTAGCAGGAGCCAAGCCAGGAGGGCTGGAGAGAGAAAGGAGAGTTCACACAACCACCTTCCTGAAATGAATTCACACTTCCGTGGGCAACTTGTATCTGATCTGCACCACTTCAGAAATTTTATTGGGGTGTGGGGGTCGATTTCAAAGAATAGTGTGCTTTAATGCCACAGCAAAAACAGCTAATGCTATTCTAGGCTGCATCAACAGAAATCTTGTGTCCCAATAAAGGGGATCAATAGTGCTATTTTTCTAGAAAAAGAGGTGCAGGAACTCACCTTTGAGCGCCTCCCTTGTTCTCTTATGTTGTTGTTGTTTAGTCGTTTAGTTGTTTCCGACTCTTCGTGACCCCCTGGACCAGAGCACACCAGGCACTCCTGTCTTCCATTGCCTCCTGCAGTTTGGTCAAACTCATGCTGGTAGCTTCGAGAACACTGTCCCACCATCTCGTCCTCTGTCGTCCCCTTCTCCTTGTGCCCTCCATCTTTCCCAACATCAGGGTCTTTTCCAGGGAGTCTTCTCTTCTCATGAGGTGGCCAAAGTACTGGAGCCTCAGCTTCAGGATCTGTCCTTCCAGTGAGCACTCAGGGCTGATTTCCTTCAGAATGGAGAGCTTTGATCTTCTTGCAGTCCATGGGACTCTCAAGAGTCTCCTCCAGCACCATAATTCAAAAGCATCAATTCTTCAGCGATCAGCCTTCTTTATGGTCCAGCTCTCACTTCCATGCATCACTACTGGGAAAACCATAGCTTTAATTATATGGACCTCTTCAAAGAATAGAGTGCTTTAATGCCACAGCAAAAACAGCTAATGCTATTCTAGGCTGCATCAACAGAAATATTGTGTCCTGATAAAGGGGAATTAATAGTGCTATTTTTTCTACAAAAAGAGGTGCCGGAACTCACCTTTGAGCACCTCCCTTGTTCTCCTATAATGGCTGCAATTCCCACCTGAGTGGTGCCAGAACTGAGTTTTGGTGAGTTCCAGCTGGGGGGGGGGGGAAAGCTCTGCCCCCACTCTATTCTGCCTTGGTCAGATCACATCTGGAATGCTGTGTTCACATCTGGGCGCCACAATTTAAGAAGGATATTGGCAAGAAAGGAGAATTCAACTAAACATTAGGAAGAACTTTATGATGGTAAGAGGAATGGAGAATCTTGGAAGTTGGTGGAATCTCCTCCATTGGAGGTTTTGATGCAGTTTGATAGTCATCTGTCAGGAATTCTTTAGCTGAGATTCCTCAGAGCTGCCTTCCAACTCTACAATTCCATGATTCTATAATTCTTCAACAGCGGGGAGGGAAACCCTGCCTACATAAAGTCTATTTATTTATTAGATTTATCTACCGCCCTTCGTCCGAAGATGAGGTGGGATGAAGAAGGAACTATTCATTCAGATCCCACTTTCCCCATCTTGACCTGAGCATCATCTGGTCCAACGCCCTGCAATGCAAGAATATGTAGCTGTCTCATACGGGGATTGAACCTGCTCTGCTGGTGGGATAATAAGACCCTTCCACTTGGAACGGCAGAATGGGACGACGGTACCCACCTGAGGGCATGCGGTATACAGCTGGTGGCCATGGCTGCCACTTTGGGAAGTGGACCCCACAGTTTAACTTCATGCTGGGTGGAGAAGTCCCTTTCTTTAACCTGCCCCGAATCCAGGGTTCAGTGGGTCGTCCAAAGTTCAGGGTCTCAAGCAGACATCTTTCACATCACACGCTGCCAACCAAAGGATCAAACAAGCACATGCTCTATAGAATCATAGAGTTGTAGAGGTGGAAGGGATCTCCAAGCATCATCTAGTCCATCCCCCGTGATGCAGGAATCCCAGCTAAAGAACCCCTGGCGTCTAACTGTAGGAGGTGAGGACAGGTGACCCCACCTAGGCCCGAAGTCACCCCCCCCAACCAGGCCTCAAAACTGTCCAAAATTCATTTCTTGTCTTCTAAAAATCCACAGCTAAAGCTTTCATCTGCTTTTCTCACAAGATGATGTGCATAGGCAAAAATGTTCCTTTTATCAGCACAAGAAGGCTTCAAAAAGCTAATGAATAGACTCTGTCAGAGCAGGCCCAGAGAAACGAATCTTATCTCATTCAGTTGCAACATCTTTGGACATGCTGAACTGCTCTCCTTCCCCTTTCCTGGGAAGGGTGCCAAGAGTCCAAGAGTCCAAGACAGGAGCTTTCTGTACATGCTCAGGAAACACAACATGGGGCAGGACTCCTGAGGGAGGAGAAAGGGGAGGGAACTGGAAGGGGAATATATGTTCTGTGCAAATGACTGTGAACCCGTGCTTGATTGTGAACTATCACACTTGCTCCTTCTACCAGTTCATGGATGGTAGAAATAAAGCTTTTTCTCCGAAACTATTCCTTGAGTGTCTGTTGACTCCCATTTTCCCTTTCCCGGGCGCAATATTTTTCCCACCCGAGGGCAAAGCCTCATAAGGCTACATAACCTCTGCTTAAAGACCTCAAATGAGGGACAGCCCATCACCTTCTTTTTTAAAAAATGCATTTTTATTGGGTTTTCTTTAACATAAATCAAACAAATACAGTAAAGTTCCATAATCTTATACCCACTTGTTTTTTCATCGCTCTGCCGAGCGTGGACTTGCCTCCCTCCCTTCAACACGTTTTCATTTTCCACTTTTCTTTCCGCAGTTTCTTAATAACAGCCTATCCACATCATAAGATTTATTTTAATCCTGCTACGGTCTTTAGACTTCTACAGTTATTACTTATATACTCCACAAATTTACTCCACTCTCTTCTGAACTTTGTTTCCTCTTGGTTATGAGAAGTAAGTCAGTTTTGTGAATTCCCCATATTCTACCATTTTTGTCTGCCATTCCTCTGATGTTGGTAATTCCTGTGACTTCCATTTTTGGATACCAAGATTCTAGCGGCAGTCGTGGCATACACGAATAACCTCTGGTTTACTTTTCCTATTTCTTCACCTATTAAGCATAGCAAAAAGGCTTCTGGTTTTTTTTGGGGGGGGGGAGGTAGATTTAAATAACTTTTTCAGCTCGTTATAAATCATATCCCAAAATTGTTTCATTTTCTCACATGTCCACCACCTTCTGAGTTCTTCCATTCTGCCATCAAACAGCTCTTAACCGTGGGAAAGTTCTTCCTAATGTTTAGTCGGAATCTTGCTGTTTGAATCTGTCAGTTGGTGTCCCACCCCTGGAACAGCAGGAAGCAAGCTTTCTCCATCTTCCATGGGACAGCTCTGTAGACCCCTCTCTCCCCTTCCTTCCAAATCAGGGTGGTCTCCCTGGGTCCCCCACCACATTTGACACGATGGACATGGGAGACAATCTACCAAGTGTCTAGCCCCCTTTTTCGGCACAGGTGGCAGTTCAAACTCCACAAGGTGCTGGACCAACCCTAATTTGGGGAGACTGTTCCATTCCCAAACGGTAGGGCCGGCAGATTTCCTCCTGCCGACTTTACGGCCCTGCGGGCTGCATTCAAGCCACGGCGGGGGCTTGATTGGAAAAGTTTAACGTTACAGATGAGTTAATAAAAGTCTTTAGCTCCTCTCTTCCACACCCTCCCCACCTGGTGTCTCTCCCTCGCCTGCCCCATTGCACCAAATGGTGATAAATGTCCTCCATATGTTCTCCATAAAGGCGCAGAGTGCCACATGGCCCGGGCCGTAAGCAAATAAATTAAAGCAATTACTGCCACGGCTCGTCTGGCTTTTAACGAGCGACGAGGAGCGGGCGGGGAGAGCACCTGACACGTCCCATTTGCTGGAAATGTCAGGCGCTCCCTTCCAGAGGCAGCCAGATGCTGTGCTCCTGTTCCCCCCCAAACTCAGCCCACCTCCCCACTTTATTTACCTGTTTCGACTTCGGCCCACCTCATCCATAAGGCTGGAGGGGGATTGGAAGGAAACTGAGCCAAAGGAGATAGCCACATGCAATCAGCTGGGGGTTGGAAACTGGCGGACTTGAGGCCACTCATATTTCATAGAATTGTAGAGTTGGAAGAGACCCGAAGGGTCATCTAGTCCAACCCCCTGAAAGGCAGGAATCTCAACTAAAGCATCCATGACAGATAGCCATCCAACCTCTGCTTAAAAACCTCCCAGGAAGGAGAGTGCACCACCTCCTGAAGGAATCCATTTGACTGCGAAACAGTTCCTGCTGTCAGAAAGTTTTTCCTGATGTTTATTCGCAATCTCCTTCCTTGTAACTTGAATCCACTGATTTGGGTCCTAGCCTTTGGAGCAGGAGAAAACAAGCTTGCTTCATCCTTCCAGGACCAGGTGCGCAGCCTAGGAGTCATTTTGGACTCACAGCTGTCCATGGAGGTGCAGGTTAACTCTGTGTCCAGGGCAGCTGTTTACCAGCTCCACTTGGTACGCAGGCTGAGACCTTCCCTGCCCGCAGACTGTCTCACCAGAGTGGTGCATGCTCTGGTTATCTCCCGCTTGGACTACTGCAATGCGCTCTACGTGGGGCTACCTTTGAAGGTGACCTGGAAACTACAACTAATCCAGAATGCGGCAGCTAGACTGGTGAGTGGGAGTGGCCGCCGAGACCATATAACACCGGTCCTGAAAGATCTTCATTGGCTCCCAGTACGATTCCAAGCACAGTTCAAAGTGTTGGTGTTGACCTTTAAAGCCCTAAACGGCCTCGGTCCAGTAGACCTGAAGGAGTGTCTCCACCCCCATCGTTTTGCCCGGACGCTGAGGTCCAGCACCGAGGGCCTTCTGGTGGTTCCCTCACTGCGAGAAGTCAAGTTATAGGGAACCAGGCAGAGGGCCTTCTCGGTAGTGGCGCCCACTCTGTGGAACGCCCTCCCCCAGATGTCAAAGAGAACAACAACTACCAAACTTTTAGAAGACATCTGAAGGCAGCCCTGTTTAGGGAAGCTTTAATGTTTGATGCATTACTGTATTTTAATATTGTGTTGGAAGCCGCCCAGAGTGGGTGGGGAAGCCCAGCCAGATGGGCGGGGTATAAATAATATATTATTATTATTATTAAATTATTATTCCTATAACAGACCTTTAGATTTTTGAAGATGGCTCTCATATCTCCTCTCAGTCTCCTCTTTTCCAGGCTGAACATACCCAGCTCCTTCAACCGTTCCTCATAAGGCCTGGTTTCCAAACCTTGATCATCTTGGTCACCCTCCTCTGCACACCTTCCAGCTTATCAAGATCCTTCTTAAATTGGACACAGTATTCCAGTTGTGGTCTGACCAAGGCAGAATAGAGTGGGACTATTACTTCCCTTGATCTGGACACTATATTTCTGGTGATGCAGTCTAGACTAACATTTTTTTGTTGTTGCTGCAAAGGGGGGAAAAAAAGGGGGGAAAAGGTAAGGGATCCCTGGACGGTTAAGTCCAGTCAAATGTGACTAAGGGGTAGTGGCGCTCATCTTGCTTTCAGTCCGAGGGAGCTGGCCAGCATGACTATGCTGCTTCTGGTGCAATGGAAGACCATGATGGAAACCAGAGAGCACGGAAATGCCATTTACCTTCTTGTCGCACGATACCTATTTATCTACTTGCACTTATTTTGGTGTGCTTTCGAACTGCTAGATTGGCAGGAGCTGGGACAGAGCAACGGGAGCTCAACCTGTCGTGGGGATTCGAACCGCCAACCTTCTGATCGACAAGCCCAAGAGGCTCAGTGGTTTAGACCACAGCGCCACCTGCATCCCATTTTTGTTGCTGCATCACATTGTTGACTCATGTTAATCTTGTGGTCTTCTAAGATTCCTAGATCCTTTTCACATGTACTACTGGCAAGCCAGGTGCCCCACATCATATATTTGTGCATCTTGTTCTTCCTGCCTAAGCGCAGAACCTGACATTTGCCTCTGTTGAAATTCATTTTGTTTGGGCCCAGTTCTCCAATCTGTTCAGGTCATCTTGAATCCCAGTTCTGTCTTCTGCAGCACTAGCTACCCCTCCCAGTTTGATGTCATCTGCAAATTGGATGAGCATCCCTCCATTCCTTCATCCAAGTCATTTATAGAGACATTGAACAGCAATGGGTTCAGGAGAGAACCCTGTGGCACCCCACTTGTCACTTTCCCCCAGGATGACAAGGAACCATTAATGAGTACTCCTTGTGTTTGGTCAGTCAACCGGCTGCAAATCTACCTAAGGGGAAATAGAGCATAGGAGGAAGATCCCTGCTGTTATAGTCCAAAGGTCCATTTAAATAATCTGGCCTCCTAAGAGACTTCCGGAGGCGGCGCCATTGGCAATGGCGGATTCCCTCTAGTCTTGAGGGAGTAGCTCCACGGAAATCGGGTCTTGCCACTACGGCGAAGCAGGGACCCCTTCGAAAACCACAGGCAGGTGAAGCCTGTGACCGTGGGACTCGGCAGGCACCCTTAGCGCCCCCCCCAATCTGCAAAGGAACCCTGTAAAGAGTTCCGGAGCAAAACAGGGAGTCTGGCGCGGTGCTGAGAGTCAACTGCTTCTTCCGTGGAGTGAAGCCGCGCAGCTGTTGCCGGAGAGCGCTGACCTTTTTCCTGTGACAGTTCGGCTAATAAACAACTACCCGTGAGTAGGTTAAGTTTGAAGATTGGGAAATTTAAGGAAAAAAGGACTAATTTGGCACTGAAGCGGGAAGGCGTAAACAGGAAGTCCGCCTTCCGTTTTCTGTAAATAGATCAAAGCGAAGACTGTCTAAGCTAAGACCCTGAAAATCGTGTTGAAAAAGACTCAAATCTTAACATCAATTAAAAGAGAACTCCCTCCCTGAGGTGCGGGAGAAGGGAGGGAGAAGGGGAAGTATCTTTTGCCTGCAAAAAAAAAAGAAGAGAGAAAGGGAATAAAGACCATCACTTAATGCCTGGGAACGGACTGTCAAGGGACAATGGAACTGCCGTATTGTGAATCGCGCAGTTAAAGGACAATGCAACTTTTTGACAGCTAACTCTGTAAGAGAGATACTTTGATTCTGAAGGGTCTCTTCGGACCTGAAATTGTTGCTTTTCTTGGTTAAAGGGGGGATTTCTGAAAGTTGGAAAAGTTACTTTATTGTTACAAGTCTGGACTGCTATTGTGTCCCCCTAGAGGAACTTTGAAATTGCTACAATTGGCCAGGGAATTTTCCACTCTAAACTGGCCAAGGGGAATTTTCCACTACAAAACAAGTAACCGTGGGACTGACCTTGATCATTGGATAAAGTGTTATGGCAGACTTGACTCAGGAAAAAACAACAAGATCGGGTAAAATTAGACTGCAGCAGCGTAGGCCGTCAGCATCTGGCCTCCCTGCCCCACCAGGGGAAGATCCAGCTCAGGTGGCGCCTAAAGGAATGGCATCTGAAGGGGGTTTAGCTTCAGCACCAGATAAAATTTTTGAATCTTTGGAAAAATTAAGCAAACAAGTTGCTGAAGCGACAACTAAAATTGATCAAAACACGTCAAGCATCAATAACTTGGGGCAGAAGGTGAACTCAAATACAGAATCTATTGAGAAACTGCTGCAGCAATCTACTTTGAATCGAAAAACAGCTGAAGAAGCCAAGGAAAAAGCATTGGCTGTAGAGGAAAAGATACCACCGATATGTAGGCAGCTTGAGGACCGCAAGTCATTGCTGTCTATGATTGAATTAAAAGAAAAACAGATAAATCTAAGGATCAGGGCTGTACCTGAACTTGAGAAATATAGTTTGATTGACTTTCTTACGCAGGAATTTGCAGACTTTTGGAACCTAGACTCAGATAAGCTGGCTTTTAAGATAGTAAGTGCTTTTAGACTTGGAAGAGGGGGGAGAAAGAACAGGGTGAGAGACTGTTTGATCACCCTCCGATCAAGAGAGGAGAGAGACAGAATATTAAGTCTGCACTTCCAGAAGACCTTGGAAATAGGTGAATCAAGAGTGGAGATATTTAAGGACATCCCTAAACACCTTTTGGATCTCAGGTCCAACTACGGAGATCTAGTAGCCCTGTTAAGAGGAAACAGAACCATTTTTAGGTGGGAATTCCCCCAAGGCCTATCTTTTACATTTAAAGGGAAAAAGTTTAAAATAAGATCAGTGGAAGATAAAGAAAAATTTCTGAAAGAACACGGAGAAGACCTGCGAAAGGAAGCTGAAGAAGAGCCAAGAGCCTTAAAACCAGGAATACAAGACATAGTACCACTACCTTTGGGATTGGACAAGCTGGAGAAGGTGATACCACCGACAGAACAAGAACAATTACTTGGCGCAGTTGGAGGAAAAGCAAAATAAACACACCATGTCCCTGCAACTACTAAGTTGGAATATTCATGGATTTAACTCCCCGGAGAAAAGGAAAAAAGTCTTTCATTTATTGAAAAAGGAACAATTGGACTTGATTTGCTTGCAGGAAACATATGTGATAAGGCTTCATAGGAAAGTATTGATTAATAAAAGATTGGGCCAAGAGTTTATTTCATCGGACAAGGTTAAAAAGAGAGGAGTAGTAATTTACGCGAAAGAGAGCCTATCACTGAAATTTATTTTTAAAGATGACCAAGGAAGATATGTGGCAATTGAAATTCAAACACAAGGAGAAAAAATTTTGATAGTAGGAGTATATGCACCAAATGAGGGGAAATCTGAATTTTTTAAGAAGTTGCATGAGACATTGTTAGACTATATGGATTACAACATTATCATGATGGGAGATATGAATGGAGTGGTATCTACAAACATGGACAAGTCACAGAGACAGGTAGTTACTAAAGATGGCAGACTACCAAAAACCTTTTTTGAGATGACTGACAATATGGACTTGATTGACATTTGGAGAATAAAGAATCCCTTGGGCAGAGAGGGAACCTTCTTCTCTGAAGCCAAAATGACATGGACAAGAATTGACCAAATTTGGATAACTAGAGGACTGGCACCTAAGACTCGAAAAGTGGAAATTTGCCCTAAAACTTGCTCCGACCATAATGCTGTGAAAATGGAGATGAAATTAATACCTACCAGTTCCTTCAGATGGAGGATGAACGACACCTTGTTTAGAGATCAAGAAATTATCAAGAAGGCCCCAAAAAACCTTGAGAGACTATTTTGAGATAAATATGAACACTACCAGTGAAAAAAGAGTAATCTGGGACGCAAGCAAAGCAGTGATGAGGGGGTTTCTAATTCAACAGAACGTAATAAAGAAGAGAACTTAAAATGAGAAAAAAGAAAAAATTCTGGAAAAAATAAAAGAGGGTGAGAAGAAACTGAGAGCGAAACCAAAGTCACAAGAGATTCTGAGAGAAATAAAGTTATACCAAGTTCAATATATGAAGATGATGAATCAGGAAATAGAATGGAAAATTAAACAGATGAGACAAAGGACATTTGAATCGGCCAATAAATGTGGAAAACTAGAAACAGAACTGTTGGAACCCAAAACTAAGATTCTGTCAAAGATGTATAACTTGCTGTTGAAATGGAATACTCAGGATGAAACGGTGAAATCTGCTATGATTAAATGGGCACAAGATGTTGGACATAACATTATATTTGCTGACTGGGAACAGTTGTGGACCACAGGTATGAAATTTACGGCATGTAATGCCCTAAGAGAGAATATTATGAAAATGATATACAGGTGGTACATGACACCAGTCAAGCTTGCAAAAATCTATCATTTGCCCGATAATAAATGCTGGAAATGTAAGGAAAATGAAGGTACATTCTTTCACCTTTGGTGGACGTGCCCAAAGATCAAGGCTTTCTGGGAGATGATTTATAATGAACTGAAAAAGGTATTTAAATATACCTTTCTAAAGAAACCAGAGGCCTTCCTGCTGGGCATAGTCGGCCAATTGGTGCCAAAGAAGGATAGGACTTTCTTTATGTATGCCACAACAGCAGCAAGAATACTTATTGCAAAGTATTGGAAGACACAAGATCTACCCACCTTGGAAGAATGGCAGATGAAGATGATGGACTATATGGAACTGGCAGAAATGACTGGCAGAATCCGAGACCAGGGAGAAGAGTCGGTGGAAGAAGATTGGAAAAAGTTTAAAGACTATTTACAGAAATACTGTAAAATTAATGAATGTTAGAATGATGTTGGATAGAAACTAAGTGGTTTTTAGCTGTAATGTTATAAGGGAATATGAAAAAATGGACTATTAATAGGTAAAAATCTAATGTTACAATACTTTAAGATTGATGATTAGGATAAACAAAGAGGGGAGGGATTTGCTGAACTAACAAACTGAATTGGAATACAGAAAAGGGAGGTGTGAGGAGGTCCGGGAAATAAGCAAATGAAAGATAAGTGACTGAAAAACTGAATTGTTTTTAACTATTTTTATTTTGTATTTTTCTTTTTTCTTTTTTCTTTTGTAATATTTTGAAAATCTTAATAAATATCTTTGGGAAAAAAAATTAAATAATCTGGCCTCCTGTGTCCCAAAGTGGCCCATCAGAAATCCTTGAGCAGGGTGTGAAAAGAAGAGGTCTCCCTCACCCTTTTCACCTGCAACTCTGAGGTAGCGTGCCTCTGGTTCTGGAGGTTCTACATAGCCATTGTGGCTGATAGACATTGATACTTCTCTGACACTAGAGGGACCATTGGCCTGCTCCAACATGGTTCTTCGTAAGATCATGGTGGCCTCCTAGTGGTCATCAATCCGACCTCTGTCCCTCCAAGTCATAGCAACCATGGATTTCGCTAGTCAAGAGTTGTCAGGTCTTAAATTCTGTCGCCATCAAGACGTATTCCCTCTCAACATGCCAAACATCCCATGCAGAACAGAAAAAAATTGCTGGCTGCCAAATATAGCTATCAAATCTTCAGTGAATATTTAGAGTGCTTCTGAATATTCAGGGAATATCGGATGAATATTCAACATAATGGCTGGGTGAGGAGATTTTTTGGGGTGCGATGCAAATCCTCCCCCCCAACTCCACTGTTTTTGAATGCTGGCAGATTTGGGAGACAGTCCTGCACACAGCAGGAGAGGTAATGGAAAAGGCTGTAGCCTTTGTTGAGGTCAAAGAAGACCGGGTGGCCTGAGACACAATTTTGTTTTCTGATGACTTGAGGCAGCCTGACCACCCTGGATGCTCCAGTCCCGCCGAATCCTGGTGTGTTGCTGCAGCGCAGCGAGATGGTTGGGTGGGTGCCTGCTTTTTATTCCACGCCAAAGAGCCAATGTGTGGGCCAGGACAGAGAAAACAGAGGCATCTCAAACTTGTTCCCCTCTCTCCATCAGGAACCTGTGTTCCTACCTCAAGCGTCGGCTGAGAAAGCAGTGGTTCTTTCATGTCAGCTAGACACTCAACCATAGTGTTCTCCACATCCTTCTAGAAAGGAAATAGAATCTAGCATCAGAGGGCACCTTAGAGGCCATCAAGGCCAACCCCACACCAGATCCTGCAAAACAAATCCTCTTCCCCCTCTGTACCACATCAAATCACAGATCGCATCTGCCTCCATTGACAGAACCATAAAATTATGCATCCTGTGCGTTTGAGCAGTTGTTGCTGGCATCCGTTTGTCTCAAAACACAACAGAGTGTGCCTCTGGGGGTGAAGTCAAACTACTGTGTTATCAGAACCAATGTGACCTTCGCAGGGTGCAAGTCTGGGCCATGTGTGTCGCGGTCTGGTCTATGGGCAATTGAAGTCCCGGCTGAGGACGTTGGGACCAGGGGCAAGATGGCAGGGTGGGAGCAGGAACAAGAGTCCAGAAGCCAGGGGTCCAAGGGTCGAGAAGTAAGGAGTCACAAAGTCAAGGGTCCGAGGGTCGAGAAGCAAGGAGGCATGAAGTCGAGGTCTGAGGATCAGGAAGCAAGAAGCCAAACGCAACAAGGCAGGAAACGTGTTGCTGTGGCAAAGAGCCAAAGGGAAATGCTGACCTTGTATCCCTTCCCGGCTCTTGCCACCAGGTGCTGTGAGTTACCAGTTGGCCTCACCTGTGTGGCTGCGCCTTGCTTCTCCAGAACAAACTTAGGAAGGCCCCAGTTCTGCGAAGCCCTACTGGTCACAGGGCCTGGCTCCTGCACGCACTCCCGACAGTGCGCATGGAGGTCCTGGGCTGTCCAGATGACAAGGCCCTCCCCCTTGACCTCACTTATGGGGTCCAAAGGAAAGCAGAGTAGGACGTTTGGTACCAGCTGGGCTGGATCCAAGGCACATCCTTCTGGATCCCCTTAACCTTTGCAAGGGATCTACTGAAAGTCACCTTCAAATCATAGGTCATCACTTTGTCTGCAGACATGTTCCATGGCTTGTCATGTGCATGTAAAAATCATGGAAATTCATGAAGGTCTGTGACTTGCATCCATTTTTTTTAGTGGTGCTGGCAAACTTCAGGTCTGTGATTTTCACTGTGCAGTGTAATTTTAATTGGGTGGTTGTTCTATAAGTAATAATAATAATAATAATAATAATAATAATAATAATAATTTATTATTTATACCCTGCCCATCTGGCTGGGTTTTCCCAGCCACTCTGGGTGGCTTCCAACAGAATATTAAAATACAATAACCTATTAAACATTAAAAGCTTCCCTAAACAGAACTGCCTTCAGATGTCTTCTAAAAGTCTGTTACAGTGGTACCTTGGGTTACATACGCTTCAGGTTACATACGCTTCAGGTTACAGACTCCACTAACCCAGAAATAGTACCTCGGGTTAAGAACTTTGCTTCAGGAAGAGAACAGAAATCGTGCTTCCGCGGTGCGGTGGCACCAGGAGTCCCCATTAGCTAAAGTGGTGCTTCAGGTTAAGAACAGTTTCAGGTTAAGAACAGACCTCCAGAACGGATTAAGTTCTTAACCCGAGGTACCACTGTAGTTGTTTTTCTCTTTAACATCTGGTGGGACTCCATGTAAAATCATGCACATTCAAGTGGATCTGTTGAAATACAAAATCTGGATTTTACCCAAATTCCATGGGAAAGCAAAACAACCACAAGAGGAAGAGGAAGAGGAAGAGGAAGAGGAAGAGGAAGAGGAAGAAGAAGAAGAAGAAGTGTGTGTGTCAGGGAGGTGGTGATGGTTGGCTGAAGTGATCCCGAATGGGGAGGATAGAGGCAACTGGAGAAGGTGAAGCAGGAGGTTGGACTAGATGACCGTTGGATCCCTTCCAACTCTACAATTCTATGACAATTCATATTCAAAGACATGCAAAGGTTTGTCACTCCTTTCTGACTTGTGCCCAATGCAAGACATGGTGTCCCCTGGAGGGAGGTGACCCCTCTCCTCTCCTCTCCTCTCCTCTCCTCTCCCCTTCCATTGCTTTTAATGTTTAAATGCTGCTAATGCAACAGCAGTGCCCTCTCTCTGTCTCTTCCTCCTCTCCACATCACTCTGAGAACGGAAACAGGGTCCTTCTTCAGAGTGAGGCATTTGGGAAGAGATAGCCCAGGGTTTTTTCCGGGGATAGTCACTATTTTTTCCGGGGCGAACGAAACATGCAAAAAACAACTTATTTATTTAGTTGCTGCATTTATATCTCACTAAGGAGCTCGTGGTGGCATATGTGCCCCCCTCAATTAATCCCCACAACAACCCCATGAGGTAAGTTCGGCTGAGAAGCAGTGACAGGCCCAAGCTCACCCTATGAGCTTCATGGCCAAGTGGGAATTCGAACCCGGGTCTCTCTGGCCTTAGTACGACACTCTAAACACTGCACCACACAGCTTAAAAGGATGATCTGCCGGAGTGTTGCTGGACGTTGCCCAAGTTTGCAAGGCTCATTCAACAACAAGAAATGGAACATTTAGGGTCATCCATCCAGCATCGTGGAATACTCTGCCAAGAGAGATTCTGCTGGCGCTTCTTGTTTCAATTTTTTATTTTTTATTTTCCCCCAATTTTTTTTATTAGTTTCCCACATTTTTAGACAAACAAACAAACAAACAAACAAACACAATCATAACTGAATTTGATCCAATATTAATATCATAGTTAAATGACTTCCTCAAATGCCCTTGACTGAATTTCATTATGTATCATTGTAACGGTTTTCCAAAATAATATCTCATAAAATTTACTTAATCCTCTTAAGATCTTTATCTCTTTTCATCTTAACTTTAAACATATTGTTTCATAATTTCACATATTCAGATCCTTAGCCTAACTAAGGATTAAAACACCTACTGAAAACCTTTCTGTTCCATCAGGCTTATGCAGGTGATTAAAAACACACCTCCCCACAATAGTGAGCTGACTTCTGATTTCCACATTTAGCACTGTTTGATTGCATGGTGGGTTTTTGTTTGTACAATTGTTGCAAACTGCGCTGAATTTTTCAAAAATGAACAGTGATGTACATATATATGCAACAGAGAAACATTTTAAAAATAAGCATTAAAAGTATGGGTAAGGAGGAAATGCCTCATTTTGTCTAACGTGTGGGCTGGTCTCATAGCCACAGCCAAAGAGGGAGGCACACAAAACACAAACTGCACTTTTCTCCTTCACTTGAAGGAATGTCCAGCTCAGCAAGTGAAGTTGAAGAGGAGTATTTTTGAGCCTTGTTAGCCAAGTCAAGATAATCCACGTGAGGCTGTTTGCGCTGCACTCCTTGGGGGCTGGAAGATCTCCTTTTGTTTTGATGGTTGCATTTGGCTCATTAGCACCGTGATGTACACACACAGAGCCTTACCTGGAGATAACAGCTTTTCCTTGGGGGGGGGGTGGTTCGGGGGGGGGGAAACAGTAGCAAAATAGCAGAAAGTCTCTCCTGGGGATCGCAGCTCCCTCCCTTGATGTTTGGCCCAGCTACGTAGATTGCCACGGAAAGTGTTAAGTTTCTCGTGAAGCGAGGAACATTGGATCAGGCCAGTGAAATCAACTGGGGACCAGTTTGCCTACAAGATTGTCTTACTCCTCATTAGGGCTGGGCAATATATTGATATATCATCCAAAACTGGTTTGAAACACATATAGTGATGTCAGTTAAATATATGTGTGTGTGTGTGTGTCCATATATAGAGATTTCTCTGAATCTCCAGACTTCGCCCCATCCCCTCCATTTTGTCCTATTGTCAACATTTTCAACCGCACATTATTTCATAATCTGCATTTTGTATCTGTCCATATTGTCTATAGTGTTTGTTACATCACAAGTGTTATTAGAATCCTGCTAATGTTTTCATCTGCTTACACTGGTCTCCTAAATAAATTATAAAATTTCCCATTCTTTCTTAAAGTTTTTGTCTTCTTGGTTCCCAAGCTTTCCAGTCAGTTTTGCCATTTTGGCGTAGTCCAACAGCTTAGTTTGCCATTCCTCTCTGGTAAGGACTCTTTCTTTGGGCTAGTAACATCTGTGCGACTGTTGTTGCATACATAAAAAGTCTTTTCTGCTCCTTTGGGATGTCCATACCTCCAGTTCCTAGTAAGGAAGCTTCTGGTGTTTTTACAAAAGTTATTTTAAACATTTTTTTCAATTCATCGTACAGCATTTCCCACAAAGCTTTTATTATCTTACATGACCACCACATATGATAAAAGTTACCTTCTTTTTCTTTACATTTGCAGCAGGTATTTGTACTTGTCTTATACATTTTTGCTAACTTACTAGGAGTCAGATACAACCGGTACATCATTTTCATATAATTTTATTTCAGTGTGCAACATGCTGAGAATTTCAGGTCTTTTTTCCATAACCTTTCCCAATCTGAAAGCTGAATATTATGCCCCAAATCCCTTGCTCAGTGTACCATTACGGATTTTACCTGTTCATCTTTTGTATTCCATTCCAAGAGCAATCTATACGTTTTCGACAGTAGTTTTGCATTGTTTTCTAACAGTTAAACAATTTTTGACCTGGCAGTGCATAGCGAATCATGATGCATGTGCCATGCAAAACTCACAATGTGGGAAAAACCGTGAAGTCAGCCGATGTTTCTCTCGATTCCTGCAGCCGCTCTTAACTCTGCTGCCTCAGCTTTCCCCCGTCTCCTGCAGGAGGAAGCAAATCCCAAGAACAGGAGCCAGCAAAAATCATGATGCAGGAAAAATCGAGAAGGAAGCCATGGCCTCTACATCGCCCCATCTTTATTTCAGACATTGTGATATATCGGTATATTGCAATGTTTAGCTGGTGATATCTTCTTCTTTGGCGATCACTCGTAGCTGAGTAAGATTTTCTTCCACAAACAGCCCCTCCCCGTTTTCAGGGTGAGCAGAATGGATCCTAAAAAGGGCTGCTCAGTCATGGATACAGCTGCCGAGCTGCTCAACTGCCTCGTTCCTTGAGTCAGAACGACGGAATCTGTTGGTGTTTTGCAACGTTGACCTGTTGCAGGACCTTAGCCAAACCTTAGCAGAGCATACGCAGAGTTCACGAAAGCAATCAGTTGCAGGCAGGATGGACGAAGCAGGAACCAGTAACTTGTTACTTATAAGTGTGTTTATTATTTACAGCTGACTTCAAGTTACTATGTACAAGAACAGAACAGATACACGGATCTTAACTAACTCTGTATCCACTGCCCATGTGCTGGTTCATGACTAAGGGCTTCCAGATTTCAAGATCCAGCCCCCGTTACCATTTGCCATTCACCTTGGGACTTTGGGGGTTTGGGATGGGTTTTTGGAAGACACTTGTGCATGAATTTGTTTTATGTGTGTAGATCAGTGTGCGCTGACCAACACACAGTCTTTGCAGTAAGGCTCTGTTCCAATGGCATGAATAGTCACGACGAACTGGTAGATTCGTTTCTGCTGCAGCCTTCATCTGCCTTCACAGCCGTTGCAACATACAGTGGTACCTCGGGTTAAGTACTTAATTCGTTCCGGAGGTCCGTTCTTAACCTGAAACTGTTCTTAACCTGAAGCACCACTTTAGCTAATGGGGCCTCCTGCTGCTGCCGCGCCGCGGGAACAAGATTTCTGTTCTCATCCTGAAGCAAAGTTCTTAACCCGAGGTAAAATTTCTGGGTTAGCGGAGTCTGTGACCTGAAATGTCTGTAACCTGAAGCGTATGTAACCCGAGGTACCACTGTACCACTTGTTATCATCCTTCTCTTCTGCCATTGAGGACTTCTTGGATCATTCTTTGTCTAGCTCCTTCCCTTTGACCTTACCGCCTTGGGTAACCTTGCTGGGAGTATGAAATTCCCGACGGCTTCAATCACAAGGGTCATAGGAACATGCAAGCCCACTCACGATGACAAGGTGATGATCCAGTGAGTGAGGAGCTGGTGATATAGCATGATGTTGAAAACCAGAAAATGCCCAGGCCTCCTCCTCATGTGCCCACTTAACCGCTTTGATCAGTAGAGCTGGCACTACTGCAGGCGCCACATAACACCTGTTTCACATTAGCAGGAACTCAAAATTTTTGCATGGTGGCACCTACACTTTAAGGGACACGCGTGGCGCTGTGGGTTAAACCACAGAGCCTAGAGCTTGCCAATCAGAAGGCTGGCAGTTTGAATCCCTGCAATGGGGTGAGCTCCCGTTGCTCAGTCCCAGCTCCTGCCAACCTAGCAGCTCGAAAGCACACCAGTGCAAGTAGATAAATAGGTACCGCTCTGGCGGGAAGGTAAACGGTGTTTCCGTGTGCTGCTCTGGTTCGCCAGAAGCGGCTTAGTCATGCTGGCCACATGACCAGAAAGCTGTACACCAGCTCCCTCGGCCAGTAAAGCAAGATGAGCGCCGCAACCCCAGAGTCTTTTGCGACTGGACCTAATGGTCAGGGGTCCCTTTACCTTTTACCTACACTTTGGAACTCCCTATTGATAGCAGGCAGGTACCTTTACTCTGCACTTTTCAGTGCCTGCTAAAAATAGTCCCACTTAGACAAGCTTACCAAGATGCTTAGAAAGTCAAGGTGAATTTAAATATGTTTTAGTATTATATTTATTAATTGATTGAATTTATATACCACCCAAGATCCAGAGGTCTATTTTAACTTTTTGTATGTTTTAAAACATGGTTGTATTTCCCCCCTTGATTTTCTCATTTTATCTTTTTGTAAACGGCTTGGACATTTTATTTTTTTAAAAATCAAGCGGTGTATCAGTGTTACAAAATAAAATTAATTAATAGATCTGAGTACAAGAGCAATGCTCACCCCCTGTGGTTTCCAGAAACTGGTGTTCAGAAGCATTAATTTCTTATGCAATGCACGAACCAAAACACAGGAATCCTTTGAATTTTGCACTTCTCTGAATTTTGTAACAGTCAAGTAGTGTATGCAAAAATGCATATATTAGTGAAAATGGCACAGCAAATTGCATTTTATTGGGGGAAATTGGCTGTGCATGTGCATTGGGTAAAATTACATGCAAAAGGTGCATATTTGGTAAAAATCACACTAGGATGCTGAATTTTCATCCAAAACATAGCCATTCTTCAGAAATCGTGCTTTTCTGAATATTGCACTGCTGTACAAAGTGATGTGTACAAATATGCATATACTTAGGTAAAGTGTGCACAGGTATGCCTTGTTAGTGAAAATAACATACAGAAAGGCATTATATTACAGGGAATGGCTTGGAAAACTTTGTATTAGTGTACACATATTTTCCCCCTAGCAATTTGCTGAACAAAATGTGGAGATTAAATGAGAGGGATAGAACTAAGTATGCCATCTTGTGATTCTTGTGGGGAAAGGCAGGATACAAATGCAAAACAACAACAACAACAACAACAACAACAACAACAGGCATTTTAATCCCTACATATAATCCCTTAATTACTCAAAAGTGTATAGAAAGATGTGAAAACGATGTAGGTTTAAACTGAAATTCTTTGTAATGTGAAAATAAGGAGCATCACCCAACTCAAAATAGTCCGGCATGAAAAGCCCCAAACACGGTTCCATGGGTGATTCTGAGACAGTTTATTGTTGCACATTGTTTCTAGATTTAGTGTTGTATATTGTTTTAATTGTCTGTTTTAACCATATTTGCACAGCAGTTTTTAACGCTGTGAGTGTCCTCTATTTAAGAGGCTTCTACTCTGCAGCCTCTTATAGTTGTTTTATCTGCAAGTCTTTTAGTTCTTATGCTCTTACAGCTGTTTTAACTGCATGTCTTCGTTGGTTTTTAGCTCTTATCTGTTTTAATTATTAGTTTTTTATCCATCCATTATCTGTGTTTAATCTTGTATTTTATTTGGATGTTTTATGCCTGTTTCCTTGTCCTCATTTGCCCTAACAATTACCGGACAAAAATCCCAACTGCTATTTTATCTACAGTGGTGCCTCGCAAGACGAAATTAATCTGTTCTGCGAATCTCTTTGTCTTGCGGTTTTTTCGTCTTGCGAAGCACGGCTCTTAGCGGCTTAGCGGCTATTAACGGCTTAGCGGCTTAGCGGCTTTAAGAAAAAGGAAACAAACTCGCAAGAACTCGCAAGACGTTTTGTCTTGCGAAGCAAGCCCATAGGGAAATTCGTCTTGGGGAACAACTCAAAAAACGGAAAACTCTTTCGTCTTGCGCGTTTTTCGTCTTGCGGGGCACCACTGTATATGCTTTTCTTAATCCTGGTCTGTGACCGTAATAAAGTTCATTCATACGAGCTGATTTACATGTAAGGAGGCAATTATTATAAAAAAGAAGTTTTAAGGTAAAAAAGTGGTTATAGAAATGCGAAAATGTAATAAAAATGTTTGGAAGTCAGAAAGAGGGGGGAAAGGAAGCCGATGCTCTGTTTGAGCAATGCTTTTTTGTTATAGATTTGTGTAATGAGATGTTTAAATAGGAAAACTTAATACAAATTATATGAAAAATGTGTGTGCTAGGAGAAATACACACTAGATTTTTGAGGAATTGTCATAAGGACTTTGCAAAAACAACACATTCTGTGGAGAACTGAACATAAGGCTGGGAAAATGAGAAAGTGTAACAGATTCAAACAAACAAACAAACAAACAAACAAACAAACAAACAAACACAATATTTTGTGTGTGTGTGTGTTTAGGGAAAGGTTGTGCCAATATATCCAAAGCCTCCAGGGCCTGCAGGGGGCTCTATCCTCTTTGAAATGGAGCAATGGGGAGAGAGGCAAAGCAGAGAGCAGCAAAGAGGCTGGAAGGAAGAGGAGGAGGAGGAGGAGGAAGAGGAGGAAGAGGGGATGGGCTGTGAGGGAGATGCAGCTGGAACTGGCCTCTTCCAGGAAAGAGGCGTCTGCTTTGGCCGGCTTTCCCTTCTGCGCGTGTGCATCCCCGCCCTGCAAGCAAAGCCTTTCCCAAAGAAAGGAGGAGTGGGAGATTCAGGACGGAGAAAAGGAAGCCCTTTGTCATGCAGTGCATCGTTTAACTACGGAACTCCTTCCCACAGGGGACAGTAAGGTCACCAACCTAGGTGGTTTTAAAAGAGGATTAGACAAATTCATGGAGGGCTACCAATGTCTAGGGATGCGGGTGGTGCTGTGGGTTAAACCACAGAGCCTAGGACTTGCCGATCAGAAGGTCGGCGGTTCGAATCCCCATAACGGGGTGAGCTCCCGTTGCTCGGTCCCTGCTCCTGCCAGCCTAGCAGTTTGAAAGCACACCAGTGCAAGTAGATAAAAAGGTACCGCTCTGGCGGGAAGGTAAACAGCGTTTCCGCATGCTGCTCTGGTTCGCCAGAAGCGGCTTAGTCATGCTGGCCACATGACCCGGAAGCTGTACGCCGGCTCCCTCAGCCAGTAAAACGAGATGAGCACCGCAACCCCAGAGTCGTCTGCGACTGGACCTAATGGTCAGGGGTTCCTTTACCTTTACCAATGTCTACCAGCCATGAATGCCCTGCCACCACAGTCAGAGGCAGCAAATGCTTCTGAATGCCAGTGGCTGGAAACCACAGGAGGGGAGAGTTGCTCTTGTGTGCAGATCCTGCTTGTTGGTTTCCCACAGGCATCTAGTTGACCCCTGTAAGAACAAGATGCTGGACAAGATGGGACACTGGCCTAATCCAGCAGAGCCCCCTTATGCTCTTAATTCCCGCAGGAATCACTGAGGGTTCCATTCTGGGTTCACGATGTCACTCCAAGTTCTCTGAGCAAGAATCGCTGGGAAATTGCCAAGAACGGGTGCCAAAACCACGTCTGTAGTACGACTCATGCAACACGTTGTTCGCCCCTGATGGGGCCCTTTTACTGGGGCTTGCAGGTAGCATACTCCCAAGGTAGTTTTCCGGGCTTCTTCAGTGGTCTATTCTCAAAGCCTTGATACGTATATTGATATTCAATTTCATAGAGAATACTATTTCTTGGCTTAAGCTTAAGAGACTGATTTGCTTAGGGGGCGAACAACGGCCTCTTGATTACTTGGACTGCCAGGGCGAACTTTATTAACATCCATCTACAACTTCACTAGCATCTCTTGGTATTGTCAACAACACCGAACTTACCTTTTGTTGGTATTTTCATGAACTTACCTAAAAAGATAAAGAAAACAAAAGACTGAGTCAATCACTTGAAAAATCCGTTGAAATCAGACATTATAAGTTCATCTCATGTTGGGTAGTTCGCAAGTCTCTGTGGCTTTGCATAAGGTTTTGTATTTTTTCCCCAGAAGATTGGTAAAGAATGTATAATCATTTTGGTCATTACTGTGTGTATATTAGTCGCCAACGTGTTGCATGAGTCATACTACTACCAAAACCACATCTGCGGCGACAGCAAAAACCAAAAGTGATTTCAGCCCAAGCTCATTTCAGCTGGCCTTTCACTCTGGAAATGAACTTCCCCACACAAGACTCCCTTGGTGGACCACAAGCATGAGTCCACAGTGTGATGCAGCAGTGAAAAAAGGGCTAATGCTATTCTAGGCCGCGTCAGCAAAAGTCTAGCGTCCAAATAAACGGAAGTCATACTACTTTTCTATTCTGCCTTGGTCAGACCACACCAGGAGTGCTGTGTCCAGTTCTGGGTGCCACAATTTAAGAAGGATGTTGACAAGCTGGAAGGTGTGCAAAGGAGGACAACCAAGATGATCAAGGGTCTGGAAACCAAGCCTTATGAGGAGTAATTGAAGGAGCTGTTGACATTTTCTATTCCACCTTAAGGAACAGGCATGAGATTGTTGCAAGTCACATGTCTGTTTACTTTCCAGCCCAGTATGCTGGGAACTTCCGTTTGAGTATAGCTTTTGCTTTTGCTGTTCTCTCCAAGATGACATGAGAGAGAGATGACATGTTTCTTTGTTCTGATTTATGTTTAATAAATCTGTAGCTTCAGCATGACTTACACCTCATGCCTACTTCTGTGTGCGCAGTACACCCTGCTAATTGCGTGCCCTGGCTTTTGAAGTTCGGGTTGCTGATTTACATTGGAGCACGGGCCGATGGAAGGAGACGTCCGAGCTGGGCTTGCCAGCTGGCCTCCTGGCCCCTCTGCATGTCGACAGGAGACCGAGAGGAGATATGAGAGCCATCTTCAAGTATCTCAAGGGCTGTCACACAGAAGATGGAGCAAGCTTGTTTTTCTCTTGCTCTGGAGGGGAGGACTCGAACCTATGACTTCAAGTTACAAGAAAGGAGATTCCAACTAAACATACGGAAGAACTTTCCAACAGCAAGAGCTGTTCGGTAGTGGAACGGACTCCCACAAGTGGTGGTTGACTCTCCTTCCTTGATGGTTTTTAAGAAGAGGTTGGGTGGCCATCTGTCCTGGATGCTCGAGCTGAGATTCCTGCATTGCAGAGATTGGATGACTCTTGGGGTCCCTTCCAACTGTATGATTTTATGTTCCATTGAAGTTCTTCCTAGTTCCCTAGAGGAACAGATTGACTTCTGAATGACCCCAGACAGACAGCCACCCACCCACCCACCCACCCACCCACCCTATAAACTCCTCTGTTTCCCTTGTAAGGATCGCCTTTGCGGGATAACAACCCTGAGACAGGAGCCTCCAGACTGTGGTGGAACCACCAGAATCCCAGGAAGGTGTATGTGGCGTTTGCCCTCCTATGTGTGTGACATCATACTGGGTTCATAGGGAAAGGGTTAACTAACTGTAAAATGACTAACCAATGGGAACCCAGGGGGCAGAGTTAACTGTGTATAAGGTTTAAGCACAGAGGTTCTTTTTGGAGAGTTAGAGTTGTTAGAAGAGACAGGGAAGATAAGTCTGTGGGTTGGGCTAGTCTGGTGTGAGAGAGGGAGAGAATTTGTTAAGAGGAGTCAGTCAAACAGTTGAGATAATCAGTCAGAAGGTATTAGGAAAGTATTGGCCGGTAAAGAAACCAAAGTTAAGATACTGACAGGAGTATTATCTGAGAAACCATAAACTTGTTATTGTTTGTAAAATAAACTTGTTTTTTTGGTTCACTTTTAACAACTGACTGGACTCAGTGTTTCACCAGAGAGTGACGGGTTGGTGGCAGCGGGGAAGCAAGCACAGTGGTGGCACAGGGATCAATAGACCGCTAAACGTCCGGGGACCCTGTGTGATTGCCACAGTGGCCACCCACCTTGCAACCTTCTCCAGTCATGACCATCTTCTGGTCGTCCCTTGGGATGAAACCGTGTCACTGGGAAGAGACGAGGGTCTGCGTAATGGAGCAGCGCTGAAACCCAGCCCCACAACCACATTTCCGGGAGATTCCAAGGGGTGGTTATTTCTGTTTGGAGCACGTCTTTAATTACCGCCGAGGTGCAGGCGTGAGTGCCACCCTCACGAACTCTGTGCTGTGATAACACCCTCTGCCGCTGTACACACAGACAGCCTAATTAACCTTTCTTGATTAAGGCAATTATTTCCAGCACATTATCCTCTAATCTAAACATCGCAGACTTCTCCACTGAGTGGGGTTTGAGGAGGCGGCGCATGTGCAGAGGAGCCACAGGCGGGGATGGGGAGAGAGGAGGAGGCCTCTCTTTTTGGGCCTAGCCTCCAAAACAGGCAGGAAGCAAAAGATGCTCGCGAAACGTGGCATGAAATCATGAAGCCAGGATTTAACCCTCAATGACTCCTGGAGGAACATAAGAACATAAGAAGGGTCTTCTAGGGATCATCTAGTCCAGCAGCCTGTTCTCACAGGGGTCAACCAAATGACCATGGGAAACCAGCAAGCAGGATTTGAACACAAGATCTCTCGAGCTTTCCAGAAGCATTGCTGCCTCCAACTGTGGCAGCAGAGGATAGCCATTGTGGATGGTAACCATCAATAGTCTTCTCTTCCAGGAATTTGCCATTGGAAGTCAGAATTGTCTTTGAAAGGCATCCAAGTCGGTGGACATCACTGCCTCTTGTGGGAGTGAGTTCCATAGATTAACTTTGCGTTGCATGAAGAAGTACTTTTTTTTATGTGGGTGGCGGGGGGAAAGGTCATTTCCAGAGCGAAAGGCCAGTTCCAATGAGCTTGTTCTGGAACCACTTTTGTCGATGCCACAAACATTATTTTGCCACCTGTTTTTGGCAATTTCCCAGCTATTATCGTGGGGAGAGTTTGCTTATCTATTTACACTAATGGTTCCCAAAAAAATTCAGGCAACCTGCCCTCCTCAGGTCCATAAACTTATCCCGAGTGTGCCGTACCCTACCCTATAAGAAGCATTATTCCGAAGAGTGGTTTGCACGGCACACTAAGAAATACAATACCATGAAATTCAAAACAGGGACGCGGGTGGCGCTGTGGGCTTGCTGATCAGAAGGTTGGCGGTTTGAATCCCCACGACGGGGTGAGCTCCCGTTGCTCGGTCCCTGCTCCTGCCAACCTAGCAGTTCAAAAGCACAAAAGTGCAAGTAGATAAATAGGTATCGCTCTGGCAGGAAGGTAATCGGTGTTTCCGTGCGCTGCTCTGGTTCGCCAGAAGCGGCTTAGTCATGCTGGCCACATGACCCGGAAGCTGTACGCCGGCTCCCTTGGCCAATAAAGCGAGATGAGCACCGCAACCCCAGAGTCGGCCATGACTGGACCTAATGGTCAGAGGTCCCTTTGCCTTTGCCTTTTAAAATTCAAAACAGTAACGGTTTATTCAAAATCCATTTAAAGGACGTGGACACTAGACTTCTGCTGATGCAGCCTAGAATAGCGTGAGCTTTTTTTTGCTGCTGCATCACACTGTGGACCCATGTTCAGCTTGTGGTCCATCATGACCCCAGATCCTTTTCACATGTACTGCTCATAAGGCAGGTGTCCCCTGTCTTAATTTTGTGCATCTGGTTCTCCCTGCATATTGCTTCCAGTACTTTGCCCACACCAGATTTGTGGGCAGCCAATGGCTTCCTTGGGGCCATAAGAACATAAGGAGACCGTTGCTGGGTCAGGCCATTGTCCCATCTATTCCAGCATCCTGTTTTCTCGGTGCCCAACCAGATGCCTGGATCCGAGCAGGATCCAAGCACAAGAGAAATGCTCTCCCCTCCTGTGGTTTCCAGCAACTGTGGTTTGGAAACACTGCTGTGTCCAACTGTGGAGGCAGAGTCAAGCCACCATGACTAGGACCCATCGCTAGACACCTCCTCCACCAATTTGTCCAGCCTGCTTTTCTTTTCTTTTTTTTTAAAATAATAATTATTATTTGATTTTTCAAGCGTAAACTTAAATACCTGAAGGAGCGTCTCCACCCCCATCGTTCTGCCCGGACACTGAAGTCCAGCTACGAGGGCCTTCTGGAAGTTCCCTCATTGCGAGAAGTGAGGTCACAGGGAACCAGGCAGAGGGCCTTCTCAGTGGTGGTGCCCACCTTGTGGAACGCCCTCCCACCAGATGTAAAAGAGAAGAACAACTACCAGACTTTTAGACGACATCTGAAGGCAGCCCTGTTTAGGGAAGCTTTTAATGTTTAATAGGTTGTTGTATTTTAATATTCTGTTGGAAGCCGCCCAGAGTGGCTGGGGAAGAAATAAATTAATTATTATTATTATTATTATTATTATTATTATTATTTATTACTACTACTACTACTACAATACCAAATAGATCTATCTATCTATCTGAAGTTGTTTTTGATTTTACAAATGTAATGTTGTAACAATACGAAATATATATCCATATTTAGAAATTTCTCTGGATCTCCAGACTTCCCAAACTCCCCTCCATTTTGTCCTATTGTCAACATTTTCAACTGCACATTATTTCATAATCCATATTTTGCATCTTTCCATATTGTGTTATTAAAATACTGCTAATGCTTTCATCTGCGTACAGTGGTCTTCTAAATAAATTATATTTCCCCCCCATTTTTGTCCTCTTGGTTCCTGAGCTTTCCGGTCAGTTTTGCCATTTCAGCGTAGTCCATCAGCTTAGTTTGCCATTCCTCTCTGATAGGGACTTTATCTTCTTTCCATCTCTGGGCCAGTAGCATCCTTGTGGCTGTTGTAGCATATATAAAAAGTCTTTTCTGTACCTTTGGGATGTCAGTACCTACAATTCCTAATAAGAAAGCTTCTGGGTTTTTTTTATATAAGTTGTTTTAAACATTTTTTCAATTCATTATATATCATTTCCCATAATGCTTTTATCACTTTACACGACCACCACATGTGATAAAATGTACCTTCTTTTTCTTTACATTTCCAGCAGGTATTTATACTTGTCTTATACATTTTTGCTAACTTACTAGGAGTCAAATACCAACGGTACATCACTTTTCATATACCACATTTTTCCGTGTATAACACACCCCCATGTATAAAAAAGGTAAAAGACCCCTGACAGTTAAGTCCAGTTGCGAATGACTCTGGGGTTTCGGCGCTCATCTCGCTTTTCTAGCCAAGGGAACTCACGTTTGTCCGCAGACAGTTTCAGGGTCATGTGACTAGCATGACTAAGCCGCTTCTGGCAAACCAGAGCAGCGCACGGAAAAGCCGTTTACCTTCCCGCTGGAGCGGTACCTATTTATCTACTTGCACTTTGACGTGCTTTCAAACTGCTAGGTTGGCAGGACCCCATGTATAAGATGACCCCTATTTTTTTGGACTGTAACAAAAAATGGGGGGGGGGGATTGCCCAAAGTTGCTGAGCTTTTTGGGGGGGTGGGTCACTTGACACAACCACAGCCGATTGCACACACGCCTCACCACTGCCGTAAATTGCCCACGCAATTGCCCCAGTCACAGCCAATCAACAGCAGGTCCTGCTGCAGCAACCAATCACATGCCCAAATGCTGCTGCCAACGTCCTGCTAGCTGCTGCCACCAATTGCCCGTCCCCCCCTGCTATCCATTAATATGACGACCCACAATTTATGCCTATTATTTCTAAGGAAAAAATATCGTCTTATACACGGAAAAATACGTTTTCTTTTAGCGTGCAACATGCTGAGAATTTCAAATCAGTTTTCCATAACCTTTCCCAATGTAAAAGTTAAATAAAGGTAAAGGTAAAGGGATCCCTGACCATTAGGTCCAGTCATGGCCGACTCTGGGGTTGCGGCACTCATCCCGCTTTACTGGCCGAGGGAGCCGGCGTACAGCTTCCGGGTCATGTGGCCAACATGACTAAGCCGCTTCTGGCGAACCAGAGCAGCGCACGGAAACGCCGTTTACCTTCCCGCCGGAGTGGTACCTATTTATCTACTTGGACTTTGGCATGCTTTTGAACTGCTAGGTTGGCAGGAGCAGGGACCGAGCAACGGGAGCTTACCCCATCATGGGGGTTTGAACCGCCGACCTTCTGATTGGCAAGCTCTAGGCTAATATCGTGCCCCAAATCCCCCACCGAGTGTATCTTGTCCAGCCCTCTTTCCAAGGCACCCAGGTTGATGATCACCGCTGCCTACTGTGGGAGGGAGTTCCACAGTTTCACTATGTGCTGCATGAAGAGGAACTATTTCCACCCAGGCCTCTCTGAAGCCAGGAGCCTGGGTTAGGCAACATCCAGCTGCCGCTCCCCTTTGCAACGGCCTGATTCCTAGGGTGAGGAAGGCGGAGTTTCTTATGGGGGAGCTCCTTGGCCGATTAATATTCATGAGCCGAAAGGCAGATGTTCTCGGCATCTGGGCCATGTCAGGATGCTGTCAACACATTGTTAGCATGAGCAGAGCTTTCCACACACCCCTCGCCTGGTTACGGGGTGAGAATGCAATTTTCATGTTTATCTTACAACATTTGGCACTCGCTAGCCTTGCCTCCTGCTTCCCTCCCTCTTCCTTTCCCTTCCTAAAATTTCCTGGTGCCCGGTTGTTGTAGGGGAGATCGGGAATGGTTAAGCCGCTCTTCCTGAGACTGGTTCATGGAAGACTTTAAACTTTGGGTCTGGGGGAAAGAAGAATGAGATGAGAAGGGCGAATAGGCTGCTTGTAGCTATGCAATATCTCCATGCGCATGTTTGTTTGTTTTTGGTGTTGTTTAACTTCAGTTTGCAGGGCGATTGGCAATAAACAGCCAGTATCAGGAGAAACACCTGCTGGTGTTGTGTAGATGCCTCTCTTGATATTTTTGGAAATTGTGCCTCTCGCTCTCACTTCCTTCGCTAGCGCACGAGCTTGGCAGAGACAACAGATTCCCTGCCAAATCTCACCATCAGAGGATCTGAGTTTGGCATGTGATGAAGATGCTGCCACTGTTGTTTTGTGTGTGTGTGTGTGTGTGTGTTTGTGGTGGTTGGTGCAATGAGACTAAGACATTGAACCAGGCACTTCTGAATCCTGCTCTGAAGGTCAGAACCATTCCCAAAATCGACTGTGTTTTCTGACAGTTCAGCCTATTGTTGTAGGTTTCCTATTAGCTTTCATTAGGGTTAAAGCAGTACCTCGGTTCTCAAACGTAATCCATTCTGGAAGACTGTAACGTTCGGAAACCGAGGCGCAAAGGGCTGTCTGTAATTTCAATTGAGAAAATTGAAAAACATGCAGCTGAAGCCGTTTGACTTCTGAGGCGCATTCGAAAATGGAAGCATTTACTTCCGGGTTTTCGGCGTTCGGGTTCCGAAACGTTCATCAACGGAGATGTTCGAGAACTGAGATACCACAGTATCAACATGGGTTGCCCTAAAGTGACTACCCACTAAGCGTCTTGGGGTGCCTCCACATTGTCAGCAGTCAGTTCATTTTAAAAAGCCAATCCATCAAACTTGAGCTTTCCAAGAGAACTGAAACGCAAGTGAGCCTTCGAAATTTGCACTTACCTGAATTTTGCAATGCAAATAAAATGAAAGTGACATACAAAAATGCATTGTAGTAGGAGAAAGGGTGTGGCATGGTGTGCACACTAGTTGAAATTGCATGGAAATGGAAATATTAGATATTTGCACTATAAGGCTGAACCATTTTCTGGAGGGTTAAGAAAAGAAAAATCACACATTGCTGTAGAGACGTGGAACTGAAAATGATGATTTATTTACTCCCAGAATGGTATGGAAAGCATCCAACACAAATTGAAACTGCACAAAAAATAAAAATAGCTGAAAATATATGAAAGATAATAGTTTAAAAAGTAATTAAAACTGAAAACACTATAAAAACAAATCTATTAAAATACAGTGGTACCTTGGATCTTGAACAGCCTAGTTCATGAACAACTTACTGAATGTTGCAAACGAGGAAGTGAGCGTTCCGGTTCTCAAATTTTTTTTGGAAGTCAAACGTGTCCTGAGCTTCCGGTTTTAGTGCTTTGCTTCCGTTTTTAGAGCAATTGTGCTGATTGGTGTGGTGAGGAGGAGTGTTTTGGCAGCGCTTTGACGAGAGAGAGAGAGAGAGAGACACTAAAAGATTGTGCTAATTGGGGCAGTGGGGAGAAGCATTTTAGGGGTAGTTTTTCAACAGCCTGGAATGGATTAATCCATTTTGAATTACTTTCTGTGGGAAAGCATGCCTTGGTTTTGGAATGCTTTGGTTTTGGAACAGACTTCCGGAACGGATTAAGAGAACCAAGGTACCACGGTACAAATAGCAGAAACAGCACAACGCTATTAAAAGCCATTTCCTAAAGAACCAACCTGTTCCCAAGGCCTGTCAAAATAAAACAGTCTTCACCTACCGGCAGAAGGATGACTAGGAGGAAGCCAGTTTAGCTTCTGTAAAGAGGCAGAGACACAGGCTGGGAGCCACCACTGAGAAGGCCCTCAGCCACATCTCCACCAAGGCGGCCTGCCAGGGTGGCAGGACTGAGAGAACCAGAAGAGCCCATATTGGCCAGCATCCTGTTCTCACTGTGGCGCATCATGGGGCCTGTGGGAAACCCCCAAGCAGGATTCAAGCACAAGAGCAACAAGAGTTTCCAGCAACTGGGATTCAGAAGCATTGCTTCCTGCGACTGTGGAGGCAGAGCAGAACCACCATGGCTGGGAGCCATCAATGGCCCCCATGAATGTGTCTAATCTCTTATTTTATTTTATACAATTTTTATTAAATTTTCTGTTTTACAATTTAGAGCATTCATTTAAACAACCTTAAAATATCAGTGACTTCTCTTCTCTTTCTGTGGTTCATTTTGCATACCATACGCCCCTGCATATTTTACATAAACCAAACCATTCAGTATTCCATTGTTACTTCCATCAAAACTAATTTACACTGTTGAATTTATCTTAATGCTGCCAACGTTTTCAAGTGCACACAATTTCCCCCCATATATTCAATAAACATTTCCCAATCTTCTTTAAATGTATGTTCTTCTTGTTCTCTCCTTCTGTATGTTAGGTCTGCAAGCTGCGCATATTCCTTCAGTTTAAGTTTATTCTTCTTTAGTTGGGACCTGGCTCGTTTTCCATTTTGGGGCTAACAAAACACAGGCCGCAGTTGTGGCATACATAAATAACCTTTTTCGACACCTGGGAATTTCAGTCTGAATTATCCCCAACAAAAAAGACTCTGTGTTGTTGTTGTTTGTTTGTTGTTGTGTTTTGGAAAAGTGCTTCTAAACATTTTTTTCAATTCATTATAAATTCTTTCCCAGTACTCTTTTGCCCTTTTTGTCTAATCCTCTTTTTAAGCCATCCAGGTTGGTAGCCATAACTGTTTCCTGCAGCAGGGACATCCATCACTTAAGGATGCGCTGCGCAAAGAAGTCCTTTCTTTTCCCCTGTCCTAATAAAATCCCTCCCACAGGCTTTGCATATCACGGCTGCTGAAGCAGCTCTGCAACAGCACACTTGTTCTCGTTGTTGTAAAGGTAAAGGTAAAGGGACCCCTGACCGTTAGGTCCAGTCGTGGATGACTCTGGGGTTGGGGCGCTCATCTCGCTTTATTGGCCGAGGGAGCCGGCGTATAGCTTCCAGGTCATGTGGCCAGCAGGACTAAGCCGCTTCTGGCGAAACCAGAGCAGTGCACGGAAACACCGTTTACCTTCCCGCCGGAATGATACCTATTTATCTACTTGCACTTTGACGTGCTTTCGAACTGCTAGGTTGGCAGGAGCAGGGACCGAGCAACGGGAGCTCACCCCGTCGTGGGGATTCGAACCATCGACCTTCTGATCGGCAAGTCCTAGGCTCTGTGGTTTAACCCACAGCGCCACCCGCGTATGCAGCCCAAACCAAGCGCATAGGCTGCAGCGATGGATGTTTGTCATCTCCCAGATCTGGGAGTTTGACCTCGACGTGGGCTTGCTGGAGCTTGGCTCATTTTGAGGAGCAGTCTCTCCTGCCCTTCGTAGTTTTGCCTGCCTCTCCATGTCTCTCTCTCTGTGCATTTTGCTACCCCACCCCCTCGGATTATTCTGCCAGGGAGCAAGAACATCTTGAGCACGGAGTGCTGTTTTCGGAGACCAGATGGTGCGTGAGGCTGGCGCCTGCTAACACCTTGTGTGTCGAAGCTGTGGAATTCATTTCCCAAACTGCCGGCTCTGCGCATTAATTGGGCCTCCTGTTCACCTTGCGCTCGTGATGGGTTCAGCTTGCCTGAGCTCCCCCTCCGAGGAGAAAGAATTGAGTTTGGCCTGAGCGGTGCTGAATTTCAAATGGGGAAGTTTGAGGGCTCCCAGCCACTGGAAAGGCAATGCCTCTCTTTTGGAAATCTTCTAGACATTGTGCTGTATTAGTAGGAACATAAGAGGAGATTGGTGGGTCAGGCCAATGCCCACCTAGTCCAGCACTGGATTCTCGCAATGGCCAACCAGATGCCAGTGCGGAACCAGCAAGAAGGATTCAAAAACAAGGACCCTCTCCCCTCCAGCGGTGTCAAGCAAATAAAAAGCACTCTGTACAGGCACAGAAGTACTGCCGTTTTTATTGGTGCTGTCATTGAAAACAAGTTCTGTGACCTAAAAGACAGGGCATCCCTTGGTTTCACAGAACTGTAGAGTTGTATGGATTGTTTGGAAATGATCCATAATGAATTGGGGGAAAAGAGTTTTAAAATGTTGTTGTTGTTGTTTAGTCGTTTAGTGGTGTCCGCCTCTTCGTGACCCCCCTGGACCACAGCACGCCAGACACTCCTGTCTTCCACTGCCTCCCACAGTTTGGTCAAACTCATGTTGGTTTCTTCGAAGAACACTGTCCAACCATCTCGTCCTCTGTTGTCCCCTTCTCCTTCTGCCCTCCATCTTCCCCAACATCAGGGTCTTTCCCAGGGAGTCTTCTCTTCTCATGAGGTGGCCAAAGTCTTGGAGCCTCAGCTTCAGGATCTGTCCTTCCAGTGAGCACTCAGGGCTGATTTCCATAATGGAGAGGTTTGATCTTCTTGCAGTCCATGGGACTCTCAAGAGTCTCCCCCAGCACCATAATTCAAAAGCATCAATTCTTCGGCGATCAGCCTTCTTTATGGTCCAGCTCTCACTTCCATACATCACTACTGGGAAAACCATAGCTTTAACTATACGGACCTTTGTTGGCAAGGTGATGTCTCTGCTTTTTAAGATGCTGTCTAAGTTTATCATCACTTTTCTCCCAAGAAGCAGGCGTCTTTTAATTTCGTGACTGCTGTCACCATCTGCAGTGATCATGGAGCCCAAGAAAGTAAAATCTCTCACTGCCTCCATTTCTTCCCCTTCTTTAAAAAAGTTAAAAAATACTTTCCCCAAAACCCCCAGTGTCCTTTCTGCTGGGGATCATTGAGACTGAAATTCCCAGGTGTCAAGAAAGGTTATTTATGTATGCTACTACTGCGGCCCAAAATAGGAAATGAGCGAGGTCCCAACCAGAGAAGAATGGGAAATAATTGTGTACAGCTGAAAACACTGGCAGTATTAAGATAAATTCAACAGTGTAAATAAGTTTTGATGGGTGTAATAATGGAATACTGAATGCTATAAAAAGGTACCCCTGCCTGTACGGGCCAGTCGTGTCCGACTCTAGGGTTTTGCGCCCATCTCACTTAAGAGGCCGGGGGCCAGTGCTGTCCAGAAACACATTCGGGTCACGTGGCCAGCGTGACGAAGCTGCTCTGGCGATCCAGCACAAGCGCAGCACACGGAAATGCCGTTTACCTTCCCGCTATAAAGCGGCACCTATTTATCTACTTGCACTTAAGGGTGCTTTCAAACTGCTAGGTGGGCAGGAGCTGGGACCGAAAGCTGGGAGCTCACCCCGCCGTGGGGATTCGAACCGCCGACTATGCGATCGGCAAGCCCTAGGCGCTGAGGTTTTACCCACAGCGCCACCCGCGTTACTGAATGGTATAGTTTTTGTAAAATATGCAGGGGTTTATGATATGTAAAATGAACCATGGAAAGAGAAGAAGGGAAGTCATTGATATGTTAAGGGTGTAAAAATGAGTACTTTAAATTGTAAAACAGAAAATTTAATAAAAATTATATATATACACACACACACACACACACACACACACACATCATAGAGATGTAGAGTTGGAAGATATCTCAAGGATCATCTGGTCCAACCCCCTATAAGGACAGAATCTCAATCAAAGCATCCCTCAGGGGACCTCACAATTCTATGATTCTATGATTCTGTTCCCACTACCTGTGGCTCCTAGAAGCTAACAGCATGCGACAGGGTCCACACCCCGGGAAACGACTCCGACTGGCCAGCTAAACCAGGTAAGGGAACCAATGGGTCTCAAGCCCTTGGTGAGTTAAGAGCTTCCCCTGCGTGCAAAGACAGGCTCTGGTGCACTAAGCAGACGAAAACAGTAGCAGTTCCAATGGTCAAGAAGGCGGTTTCTGCCCATGCTATAAGGGGAAGGGAGGGGCAGATGGGGTTCGTCCACCTGGGAAGGAATCCCATCTAGAAGGAAAACTCTGGTTTTAAACCTCGGCTGCCTTGCGGGATATTTTCGGGAGAAGAAAAGGCTAAGGAGTATACCCTACACAAATCTGGAGCGGAGTCCCTAAGATGGTTGGACGGCGTCTTGTTTGCCTTCTTCCAGCAACTCCTGCAGCCAAGCTGGTGCCAAATGTCTTGCTCTGCTTTCCTTTGGACCACATCAGTGAGGCCGAGAGGAGTGGTCTTGTTGTCTGGGCAGCCCAGGACCTCCATATATACTGCCCAGTCTTGCAACCCAGGTGTGCTGGGCCCAGGGGTAACCCAAGAAACACGGTCCAGGACCGGACCAGAATCCGGAGGTTCCGCTAGGAGTCATTCCGACAGGGCTAAGGCAGGACACGAGGCAGGAAACCAGGCAAGGACAGGTACAGGATCTCAGGCAAGATCTGGCATACAGCAACGTTGCTCCCGCAACCTAGGGTGGGGTCCGACAGCCTTTTATATTTGTCTGGGTAACAGCCGGTCCTGATCCCCCGGTGACTCACCTCCCTGTCTCGCCCGAAGGCAAGCACTCCTCCTCCGAGTACTCAGGTCTCTCATTCTCTCAGACCTTAGTCTCTGCATCTCGGGAGATGTCTGTGAGTTAATGGACCCAGAGGCCGCCTCAGCCTCTCCTGACCCAACTGGTAGTGGAGCAGCTGTAAGTGATGGCCCAGCTGAAGGCGACGAGGTCATCCTTGTATCTGGAGCCAGGGCAGGCTCAGGCCCCTGACTCGGCCCAGCTGGTGTTTGTTGCAGGGGAACCTGTGCAGACTGGGACTCTTCAGGATCAGGCCCTAGACTTGGTTCAGATGACGCCTGAGGCAAGGATCCGGTGCAGACTGAGTCTCCTCTGGTTCCGAGTCCGAGCCCCAGTCCCAGGCCATCACACCGGGGAGGTCAGTACACAGTTTAATGTCATCCCTGGAGGCTCACTCCACTGTCTCTAGAGACAGACAGATGCCAACAACAACAACAACAGATAGCTGGCCAAACTCTCTGAGAGAAGTCGGAAAACAAACCCAGGCGCCTGGTCCCGGATGTCGGCAGGGGGTGGGTGATGCTTCTTTGAGAACGTGCGAAGTGCACGGTTTGTGTGCATCTGCTCCCCGTCCTCTCTGAACCCAGTGTGTTGCCTCCCCTGGGGAAAACCGGCAGTGGCTCTTCGAACACATGGCATGTGCTAGCATGTTGCCGAGACAAAAGCTGATCAGGGTTGCATCGGAGTTGGGAGAACAAGCTCTGAGATTCCTCAACTTAGTGCCAAACTGTGGCGAGAATATTTTTTGAATCGATAGTGTGTTGCTGTTGCTGTTTTGGGGGCAGTTGCCAGGGCCTCGATCCAGGAGGAGGGGTGACAATACTTGGCCTTACTTACTTATGCTCTTTTCATCAGCCAAAGAAAAGACTTCCCTTTCCCTGCAGATTGGCTACTCACAATGCCTGCATTCTCCTTCCACTGTAATAAGCAACGGGGCTCTGAATATTATTTATTCCAGGTCAGGTTCCAGCATTTAAACACAACATTACACAAACAATTTAGAACTTGCAAGCATAAAAAGTGTGTCCTAAAAGCAAACAAGGGGCTCAGTTGGTAGAGCGTGAAAAGTCACCTAACCTGCATTTCTTGAACCACTGGCATAGCTTAGTCAGTACAGCACGAGGCTTTTAATCCCAGGGTTGTGGGTTCAAATCCCATGCTGGGCAAAAAATGTTGGGGGTTGGACTAGATGACCCTTGTGTTTCCTTCCAACCCTACAATTCTATGATTCTATGATTCTATGAAAAGCAGCCAGCGCAAAGAGCTGCGTCTCTAGCATCCTCAGGAGTGGGGAAAATCAGCCAGATGGGCAGGGTATTAATAATAATAATAATAATAATAATAATAATAATAATAATAATAATAAAAAATGTTGTGCAGTGAAGGTGCCAGGTGCCCCCCTCTCAATTTTATTACATGTTTTGTTTTACAATTTAAAGTACTCATTTTTACATCCTTAAGATATCAATGACTTCTCTTCTTCTCGTTCCATGGTTACATATCATAAATCGCTTCACTTTTTACAGACATTATAACATTCGGTATTCCATTATTGCACCCATCAAAACTTATTTACACTGTTGAATTTATCTTAATCCTGCCAGCGTTTTCAGCTGTACACAGCTATTTCCCCTATATTCAATAAACGTTTTCCAGTCTTCTCTAAACGTTATGTTCTTCTTGTTCTCTTACTCTATATGTTAAGTCCACAAGCTGCACACATTCTGTCAACTTAAGTTGCCACTTCTTCTTCGGTTGGGACCTTGCTCGTTTTCCATTTTGGGGGCTAACAAAACACGGGCCGCAGTGGTGGCCTACATAAATAACCAGGTGCATCTCTGGGGGGAAGGAGTCCCACGGTTCAGGGGCCACCACAGAGAAGGCCCTCTCTCCCTGGGCCACCACCTCCTGAGCCTCTGAGGGTGGAAGAACTACTAAGATGTGCCCCCTCAGCACCGGAGATGGTCTGTAGGCAATGAGGGGGTCTTTTGAATATTTGGGCTGGGGTAGCAGTTGCTGAGAGTCCTAGTTAAGAAGCAGGGTTTCTGTAATGTGCTTCTGGTTGGCCACTGTGAGCAGGGTGCTGGACCACGTGGTCCTGATCCAGCGGCTGGGTTCTTCTTCTTACGACCAGTCCCTGCTTTGCGGTCACCCCCTGGGTCTTCGCTAAACCCGCAGCCGCTGCATTTTAAGGTTTCCCCCTAAATTCAGCTCACTACCCAGAGCTTCCCAGCTCACGGTGGCTGCTAAAGTTGAATCAATTCCTCAGGATTTGACAATTAACACCCCGGGAATTATTTGGGGGAGGGGCGCCAGCGGGAGGAATAACCCCCCCGGCACACTTCAGACTTAATTGCTGCGCGTTACCTGCTGTGCACACCTGGTACATGATGGGCTACTTGCGGCATGGGGCTTTGGCAATCTGCTCCATGCCTGCTCCCAGTCCCTTTTACTTCCATCAGATAGGCTTGCTATGCTCGAAAAAGGCTTCTGTCTCTCTCTCTCTCCTTCCTTCCTTCCTTCCTTCCTTCCTTCCTTCCTTCCTTCCTTCCTTCCTTCCCTCGTCCCGTCTTCCCTGAGCAGTGCAAAATATAATACCCCAGGCAGATAGCTGGGTTGCATGTAAAGGTAAAGGTAAAGGGACCCCTGACCATTAGGTCCAGTAGTGACCGACTCTGGGGTTGCAGCGCTCATCTCGCTTTATTGGCCGAGGGAGCTGACGTACAGCTTCCGGGTCATGTGGCCAGCATGACTAAGCTGCTTCTGGCAAATCAGAGCAGCGCACGGAAACGCCGTTTACCTTCCCGCCAGAATGGTACCTATTTACCTACTTGCACTTTGACGTGCTTTCGAACTGCTAGGTTGGCAGAAGCAGGGACCGAGCAACAGGAGCTCACCCTGTCGCGGGGATTTGAACCGCTGACCTTCTGATCGGCAAGTCCTAGGCTCTGTGGTTTAACCCACAGCGCCACCCGCGTCCCTGGGTTGCATGTAACGCATTATAATTCACACACTGCAAAAGAGAAATGGCATGAGGGCTGTGTGCTGGGCCCGGCGGTTAACCCGAGCAATGCGGTCCAGGTCTGGCCCTGAATCCAGGGATTCCACGAGGCGTCCGTCTGACAGGGCCAAGGCAGGAAACCAGGCTGGGTCAGGCACAGGGTCTCAGGCAGGTTCTAGCAAACAGCAATATTGCTCCCGCAACCTGGGGTGGGGTCCGACAGCCTTTTATCTCTGTTGGGGTAATGGCCGGTCCTTATCCCCCGGCCACTCACCTCCCTGTCTCACCCGAAGGCGAGCACTCCTCCTGCGAGTACTCAGGTCTCTCCTTCTCTCAGACCTCAGTCTCTGCAGCTTGGGAGATGTCGGTGGGTTACTAGACCCAGAAGCTGCCTCAGCCTCCCCTGACCCAACCGGTAGTGGAGCAGCTGTAAGTGATGGCCCAGCTGAAGGCAATGAGGTCATCCCTGCATCTGGAGCCAGGGCAGGATCAGGCCCCTGACTCGGCCCAGCTGGTGCTTGTTGCAGGGGAACCTGTGCAGACTGGGGCTCTTCAGAATCAGGCCCCAGACTTGGTTCAGTTGCCACCTGAGGCAGAGGATCTGGAGCGGACTGAGACTCCTCTGGTTCCGAGTCCCAGGCCATCACAGGCTGTTGCTGTAAGTGAGTGATCATAAGAACAGAAGAATAGAAGAAGTGCCTACTGGATCAGGCCAGAGTCCCATCTAATCCAGCAGCAACCCTGGTCAACCGAATGTCCCAATGGGAAACCCATGAGCAGGATTCGAACACAAGACCAACGCTCTCCCTTCCTGCATTTTCCAACAAGCGGTCTTGTGGGCTGTGGAAGCAGGGCAGAGCCATCAACAATAACCATCAATAGCTCTCTCCTCCTCCATGAATTTGTCTCATGCTCTTTTAAAACCATCTAGGTTTGTGACCGTCGCTGCCAAAAGACACACTGCAGACTCACGGTGTGCCAGGAGTTGTCCAATATAGCCTCTTTACAAATTTAAAAGCTTCTTAGGCACACTTTTTGTTCTCCGGTTTGGGATTTCTTTTCTTTCTTCCCTCCCTGCCCTCCATTTATTTCTTATTGAATTTTTGGTGCCATTGTTAAATACAGAGGCAACTTAGAATACGAAAAGCATAACAGGAAACAAAGTCAACATCAGCAAAAATAATGAGACATCAGAAAGGAATTTCTGCATAGAAACACTTGCTATTGGAATTGGGTAAGTACAGTCATTGGGACACAGGTGGCGCTGTGGTCTAAACCACAGAGCCTAGGACTTGCTGATCAGAAGGTTGGTGGTTCAAATCCCCGCGACGGGGTGAGCTCCCATTTCTCGGTCCCTGCTCCTGCCAACCTGGCAGTTTGAAAACATGTCAAAGTGCAAGTAGATAAAGAGGTAACGCTCTGGCAGGAAGGTAAACGGTGTTACCGTGCGCTGCTCTGGTTTGCCAGAAGCGGCTTAGTCATGCTGGCCACATGACCCGGAAGCTGTACGCCGGCTCCCTTGGCCAGTAAAGCGAGATGAGTGCCGCAACCCCAGAGTCGGTCACGACTGGACCTAACGGTCAGGGGTCCCTTTACCTTTACCTTTAAGTACAGTCATACAAACCAGCACTTTCTCCCCAAACTTAATATAGAACCAGGGGTTTAGTGTGAGGGTGCCAGAGGGGCTGGACCCCTGGGTGTGGGTTTTCGAGGGCGCATGAAGTAGGGACCCCCTGGCAGTGCCAGTGGTAAGAGCTGGGGTGCCACGGCCAGCTCCTTCACCCTCCGCACCCAGCACATACTCACCCCTTTGGCACATGCGCGCCCTCGCCACACGCTGTTTGTCCATGCAACACCACTCTATAGAGCACCGTACAAATGTATATTTCAAAGAGGCATTGTCCTTGCTGCAACTTCAGCATATAGATATCTTGGAAAGCCCTTTTTTTATACACAAAAGGAGTCAAATAAAACATAAATATTATTTTCGGTTGTATAAGTCTTAATTTAAAGATCCATCAATAGCTTTGGTATTGAGCAGTGCTTTTTTTTAAAAAAAGAAATGTTTAGGGATACTCTAATTTTGACTCAAGAAAATGACCATTTTATAGTTCAAACTGGGAAAAATAAATACAGTAAATGGACAAAAGTACAAAGATTCACAACATGTTTAGGGGTACCCCCCAGAAAAAAAGCACTGGTATCGAGGCTAAAACACTTTCCCACGGTCTGGGTAATATTGAACGTTCTAATTCTTTATTCCAGTCCTTTCTCAAAGTCTGCATATCAAACCTATTGATTGTAAATAAATAGCTATACAAAGTATTCACAGACGTTTTCATTTCCAAACGGGTTATCCAATTTCTCCAGTATCTTGGATGTCTCAGAAGCAGAAAATGCTGCCAGCCCAAACAAACCTCTTTGGAGATATTGTAACTGGATAGAGTGCCATTGGTCCACATCTGATAGATGACACTTTGTCATAAAACAGCAGAAGTATAAAATTCGTCTTCCTCGTCTATCAGTTGGTCCAAAGCAGGCATAGGCAAACTCAACCCTCCAGATATTTTGGGACTACAATTCCCATCATCCCTGACCACTGGTCCTGTTAGCTAGGGCCTGGTCCAAAGTTGGACATCTGCTGCCAGCCTGTGTAGACAACACCGAGATAGATGGACCAATGGTCTGACTGGGTAGGAGCAATTTTCTTTGTTCATATGTTCCATAAAGAGGGCCGGATTTGGCCCAGTGGCTGGTAGCTGCCGACCCCCTATTCTAAACCCACTAAATGGACCATAATGGAGAATATTGTGAAGGAAAATCAGTGACTTGAAAATGTTGCTTCTCCAAAATGATTTAAAAGCTAGCAGATGCACGGTGGGGGAAAACCTAAATATGGTACCTTAAGCAGGCACAGATGGAGCGCGAGCCAGAGAGAGTAAACAGGAGTTGTTTCCTGCTAGCTGAGTTTTGCAAAAGAGCCCGTCTTTGCTGTAATAGAGAAGATCTCCCTGGGGTTGTGAGCTGCTAAGCTGGGTGCAAGGCAGCTTGAGTTATGAGCTGGGGCGAGAGTTAAATAAACACCAAGCAGCAAGCTGCAGGCAGGTTAATGGAGAAGGCGACAAGTTTCTGAATGTGGAAGCCGGGGGTGTTTTCTTGGGCCCCAGAGACTTAGAAAACCAGCCAGGTGGCTTTTATGGGAAGATCAGATTTAAGGGGACTCAGATCAGAATCGGAGTCAAAGGATCCGTTGAGCAAGGAGCTGCTGTCTTGAGAACGTGTGGTCTGGCCTGGGCGGAAAACACAGTCCACCACAGCACTATAAAACTGTGCGGAGATTTCAGCACAGTGCTTTAAAAAAGCGATTCAAGAAAGCATAGGAGATGCACCCATGTTCATGTAGAAACCACGAAAGAGATTGCTTTAATTGCATTCCTGAAATATACTCGGGGTTGAGAGTGGATTTCATGCTCTTTATTCAGCTCATAGTGGTGAGGAGGCATGGAAGTTCCCCCAGAATGTCTGCTTTATATACATTATTTGCACAATGGGCCCCACGTGATTGGCTAATTCTGTGATCCTCCTGTAGGCCAATCAGGTTGCGGATTCACTTCCACCTGAGCTGGATTGGATGGCTCCTGTGCACCAATCAGACTGCTGCATTCTGGGTCCGTTTGTTCTAGGACCAATCAGACTGCTGCATTCTGAATCCTATTGCTCTAGGACCAATCAGACTGATGCATTTTGGATCCTATTCAACTCAGTACATGACAATTCCTATCCCAGCTTCCTCTCTCTCCAACAAGAGGCATATGTGGTTCTTCCCCCTCCTTTAACCTCCACAGCAACCCTGAGAGGTAGATTAGGCTGAGAAGCAGTGAGCTTTGTGGCCTAGTGGGGATGTGAACCTTGTTCTCCAAGGTCCTAGTCCGTTGCTCTAACCCAGGCTTCCTCAACTTCGGCCCTCCAGATGTTTTGAGACTACAATTCCCATCATCCCTGACCACTGGTCCTGTTAGCTAGGGATCATGGAAGTTGTAGGCCAAAAACATCTGGAGGGCTGAGGCTGAGGAAGCCTGCTCTAACCCATGGATAGGCAAACTAAGGCCCGGGGGCCGGATCTGGCCCAATCGCCTTCTAAATCCTGCCCGCTGACGGTCCGGGAATCAGCATGTTTTTACATGAGTAGAATGTGTGCTTTTATTTAAAATGCATCTCTGGGTTATTTGTGGGGACTGTTAGAATTCCTGCTCCATGATTGCTGTCTCCATGTATGTTTTGACTCCACAAAGTGGGAAGTGACGGAGACAGGATGTTTGTGTTACTGTGTTCCGTGAAGTGGAACTATTGTCCTTTGTTCTTTCTCTTTGCTGTCTGATGCTAGAGAGGGAGGGAGCCATGTTGCAGTGCTCCGTGTGTGTTTATATGTAAATAAAGTAGATTAGCCAAAATGCTGAGTTGCTGAGGTCTGGCACGTGCATCCTGCACAAACTCTGCGGATCCCTAAGGGTGCCGGTGTCTGTTAGCATCAGTCGCTGTGATGTTTGGGCTGAAGAAAGCTTTTGAAGCTCCTCAATGAACGACCAGGAGGGAGAGAACATGCCAGTCAGGCATGTGTCTCTACCAGGGTCCTACTCGAGTGTAGGATGAGCTCCTGACAGTTTTTACATGAGTAGAATGTATATTTTGATTTAAAATGCATCTCTGGGTTATTTGTGGGGCATAAGAATTCGTTCATCCCCCCGCCCCCCCAAAATAGTCCGGCCCCCCACAAGGTCTGAGGGACAGTGGACTGGCCCCAAGCTGAAAATGTTTGCTGACCCCTGGACTTGACTGACAGCTTTATATCCCACAACAAGGTCTGAAGGACAGTGGACCGTCCCCCTGCTGAAAAAGTTTGCTACACTATACCACATGAGCTCTGAAAAGACTGGTTAAAAAAAGTTGTGGATACTTTAGGTGGCTGTGACCAGGATGGTAGGTTTAGCAAACAACTAAACGACCTGGAAAAGTGTGACGAAGACATTCATTGAAAATCGGCATAAGAAAATGCGGAAAGTTAGTATTATGGGCGAGTCATTTTCTGAGAGGGTAAGCACTGAGCGAGGATCACTTTCTAAAAAGAAGAAAGGGATGTATTTCCAGCAAGAAAACACACATGTGAAAATAATCAGATGTACAAATATAGGATGAGGGGACACCTGACTTGCCAGTTTTATGTGTGAAAAGGATCTGGGGGTCTCTGTGGACCACAAGCTGGACATGAGTCAACAGTGTGATGCTGCAGCAAAAAAAGCTAATGCTATTCTAGGTTGCATCCACAGAAGTATAGTGTCCAGGTCAAGGGAAGGAATAGTCCTACTCTATTCTGCCTTGGTCAGACCCCACCTGGAATATTGTGTCCATTTCTGGGCACCACAGGTCTCCATTATGCTCACTATATCAATGGTGCCTTCTAAGTCCAAACAGTCCAGTTCACCCATCTTGGCTCAAAGGTTCTAGCATTAGCACATAAACACTTGCATGCTATCTCCCTCTTTAAGTGATGTACTTGTATTTTGTATTTTGTATTTGTCCTTGACAGCATCTTAAAAAGCAGAGACATCACCCTGCCAACAAAGGCCCGTATAGTTAAAGCTATGGTTTTCCCAGTAGTGATGTATGGAAGTGAGAGCTGGACCATAAAGAAGGCTGATCACCAAAGAACTTATGCTTTTGAATTCTGGTGCTGGAGGAGACTCTGGAGAGTCCCATGGAATGCAAGAAGATCCAACCTCTCCATTCTGAAGGAAATCAGCCCTGAGTGCTCGCTGGAAGGACAGATCCTGAAGCTGAGGCTCTAATACTTTGGCTACCTCATGAGAAGACTCCCTGGAAAAGACCCTGATGTTGGGAAAGATGGAGGGCACAAGGAGAAGGGGACGACAGAGGACGAGATGGTTGGACAGTGTTCTCAAAGCTACCAGCATGAGTTTGACCAAACTGCGGGAGGCAGTGGAAGACAGGAGTGCCTGGCATGCTCTGGTCCAGGGAGTCACGAAGAGTCAGACACGACTAAACAACTAAACAACAATTTGTCCTTGGGCCTCTTTGTGCATGCACAGTGGCTACTTCTCTGCCAATGCTACTTACATTTCCATTCATTCGTTCATTGTTTTAAACTTCACCATCATTTTAAAGCTGCTTTTGACATTGTATTGCCATTGTGTCCTGTTCGGGAACCCCAGGGGAGAGGGACTGGTTGTTAAACTGCCTTGGGAACTGTAGTTCAGGGAGGAGAAAACAATTCTCGGCACCCCTAGCAAACTACAGCTCCCATAATCCTTTGGGGGGAAGGTGCGACTGTTTAAAGCAGTGCTTCAAATGCAAGGTGTGAATGTGGCCAAGGTCTCGACCGTTAGCATCGGGGAGCTGGCTCAGGATAGAGGCAGCCTAGAGAGGAATCGTGCCCCCTCCATTGAAACAGGTGCAGGGAGGCAATGGAAGCAACACACCGTTGTGTCTCATGCGCCTGGTCGTAAAATCCTCATTGGCTGAAACGCGGCAGGAGGAGGAACGGCTGCTAAGTGACTCCATCGCTTATCCTTGATTGTTCGCGGATGAGCAGCCGATGTTTCCTCGATGGACATTAATGTCTGGAAGATGTTTCTCTAATGGTCCATTACCGTTAATGGTTGGGACCTGCCCTGCATTCTGGGGTGGGGTTGGCAGAGGGAGAGGAGCCTGGAGAATTGCGTTGCCACCAGAATTTGAGAAACAGCCCTGAGTTTTGCAGGGCAACAACACTGGGCAATCCCCCTAATGAGGAAGTGCTGAAGCGTTTAATACTTTTCAGCTTAGAGGAAAGGTTGAGCGAGACATGGCGAGATGGAAGTTTCGTGCAGGAGAACACTCCTGATGGCTCCTAGCCACGATTTCTACACTCTGCCTCCATGGCTGAAGACAGCAATGCTTCTGAATCCAATTGCTGCAAACCACAGGTGGGGAGAGGACTCTGGTTCCCGGATCCTGCCTGTGGGTTTCCCATAATGGGCATCTGGTGAGCTGCTGTGAGAAGAGGATGTTGGACCACATGGGCCATTGGCCTCATCCAACATTCTCAAGATTATAAAATTCCAAACACCAATTGCTGCAAAACAAAAGCAGAGACCTCACCTTGCCGACAAAGGTCCGTATAGTTAAAGCCATGGTTTCCCCAGTAGAGATGTATGGAAGTGAGAGCTGGACCATAAAGAAGGCTGATCGCCCGAAGAATGGATGCTTTTGAATTCTGGTGCTGGAGGAGACTCTTGAGAGTCCCATGGACTGCAAGAAGATCAAACCTCTCCATTCTGAAGGAAATCAGCCCTGAGTGCTCACTGGAAGGACAGATCCTGAAGCTGAGGCTCCAAGACTTTGGCTACCTCATGAGAAGAGAAGACTCCCTGAAAAGACCCTGATGTTGGGAAAGATGGAGGGCCCAAGGAGAAGGGGACGGCAGAGGACGAGATGGTTGGACAGTGTTCTCGAAGCTACGAACATGAGTTTGACCAAACTGCGGGAGGCAGTGGAAGACAGGAGTGCCTGGCGTGCTCTGGTCCAGGGGGCCACGAAGAGTCGGACAAGACTAAATGACTAAACAACAACAAAAACACAGGTGGGCAGAGGGCTCTGGTCCCTGAATTCCCCTTGTAGATTTCCCAGAATGAGAACCTGGCTGTCCACTGTGAGAACAAGATGTTGGACTCGATGGGCCATTGGCCTGAAGCAGAAGATCTCTTCTGATGTTCTTAATAAAATAATAATAAACATTTATTTATATCCCGCCCACCCCAGCCAAAGCCAGGCTCAGAGCGGCTAACAACCATAAAAGTAACACAGTTTACATAAAATCACAATCAATTAATTGAAATGCATTCTAAAATCTAAAATCAATTCATTCTAAAATCAATTCAAAATCAAATTAATGGCAACCATTGGGCTATGAAGATTACCAAAGGAGGGGGTCAGACTGTGCCTTGGCCAAAGGCCTGGTGGAACAGCTCTGCCTGGCAGGTCCTGCGGAAAGATCCCAAGTCCCACAGGGCCTTAGTCTCTATTGACAGAGCGTTCCACCAGATCGGGGCTATGGCCGAAAAAGTCCTGGCTCTGGCTGAGGCCAGCCTAACCTCCCTGTGGCCCGGGACCTCCAAGATGTTTTTGTTTGAAGACCGTAAGGTCCTCTGTGGGACATACCAGGGGAGGCGGTCCCATAGGTACGAGGGTCCTAGGCGTATAGGGCTTTAAAGGTTAAAACCAGCACCTTAAACCTGACCCTGTACTCTACCGGGAGCCAGTGCAGCTGGTATAGCACCGGATGAATGTGATCATGCAAATAATCTTATGTTGCAAATAATAAGATGTTACCAAAGGAACCCCTGAACTCTGATCCCAGGGGAACCAAACTCCATAGTGCTGTTTCCCCTGAAACTTCACACCACAGCACGTCCACGTACAATTGATGGGCAGTGGGTCCTCTTCCGCTCTCCCTTCTGCATTAGCAACAATCGCAGAGAGTTTGAAATGGGCTTTTAGTGCTAAGAGACCCTGAACACTTCTCCAGCAAGCACCCTGCCCAAGCTTTTCTCGTAAGGGGAAGGAGATTCCCAGGGTGCTTCTGCAGCCCCCAGAGGCAAGCGTTGCATCCCCCCCCAAGCCAGTTCATGGCCTGTGATGGATATGAGGTGCAGTTCAAAGTAGGAAAAGGATGACAACACCCACAAGAAATGTATTTGCACAAGAAATCAGCAATCTGTCCTGGACAGGCTGAAGGTGTGGGCACCCAGTCTGGAATTTCTTCCATATCACCTCTCCGTCTTCCCCTCAAAGTTTTAATTTATATATTTTTAAACTGTTGCTATATCTATATTGCCCCTGCTATACCTAATTGCAAATTCAAATGTATCCCTATCGTGTTTTATGATTTTCTTGATATTGTACGTGGGCTGGAACTGGTCTGTGACTGAAATAATAAAATAATAAAATTCTATCCTCTCCGTCTTCCCTTCTCCAAGCTAAAAATACCTAGCTCCTTCAACCATTCCTCATCAGGCTTGGTTTCCAGACCCTTGAGCATCTTGGCCGCCCTAAACTGTACACCTTCCAGCTTGTCCACGTCGTTCTTAAATTGTGGTGCCCAGAATTGGACACAGGACTCCAGGTGTGGTCTGACCAAGGCAGAATAGAGAAGTTGTTTGACTTCCTTTGATCCGGACGCTAGACTTCTGTTATAGACGTTGTTGTTGTTTAGTCGTTTAGTTGCGTCCAACTCTTCGTGACCCCCTGGACCAGAGCACGCCAGGCACTCCTGTCTTCCACTGCCTCCCGCAGTTTGGTCAAACTCATGCTGGTAGCTTCGAGGACACTGTCCCACCATCTCGTCCTCTGTCGTCCCCTTTTCCTTGTGCCCTCCATCTTTCCCAACATCAGGGTCTTTTCCAGGGAGTCTTCTCTTCTCCTGAGGTGGCCAAAGTATTAGAGCCTCAGCTTCAGGATCTGTCCTTCCAGTGAGCACTCAGGGCTGATTTCCTTCAGAATGGATAGAATGGTTTGGACTTCCGGGTCAGCGCCATCGGTGAATGGCGGAGTTCCTCCGATCGGAGGAACGGGCTCCGTAGAAACTGGGTCTTCCCGCCGCAGCGAAGGTGGGGACCCGCTAGAAATCCCAGGTGGAGGAAGCCTGGGAACGTGGGGTTTGGCAGGGCACCAGGAGCGCCCCCCCTACTCACCGGGAACCCCTTTTTGGGGCGCCGGAGTGAAGTGGGGCGCCGTGGCGCGGTGCTGCGAACTGATTGCTATTTTTACGGAGTGAAGCTGCACAGCCATTGCCAGAGAGCGTTGACTTTTTCCTGTGGACAATTGGATTCAAAACAAGTACCCGTGAGTAGAAACAGAAAATTGGATCAAGAAATATCTTAATTTGGCATCGAAGCAGGAAGGTTCAAAACAGGAAGTCCGCCTTCTGCTTTTTGTATATAGACTAAAGCAAAAACTTTGTAAGCTAAAGCCTGGAAAGCCATGAAAAAAGTCTAATTTCCTTCATTTATAATTACTGAAACCCCCTTGGAAGTAGGAGAAAAGGGGGGAGAACTTTGTTTAACCCCTGCAGGAGAGGGAGTGAAGAAGGATAAGTTTCCACCGTCTCTAACTTGGGAACGGGGTGTCAGAGACAGAAATAGTTGGAAAGGTTCATTGACTGTGAATGGAACATTTTGACAGATAGCTAAAGAAGAGAAATAGACTGATTCCAATGTTGCCTTTTGCATTCTAAAGAAACAAAATATCTGAAAAATATCTGAAAAATGAAAGTAATTTTCCTTTGTTGGACTTGCCTTAAAAAAATGGATACAAATAGAAATTGTCTCCCCTAGAGGGAGCTTGTTAAATTGTTGCTGCAGTTTACTTGAGGACTCAACAGCTGTGAGATTAAGATCGTGGGACCAGTCTTTTCTGACCTTGAGTAAAGATGAGCTGGGAGGAAGATTGGGTGCTTGCTTTATGCAAGACAAGTGCCTTGCTGGAACAGATGCATGAGAAGATGGATTTGATGAATGAGAAAATGGACTTGATGACTGTTGTGGTTAACAACTGTGGACAAATAGGGAATATTGATACAGAAACCATTCAGGGACCAACTCATGAACCTGTACTGACTGGGCAAGGGCAGAAGATAATGGAGGAGGATGCGGTTGCACCTCAAATAATACAAATAGAGAAAACAAGGGCCCTACAGGAGCATAAGCCGTTGTTTTTGAAGATTGAAGTTGGAGTGGGCCAGGGGGAGTCTGGAGCTGAGGAGGGTCCTAACTTTGGAGAGACCTTGAAATATGTTTTAAAATATTTTTTGGATTACATTGATGATTGTGGGGAGTGGGGCTGTGGGGAATGGGCGGGTTTGATGAAGGGAGATGGAGACAATTTTGGGTTGGAACCCCCCAGAGACCTACTCCTCAATGAGAAAGGAAAGAAATTAAGAAAGAGACCAACAAAAGACAAGGAAAAGGGCAAGTATAAACAACAAGAAGAAGATCTGCAGAAGGGACATGGAAGAGATTTAAGGGCCTCGGACATAAGACTTCCAGGTTGATGGACTAGACGGAATGGACAGTAAGGACTGACACGACCCGAGACCAGGAAGAAGAGACGTTGGATGAAGATTGGAAGAAAATTTATAAAGAAAATTTTTTATTTGGGGAATTAGCCTAAAATCAATGAATTCTAAGGAAAATGTTGGAATGAAACTATATGACTCTAGCAGAAATGATATTAGGGGTTATGTATATTTGAGTATTAAGATTCAAGCTTTAAGGTACTTTATGGTAAGATAAGGTTAAATAAATTAAGGTAATTTGAATAACAGAATATGGGGAAAGATGGAAAGGATTTGTTGAGTTGATTATTAGGTTAAATTGTTAAGATAAGTTATTTAACAAAAATTGAGAAAGATGGAAAGAATTTGCTGAAATAACTAATTAAACTAGAATACAAAAAGGGAGGTGTGAGGAGGTCAATGAAACAAGCAAATGGAAGTTAAAGATATGAAATTTGGGATTTGTGTCTCCCCCCCCCTTTTTTTATTTTTTGTTGTTGTATTGCTGTATTGGTTTTTATGTTTTGCGCTTTTTCTTCTTTTTTATGTATTGTAGTGTTGTTGTTTTTTTCTATTTTTTCTTTTTTTCTATTACTCTGAAACTATGAATAAATATTATTTAAAACAAAAAACAACAACAACAAAAACCCAGAATGGATAGGTTTGATCTTCTTGCACTCCATGGGACTCTCAAGAGTCTCCTCCAGCACCAGAATTCAAAAGCATCAATTCTTCAGTGATCAGCCTTCTTTATGGTCCAGCTCTCACTTCCATACATCACTACTGGGAGAACCATAGCTTTAACTATACGGACCTTTGTTGGCAAGGTGATGTCTCTGCTTTTTAAGATGTTGTCTAGGTTTGTTGTTATAGACATAGCAATTACATTGTTTTCCTCTAGCTGGGAACACGGGTTACTCCATAGAGGGGTTAGGTTCATGTGCTAACAAGGTGTAGGCAACCTCAGGGGAGACCACTGCCACCACAACCCCACACAACCCCTCCAGAGCACAATCTGTGCCGTCATCCTATAAACCTGACATCGCCTGCAAAGCAAGCACAACTCCATTTTGCTGCCCCCTTGGTCTAGTCCACAGATGGTTTTGATATCCCCGTAAATCATATTTATACAAGCCTACGCACTCTAGTGTGTATGTGAGCGCATTATATGTGTATATATAAAAGGACAGATGCATTTATTCCCCCGGGGAGGTCAGCAGAATTTATGAAGGGAAACAGCCACAGGCCTAGCTTTCTTTCTCCTGCCTTTGAAATAATAACAACAATAACAGAGAGTTCTTTTTTTGCTTTTCTCGGGGTGTCTGTGCATTGGAGAGAAAGAGAAGGGGTGGATTTGCTTGGATGCTGTTTTTCAGTCAGGGGAGGAAAATGGCAGTAACAAATCCCAGTTTGAACCCCTGTGTTTATTCGACCTCGACATGGATTTTGACTGCTGGGGAGGAGCCAGCAGGAAGCCCCTTTAAAACTGAGTTCCAGATTCAAAAAAACGCCCTTGACAAATGTGTATCTTTTTGTTGTTGTTGTTCTTTCTAAGCACCCCAAATCCCCTTGAAGCACCCCAGTAGAAGGATTTGAAATGTGAGCTCAATCAGGACTACGGATGTGCAAATCCGTCCGTTTTGATTTCTTCCAGTTTCTCGGTTTTCCAGTGATTAGTTCAGTTCCCCACATCACCATATGAGTTTGCCATTTTTAAGTGCTCGTGAAAATTCACCATCATTTTAGCCCCAATTTCTCAAAATATTCACATTTTTCTTCTATGCAAATTTTGCCCAGTACAAACTTTGCCCAATACGCACATTTCAGCAAGCAATTTCCCCCAATATAAGGCATTTTAAAAGAATGTTATTGCCACTAATCTGTGTATTTTATGCACACATTACTCTGCTATATTTAGTTTGCTTGATACTGTTTTTTAACATTTTATCTTAAACTGTTGTGACTGCCTCTGGCAACTTAGATATCTTTATACCACAGAGCTGATCTGCCAACAGGCCTGGTGCCTGAAGCCAGCTCCCTGTAAAGCACATCCCTGGGTGAAGGGTGGAATCCATGAACAGGGCTCAACTGAAACTAAATCAGCTGGATAGCTCATTTGACTAGACTGTGGTGCTGATAACACCAAGGTTGTAAGTTCGATCCCTGTATGGGACAGCTACGTCTTCCTGCATTGCAGGGGGTTGGACTAAATGATCCTCAGGGTCCCTTCCCATTCTATGATTCTATAATTCTGGAGGGCTGGATTTGGCTCTGGGCCTGAGCTTCCTCATGCCTGACATAAACACACAAACATACACATCACTACTGACACACTGTCAACTCTGGTCAGACAGGTCTTGCAGGATTTTTTTTCAAACAACCTGTCAAACCTGTTTGGCTAGCCTGCCTCTTCCAACTAATAATAATAATAATAATAATAATAATAATAATTTTATTATTTATATGCTGCCCATCTGGCTGGGCTTCCTCAGCCACTCTAGGCGGCTCCCAACAGAATATTAAAAATACAATAAAACATCAATCATTAAAAACTTCCCTAAACAGGACTGCCTCCAGATGTCTTCTAAAAGTTAGTTAGTTGTTTATTTCCTTCACATCTGGTGGGAGGGTGTTCCATACGGCAGGTGCCACTACTGAGAAGGCCCTCTGCCTGGTTCCCTGTAACCTCACTTCTCGCAGGGAGGGAACCGCCGGAAGGCCCTCGGAGCTGGACCTCCGTGTCTGGGCTGAATGATGGGGGTGGAGATGCTCCTTCAGGTATACTGGACTGAGGCCGTTTAGGGTTTTCAAGGTTAGCACCAACACTTTGAATTGTGCTCAGAAACGTACTGGGAGCCAATGTAAGTATTTCAGGACTGGTGTCCTGAAGAAGAAGAAGAAGAATAATAAGACAGTGGATGCTCGGGTTGCAAACACAATCCGTGCAGGATGCACGTTTGCAACCCGCAGCGTTTGCAACCTGCAGCACTGCGTCTGCACAAGTGTGGGTTGCGATTCGGCATTTCTGCGCATGCGCAAAGAGTGATTTAGTGTTTCTGCACATGCGCGAGTGCCGAAACCCGAAAGTAACCTGTTCTGGTACTTCTGGGTTTGGCGCGGTGTGCAACCTGAAAACGCGCAACCTGAAGCGTCTGTAACCCAAGGTATGACTGTAAATGCATTTGTCTTCACATTATTTGCCTGGAGAACTACATTGCAAAATTCAGAGAAGCGTGGTTTTGAAGGAGGGCTGTGTTTCACTTTGCATATTTGTTCCAGCAAGCAGATTAGGCAGGTTTGCCTTTCTAGCTGAACAGAACAGAATCTCCTATTCTTAGACAGGGATCATGAAAGCAAAGTCCCCCCAAGCTAGTTTAAATGCCAGAGCTCACCAACCAAGTACAAAGGGAGTTTGAGGCATGATTCCTCCACCCAACCAGGCATTTCTGACTAGAGGTGGGATTTTAAATCTGAACGCAGAACTCCTCATCTGCACATTCAAAGGCTGCAACTGAAAAAGCCAGCAGCTATTTGAATTCATGCAGATCCTTTTACCATCTCCAACACTTCTCCATAACCTCCAAGTGTCCCGGTTTTTCAGGGAATGCCCTGGAATTACATAAGCTATCGCGGCTTCTGATCTCATCCCAGAATGTCCCTATTTCCCCTGCCAGTGCTGAAGTTGAGCTGGTTCTTGTTCTGAGCAGCGGTGGCTGGGAGAGAGCATCCCGTGGCCACTCCAAGGCCGCTGCAGCGGATCTCCTCCCCTGGGCAGATTATAGCGGCTGCTGGAGAGTAGGAGAGCAGGACAGGCAGCTGACACAAGGCCCAGCCCCTTCTGACACACTGGCTCTGGGGGTCAGGCAGAGGGAATGGAGCAGAGTGCAAGAAGTCTCAATTTTTAATTTTTTTTTTAAAGAAATGCTTTGTGCATCCTTGTCTAATCTTGCCCCTTTCTAAAATGCATTTGTTGGTGTGTGCTTTTCTTTTAGTAAATTGAAATGAAATGAAATTGGTATTAATGGGTTTTCGCAGGACGGTGGTGATGGCATTTGCCCTTCTTCTGATAGGAAGTGCTCTGCGGGGTGTGTGTGTGGGGGTGTGTGTGACAAAAAATGGGGAGGTCGAGGAGGGTCAGTTGCAGAGGAGTGAGAAATATCCCTATTATTATTATTGTTATTATTATTATTTGATAGGAAGTGCTCTGCGGGCTGTGTGTGTGTGATAAAAAATGGGGAGGTCGAGGAGGGTCAGTTGCGGATGAGTGAGAAATATCCCTATTATTATTATTATTATTATTATTATTATTATTTATATACGGCCCTATACCGGGGGTCTCAGGGCAGCTCACAGAATAAAATCAAGATCTCAAACCAAAATACCTAATAAAAATTAAAGCAACAACCCAATAGCCGCCGTCCCCTCCCCCAAAAAACCACATTTTAAAAGGGCATAGGATGTAAATCAGATCAACCAAAGGCCTGGTGAAAAAGGAACATTTTTGCTTGGCGCCTAAAGGCGTATAACAGGGGTCAGCAACCTAAGGCCCATGGGCCGGAAGCAGCCCACGGAGTTCATTTGACCAGCCCACAAGCCGCCCCCGAACCGAGCCGCCCACTCGCGTGCTGCGCTAAACAGGCGCAGAGTGGCACAGGGACTCACTTCCACGGTGCTGAAAATCGTGTCTGCGCAGATGCCAAAAATCGTGGGCACGCACGCGATCTGACCCAATCCAGCCCAGGCCAGATAAACCTTGCTGACCCCTGGTGTATAATGAAGGCGTATTTTCATCTGAGGAATGTTGGAGGGTCTCTGCACTTCGGGGGAACTTGCATGTGTGTGTGTGTGTGCAATTGGATACATCTGGGGATACAAGGATGTAGTGCGCGCATGCACACACACACACACACACACACACACACATTATAACCACAAATGGAAGCTTTGGAAGGAACCAAGCCATATTTACAGCCCAGAACGAAACCTGCAGCTGCGAGGCTATTAGCAACACAGAGAACTGGAGGATGGAGGAGGCAGGAGGGGAGGAGAGGCCCAATGAGACCCTAAAAAATGGAGCCAGTTGGAGCAGACTCAGTTCATTCCCCAGCAGCTGACTGTTGCAATGTGAAGCACCCCCCCCCCCCGATTCCTTCCTCTCCCATCTTCTGGATTTGGCAATCTCCGTTCAAGATTGCTGCCTGCAAACTCCCTCCCCACCCATGGCAAAACATTCTTCTCCATCACCCACACCGGCTCCTAGAAGACTTTATGAAATTTGCACAGAGAAATGGCTTGCAATTCTCTGAACATGCCCTGTTTCTTGAGCTCAAGCAAATGCTCAGACCATGGGTTCATCTAGTGCAGTGGGACATGGGTGGTGCTGTGGTCTAAACCTCTTGGGCTTGCCGATTAGAAGGTTGGCGGTCCAAATCCCTGCGACGGGGTGAGCTCCCATTGCTCTGTCCCTGCTCCTGCCAACCTAGCAGTTCAAAAGCACGTCAAAGTGCAAGTAGATTAATAGGTACCACTCTGGCAGGAAGGTAAACAGTGTTTCCGTGCGCTGCTCTGGTTTCTGTGTTCATAGAATCATAGAGTTGGAAGAGACCACAAGGGCCAGCGAGTCCAACCCCCTGCCAAGCAGGAAACACCATCAGAGCACTCCTGACATATGGTTGTCAAGCCTCTGCTTAAAGACCTCCAAAGAAAGTGGCCTATATGGAACTGGCGGAAATGACTGGCAGAATCTGCGACCAGGGAAAAGAGTCGGTGGAGGAAGATTGGAAGAAATTCAAAGACTATCTGCAGAAACATTGCAAAATTAAAGAATGTTAGAGTGATGTTGGATTGAAAACAAGTGGCTTCCCGCTGTACAGGATTTAAAGTTATAGATAGATTAAGATTAAGGATTAGGATTAAAAAAGTTTAAGGAAATGGAAACTTGGTTTTTAAGAGGTAAAATTTTAATGTTATATTATATTAAGATTAAAGATTGGGATTAAAAAAGAGGGAAAGAAATTGCTGGACAAACAATTTGAACTGGAATACAAAAGAGGGAGGTATGAGGAGGTCCAGAAAATAAGTAAACTTAAAAATGGAGATGAAAAGGTGATATTGTTTTTAACTGTTTTTTCTTTTCTTTTTTGTCTTTTCTTTTTTGTTCTTTTTTTCTTTTTTGGATTATGTATGGTGTATCTTTGAATTGTGTATTTCTTTTCTATGTTTTCATGCTTAATCTTTTATTGATGTGTTCTTTTTATTGGAAAATTTAATAAATATCATTTAAAAAAAAGAAAGAAAGAAAGAGACTCCACCACACTCCTTGGCAGCAAATTCCACTGTCAAACAGCTCTTACTGTCAGGAAGTTCTTCCTAATGTTTAGGTGGAATCTTCTTTCTTGTAGTTTGGATCCATTGTTCCGTGTCCGCTTCTCTGGAGCAGCAGAAAACAACCTTTCTCCCTCCTCTATGTGACATCCTTTTATATATTTGAACATGGCTATCATATCACCTCTTAACCTCCTCTTCTCCAGGCTAAACATGCCCAGCCCCTTAGCCGTTCCTCATAAGGCATCGTTTCCAGGCCTTTGACCATTTTGGTTGCCCTCCTCTGGACACGTTCCAGTTTGTCAGTGTCCTTCTTGAACTGTGGTGCCCAGAACTGGACACAGTACTCCAGGTGAGGTCTGACCAGAGCAGAATACAGTGGCACTATACGCCTATTGATGCAGCCCAGAATTGCATTGGCTTTTTTAGCTGCCGCGTCACACTGTTGGCTCATGTCAAGTTTGTGGTCAACCAAGACTCCTAGATCCTTTTCACATGTACTGCTCTCAAGCCAGGTGTCCCCCATCTTGTATTTGTGCCTCTCATTTTTTTTGCCCAAGTGCAATACTTTACATTTCTCCCTGTTAAAATTCATCTTGTTTGTTTTTGCCCAGTTCTCTAATCTGTCAAGGTCGTTTTGAAGTGTGATCCTGTCCTCTGGGGTGTTCCATTGCGCCAGAAGTGGCTTAGTCATGCTGGCCACATGACCCGGAAAAAGTGTATGCGGACAAACACTGGCTCCCTTGGCCTGTAAAGTGAGATGAGTGCTGCAACCCCAGAGTCGTCTGTGAATGGACTTAACTGTCAGGGGTCCTTTACCTTTACCTTTAGTGCAGTGATGCCCACACTGGCTGGCAGCAGCTCTCCAGGATTTCTACCCGGAGGTGCCGAGGATTGAACCCAGGAGCCCCTCATGCAAGGCAGATGTTCTGCCACTACAACTACAACTCTTGCCCTATTTAGTTAGGTCTCCTTACTTCATTACTTATACTTATGGCATGCAGTGAAATTTATCGTAGGAGGTACCAGCTTGTGAGGGTGATGGGGCGGGGGAGAAGGTTGTGCACGTGACATTGCATGTGTGAGCATTGTGTCTCCCTCCCTAAGCCGGCCAGAAGCTTCCTGGGTTTTGGGAAGAGGGCACCAGGCTTTAATACTCTAATTTACCGGGAACATTTAGGGGGCTAGCCTAGTTCCCCTAGTTCACTGACCACACGTCACTGCTTAGCATTTATACTTAGAGCTTATTCACACTTACCTTTCCAGGTATGGCCCTTGCTTCAAAGCTCCATATCCAAGCACCCTTTTCTCCCTGCACCAGCGCTTTCCCCACGAAAACACACTCTTTAAAGCTGAATCGGAACAAATGGCAAATGGGAAACTCGAATGGCCCTTTTTTGCCCTTCAGCTTTAAAGAGCGGGTTTTCACAGGGCAAAACAAAAAAAGGGTGCTTGGAGATGGAGGTTTAAAGCCTGTTTCTGGAAAGAGCGGGGCAAAAGTTAAGAGAGGATAAGAGGCAGTGTGGTGCAGTGGTTAGACTAAGACCTGGGAGACCAAATTCCCCTCTCAGCCATGAAGCTCGTGGGGTATGGCCGTGGGCCAGTCACTGCCTTTCAACCCAACCTACTTCACAGGGTTATTGTTGCATTTAAATGAGCAGGAGGAGGCCCATTTACGCCACGGCGACCTCCTTGGTTCAATCAATCAGTTTTGCATGTTCAAAGCCCCTCATGTGAACTTTTCAGTTTGTAATGTTTGTAACATCCCTGTCAGGATGCTAGGAATTATTTGTTAGGAACGCATTAATGGCTGCAGGTGTGTGTTTGTGTTGTTGTGCATACTTTCCAGAAATGTAGGACCAAACGTCCAGAGCTCCTATAATCCCAGAAGCCACACCTGCCAATGATGCGTCTCCCAGAGTCTCACTATTTCCTTCTCACCTGAGAAACTACCGTGTTTTGAGAGGTGTCTTTCTGAAGCAGATGATGATGATGATGATGATAATAATAATAATAATAATAATAATAATAATAATAATAATATATTATTATTTATACCCCGCCCATCTGGCTGGGTTTCCCCAGCCACTCTGGGCGGCTTTCAACAAAGTATTAAAATACAGTAGTCTGTTAAACATTAAAAGCTTCCCTAAAGAGGGCTGCCTTCAGATGTTTTCTAAAAGTCTGGTAGTTGTTCTTCTCTTTGACTTCTGGTGGGAGGGTGTTCCACAGGGTGGGTGCCACCACCAAGAAGGCCCTCTGCCTAGTTCCCTGTAACTTGCTTCTCACAGGGGTGAACCGCCAGAAGGCCCTCGGAGCTGGATCTCAGTGTCCGGGCAGAACTATGGGGGTGGAGATGCTCCTTCAGATATACTGGACTGAGGCCATTTAGAGCTTTAAAGGTCAGCACCAACACTTTGAATTGTGCTTGGAAACGTACTGGGAGCCAATGAAGATGTTTCAGGACCAGTGTTATATGGTCTCGGCGGCCGCTCCCAGTCATGGGAACAAGAACTGTGGTAATACAATGCAATGCAATCCTGTGGGTGGTCAATATTACAGGGGTGTTGTTTGGCTCAGCGAGGTGGTCAGCTGACCCAAGCAAGCCTCACATGACTCAGCCAGAGAGGGTCACCTACCATGGAGGTGCAAATGTGTGTGCTGGTAATTGTGAGACCCAAGACTTAACATATCTGCTTGGTGGAGCTTTCCAGCAAGGGAGCATTGTGCGAAATGGGCACGGATCCATTTCTCAGCCCAGTGCACAGTGGCTGCCTCATTGAGTCCAAGAGATTGGAGAGCTAATCAAACTGACGAAGATTAAGCCCGAGAGACTTTGACCTTCTGCGGCCAATTTGAGATGAGCGAATAAAAGAGGTCTGCTGATCGGTCCTGTTTTTCCTAACAATTCTGGAGCCAAATATATGAGCTCTTAGACGGCCTTTACTTTGTTAACGGAGAAATCTGAGGGCTCCCTTGGCCAAAAAACAAGGACACCAGCCAGGAATACCAGAGCAAAACAGCCCCTGCAGACAAACAGTTTTCTTTGGGGGTTTTAAGGGGTCTCGCCTCCCTCCCTCTCCCCAACATCCAGAAGCCCAAAATGGTCTGTGATGTGTGTGTGTTTTTTAAACCGGCAACCTTTCAAGCCGGCGAGCTGATGAAATATGAGCGTGAGATCCAAGCAGGAAAATAAAATTCAGCAAGGCAGTTGGGGGGGGAGCAAGGGGAAGGTTTTATGGCCCCCCACCCTTGTAGGCTGGGCTGCTAAAAAGCTCAGCCAGGTTTTCCTCCTTTAAAATGCTTTTAGCAACTGCCTTTATGGGCCTCCGAAGTGACGTGAAACAGGAGAAACTCTAAACAGATGGGCCTATAAAAAGCATTCGGTTTTGGTTGTCAGATATAATGGCACTCCCGGACACAGTTCCTAAAATGCACAGACATGGACATTATCTCACAGAGATGTGCATGTGTGCGTGCGCATGCCTTCAAGAGCAGCATTCTGTTCTCACTGCGGCCGACCAGATGCCTGTGGGAAACCGACGAGCAGAATTCGAACGCAAGACCACTCTCCCTTCCTGCCGTTTCCAGCAGCTGGTATTTGGAGGCATTGCTTCCTCTGGCTGTGGAGGCAGAGCAGAGTCATCCTGGCTAGTAATATTATTATTATTATTATTATTATTATTATTATTATTATTTATATCCCGCCCTCCCCAGCCGAAGTCGGGCTCAGAGCGGCTAACAACAATAAAAGTAACACAACATTCTAAATTCAATTCATTCTAAAATCAATTCAAAATCAAATTCATGGCAACCTTTGGGCTAGAGTTCTGTGAGGATTACCAAAGGAGGGGGTCAGACTGTGCCTTGGCCAAAGGCCTGGTGGAACAGCTCTGTCTTGCAGGCCCTGCGGAAAGATGTCAAGTCCTGCAGGGCCCTCGTCTCTTGGGACAGAGCGTTCCACCAGATTTGGGGCCACAACCGAAAAAGCCCTGGCTCTGGCTGAGGCCAGCCTAACCTCCCTGTGGCCCGGGACCTCCAAGATGTTTTTGTTTGAAGACCGTAAGGTCCTCCGTGGGAGGTACGAGAGTCCTAGCCCGTATAGGGCTTCAAAGGTTAAAACCAGCACCTTGAACCTGATCCTGTACTCCACCGGGAGCCAGTGCAGGTGGTATAGCATCGGGTGAACGTGATCCTGCGGCGAGGACCCCGTAAGGAGTCTTGCCGCGGCATTCTGCATCATTAGCCATCAGTAGCCATCATTAGCCCTCTCCTCCTCCACAAACTAGTCCAATCCTCTTTTAAAGCCATCCAGGTTGGTGGCGACTGCTGCCTCCTGAGGCAGGGAGTTCCATAGGTTAACTGCATGATGGAGGGGATGCGATCATTCGGTCACCCCAGAACCGGCCCCTGGACTCTCCACGTCAGGTTGGAGGACTGCTGGCTACCCCGAAAGATTAGTCTCAAGCCACAGCAGACAACTCCAAGTTGCACCAGTCGATGGGCTGTCTCAATAAAAATAATGGAAGCAAAGCTATTTCCGCCCTACAGAGGAGGTGGGGTTGCGGGCTTCACGCCCCCACCATGCGCACAGGGGCTGGAGCCCAGCCCCCACACGATTGGGGGAACCCCCATCTGTGTCACTCCCTGGCCAGCCAATCAGCTGGCTCTGGGGGCGTGGTCTGCCCTATTTAAGGCAGGCACGGCTGGGGATCTCCCTCTTTGCCGCCTACCAGCTGTTCCTGCTTTTCCCAGCCTCCCGCCCTTTAAGGTTTTCATTCCTTGACCTTGTTATGGACCTCGGTTGGTCGCCGTTGAGGGGCCTGGTGGGATTTTTTTCCACTTGGCAAATTGGCACCGGCCATTTGGTTTTCGCCTACCTCGTAGCAAATCGTCACAACTTTCTTGGTATTGGCAGTTAGGCATTGGTATTGTTCTGTAAATGGAAGAGGGGAGGAAGCGCCATCACCTGCCCCACATATTGAAGGGTAGTCCGATAAAGGATTCCGGGGGGGCGTGGCCCTGTCTGAAGCCTGGGGAGGTGAGGGCCCAAGGCAAGCCCCCTATAGGTGACCCCGGGGGAGTTCCTAGTTGATGTGCATCAGAAGGACTCCCCCTACTGGTGGTTAACCCTTTCCGGTCTTCAAGCGGACGGGCTGAAGTTGGATATAGTCGGTTAGGACCAGTGCCTAAGCCAATACTGCTCTTCACCTGTAACCAACAAAGTTGTGTCCTTATTTAGCCCATTAGCCTTAATAATTGTGCCACGTGACATTATTTCCACTGGGGAGGACGGGAACTTGCCACGCAAACAACATCACAACTGACACCCCAAAGAGACACCCTCAGTCACGGGTTCAATCAGAAGCTGGCAGACTCTCCTCTGCCGGAGGTTTACAAGTGGAAAGTGAACGACCATCTGCCAGGGATGCTTTAGTTGTGAGTCCTGCATTGCCGGGGTTGGACTAGATGATCGTCGGGTGTCCCTCTACAGTTCCTTGATTCGAGTTGACCTGCAGCTTTTCCTGCATTCATGCATCCTTCCCCAAGGACTCACACGCATACACACACTCATACTTGTTTTTATGGGCCTGACTGGCTCTGCGCCTTCCCGTCATTTATGGGCTTCTCACTCTCCCAACCCGAGTGCCTCCAGCTCATTTATTTTTACAAGCTGCTTAGCTCCATTTCGGGCTTTTCTCAAGCCACACGCCTGGCTCAGTTTCCCTCGTCCCTCCTGTGTGTCACCGCTGGCACCTTGCCGCCACTAACTAGATAATAACAGCCCCCTTCCCAATCTGACCAGTTTTCTCACCCCATGGTGCAGTTGCCGCCGTCTCCTGAATTTCCGCTTGACCCCGAACTGTGTCAAAACGACTGCTCCAGCATCAGGCTGACCTCACCCTGATCACAGTTGGATCACAGACCTATCCGTGGGTGGGCTCATCTTCCCTCGGTGTCAAATCAGAGCCAGTAGAAATTTACAGGCAATGCCCTTCAATGCCCCTGAGGACTGTTCAATGAAGTTTAACGCAGCTCAGAGTTCAATAGAGCCATATGAGAGAGAGGGGCACGGTCGTGGGCTGCACATTTACATTGTTCTAGGTGGTAAAGGACATAGGTGAAAGCCAAGGTGAATCTCATATTGAAGTGACCTGTGATATCAGAATTATATAACACGTCATGTGATCAGCAGAGGGCAGCCCTTTCTGGAAACAAACAGGTATTTTCATACACATGTGGCAGCCATGTGTAGGGATCATTATGAAAGGAACTGAAAATAAAAATCCATTGGACTGATCCAGCGGGTCTCTTCTTAAGCCAAGGCCCATCTAGTCCAGCATTCTGTTCTCACAGTGGCTGGCCCATGGGAAACCTACAAGCAGAGGTCAAGCACCAACTGGGCAACATACATGGGTTCTGAAGGAGCGTCTCCACCCCCATCGTCCAGCCCGGACACTGAGGTCCAGCTCCAAGGGCCTTCTGGCAATTCCCTTGCTGTGAGATGTGAGGTTACAGGGAACCAGGTAGAGGGCCTTCTCGGTGGTGGCGCCCGCCCTGTGGAATGCCCTCCCATCAGATGTCAAGGAAATAAACAACTACCTGACTTTTAGAAGACATCTGAAGGCAGAGAAGTTTTTTATGTCTGATGTCTTCCTGTCTTTTAATGTGTTGGAAACTGCTCAGAGTGGCCAGGGCAACCCAGTCGGATGGGCAGCATATAAACATCATCATCATCATCATTGCCATTGCCATTAAACTGGCAAAAAGACTGATACTCCTGCATTGAAAAGATCCATTTATTTAATGGATTGATGACCTGAGCGGATTGCTTATAGACATAGACTTTGCATGTACAGTGGTACCTCGGGTTACATACGCTTCAGGTTACATACGCTTCAGGTTACAGACTCCACTAACCCAGAAATAGTACCTCGGGTTAAGAACTTTGCTTCAGGATGAGAACAGAAATCACGCGGTGGCAGTGCGGCGGCAGCGGGAGGCCCCATTAGCTAAAGTGGTGCTTCAGGTTAAGAACAGTTTCAGGTTAAGAACGGACCTCCAGAACGAATTAAGTTATTAACAAGTATAATGAAATTTGGAACTCATTGATACAAAACATAGTAGGTTAAAAAATGATACTAATATATTGGAAATACAGTGGTACCTCTGGTTAGCTACTTAATTCATTCCGGAGGTCTGTTCTTAACCTGAAACTGTTCTTAACCTGAAGCACCACTTTAGCTAATGGGGCCTCCCGCTGCCGCCGCACTGCCACCGCGTGATTTCTGTTCTCATCCTGAAGCAAAGTTCTTAACCCGAGGTACTATTTCTGGGTAAGCATCTGTAACCTGAAGTGTCTGTAACCCGAGGTACCACTGTATTAGATCAGTATACAGTGGTACCTCTGGTTGCGAACGGGATTTGTTCTGGAGCCCTGTTCACAACATGAGCAGAATGCAACCAGCGTTTGTGCATCTGTGCGTGTGCAGGTCGTGACTCGCCACTTCTGCACATGCGCTTGACATAATTTTGAGCATCCGCGCATGCGCGAGCTGCGAAACCCGGAAGTAACCCTTTCTTGTACTTCCGGGTTGCCATGGGCCACAACCTGAAAAGATTTAACCTGAAGCAAACGTAACAGGAGGTATGACTGTATATGGAATTGCAACTGTTATAGTGATATACTATACCCTAAAACCCCCCAAAAAGCAATAAAAGCAGGATTCGAACACAAGAGCAACATTCTCTCCTCCTGCGGTTTCCAGAAACTGGTCTTCAGAAGCATTTCTGCCTCCAACTGTGGAGGCAGAGCAGAGATATCCTAGCTAGTAGCCATCCATCGCCCTCTCTTCCTCCATGAATTTGCCTAATCCTCTTTTAAAGCCATCTAGGTTGGTGGCCATCATTACTTCCTGTGGGAGGGAGTTCCATAGGCTGACTATGTGTTGTGTGAAAAAGCACAGCTGGAAGTAGCTGTTCATTTTGAAAAAGGGCAGGTTTTCACACACCTGGGTAGTAGCTCAAACCGTCAGATCAAGGGACAGATCTGACAGCTGCCCATCACAAGTGCCAGTAAAGAGCTCAGGAGCTGCAAGGAATTATGGGGCACGCCTCCCAGACTGTGGCGGTTGGGGCAGCTGCATGCCTTGGCCGGGACCTGTCAACCTTTTGGAGGGGCGAGCATGCATCCCTCAGAGTCATCTGTGTCACCAGATGCTGCAGACATTGCAGGAGATCCAGCGTGATGTAGTGGTTAGAGTGCGGATTAGGACCGTGGGTACAAATCCGCACTCGGGGCATGAAGCTCACTGGGTGTGACCTGGGGCCAGTCTCAGCCTAGCCTACCTCACAGGGTTGCTGAGAGGATTGAGTGAGGGGGAGAACCTTGCTACCTTGCGCTCCTTAGAGATAAGGTGAGATATGCATGCAATAAATAAAAAAGAAAACCTTCATCCTTCAGAATTTACATCCTCTTGCACTTTTGTATGTATGTAAGAGACAGAGAGAGGTGACAGCAGTCACGAAATTAAAAGACGCCTGCTTCTTGGGAGAAAAGCAATGACAAACCTAGACAGCATCTTAAAAAGCAGAGACATCACCTTGCCAACAAAGGTCCGTATAGTTCAAGCTATGGTTTTCCCAGTAGTGATGTATGGAAGTGAGAGCTGGACCATAAAGAAGGCTGACCGCCGAAAAATTGATGCTTTTGAATTCTGGTGCTGGAGGAGACTCTTGAGAGTCCCATGGACTGCAAGAAGATCAAACCTATCCATTCTGAAGGAAATCAGCCCTGAGTGCTCACTGGAAGGACAGATCCTGAAGCTGAGGCTCCAAGACTTTGGCCACCTCATGAGAAGAGAAGACTCCCTGGAAAAGACCCTGATGTTGGGAAAGATGGAGGGCACAGGGAGAAGGGGACGACGGAGGACGAGATGGTTGGACAGTGTTCTCGAAGCTACCAGCAAGAGTTTGACCAAACTGCGGGAGGCAGTGGAAGACAGGAGTGCCTGGCGTGCTCTGGTCCATGGGGTCACGAAATGATGGACACAACTAAATGACTAAACAACAAGGAGACAGAGACAGAGATAGATACTTGCTTTTGGACCTGGCCCCACCCACTGTACGCTCTGGCCCCACCCACCATCTGCTGCAGGCCCTGATTGGTTCAGCAGCCCTTTGCACCAGAAGTTTCTCCATCCCTGCCGTATAACATAATAGATAAAGGATTAAATAGAGCCATGGAAAACAGAGCTTGAGGCCCTGTCTTTTGACACCCCTGCTTGGTCTCAGAACTGTTTCAAGCAGCCTTCCAGATCCTGGTTGTCCCCTCCAGATGTTTTGGCCTACAACTCAACCAGAGTTGTAGTCCTAAACATCTGGATAGCACCAGGCTGGTTTAAATAGCCAAGTCTGTCTCTCAGTTCTCATCACTGCTTAATTTAAGTCTGTGTTTATTGGGTCTGGGGATTGATCAGCGCTGTAAAGTTTCTACAGGAAAGCCACTTCTACGGAGGACTGGCTCAGCTGAGAATATTGCAGTCATCATGGAGGCTGAGAGGTGGGAGGAGTTGATTCAGGGTGTTTCCCTCCCACTGCAGCCAAAATATTGGCAAAAGCATCTTCTCAAGCCATGACCAATTACTGTGTCCTATTTGTCAACGTAGGAGAAAGCAGGCATGCAGCCATCATTCTTGACTTTTCGCATGCCGTTTGTATATATTAAATTCCCACATGGTACATTCCATTTCCCCTTCATTTTTTTTTTGAGGGGGAGACCTGCCTCCTTGCAAAACCTTAGCTCTGAGGTCTCTTGCCACTCAGCTTGCACAGTCTGTAGAGCACAAGACTCTTAATCTCAGGGTTGTGGGTTCAAGCCCCATGTTGGGCAAAAGATTCCTGCATTGCACAGGGTTGGACTAGATGACCCTCGTGGTCCCTTCCAACTCTACAGCTCTATGATTCTATGAAAGTTGGCTTCAATGTGCAAAAGAGCTGAGGTCTTGCGAGGGTGAATTTGAGCGCAAGGCCCAGATTCAGAGTTTGTGGGAGAGATGAACTGTCTTACCAAGTGCTTTGCTGTGATCTATGACAACAAGGCTTCTTTGGAATGCTTCCCTTCATAGTTGGCGACATTGCATGACAGATGTCAAGCATGCTCTCATGTCCCCAAGTCACTGTCTGTCAACTCACTGATGAGTCAGCGTGATACAGTAGCAAGGAAAGCTAATGCAATTATAAGCTTCATGAACAGAAGTCTAGAGTCCAGATCAAGGGAAATAATAGTCCCATGCTATTCTGCCTTGGTCAGACCACACCTGGAGCCCTGTGTCCAGTTCTGGTCACCACAATTTAAGGAGAATATTCACAAGCTGGAATGTGTGCAAAGGAGGGCAACCAAGATGATCAAGGGTTTGGAAACCAAGCCTTATGAGGATCAATTGAGGGAGTTGGGGATGTTTAGCCTGGAAAAGACGAGACTGGGAGGAGCTATGAGAGCCATCTTTAGATTTCTCAAGGGTTGTCCCAGGAAAGAAGAAGAAGAGTTTGGATTTGATATCCCGCTTTATCACTACCTGAAGGAGTCTCAAAGCGGCTAACATTCTCCTTTCCCTACCTCCCCCACAACAAATACTCTGTGAGGTGAGTGGGGCTGAGAGACTTCAAAGAAATGTGTCTGGCCCAAGGTCACCCAGCAGCTGCATGTAGAGGAGCAGGGAAGCAAACCCAGTTCACCAGATTACGAGTCCACTGCTCTTAACCACTACACCACACTGGAAGATGGAGCAAGCTTGTTTTCTGCTGCACAAGAGAGCCGGACCCGAACCACTGGATTTGACGACAATACAGCAGAATCCAACTAGACATTAGGAAGAACTTTCTGACAGTAAGAGCTGTTTGAAATGGAGTATCTTGCAAGATGGTGGACTCTCCTTCCTTGGAGGTTTTTAAGCAGAGGTTGGGTGGCCACCTGTCAGGGATTTTTAGCTGTGATTCCTTCATTGTCGGGGTTGGGCTAGATGTCTACTGCGGGTCCCTTGCTGCTCTGCAATTCTATGATTCTATCCATGAGCAAGAACATCCCCTGAGCGCATGCACTCACTTATGGGATCCAACATGGGATCCAATCTTGATTGCTGCGAAAAAAGTCCTTTCCAAGCCGCACTGGCCCTGTGCTACCTCCCCTGTCCTAACCACACGAGGTGTTTTCTGGCTCCGTTGTTGTGGCCAAGAATGACGTCTCCATCTGTCGACTGGAAACCGCTCTGCCAAGGCACTTTTACTGCTGAAGCGGAGCCAGGGACACACCAGCTGTGAAAACACAGCTAAAGTGGCAGGAAGAAGCAGCCTCTTCTTCCTGGCCTGCCCCCTTACTCTGGATGGCTGGAAAAGAGGATTGGACAAATTCCTGGAGGAGGAGAGAACGAGCGATGGCTATTAGACAGGATGGCTCTGCCCTGCTTCCACAGTTGGAGGCAGCAAGGCTTCTGAATAACGCTTGCTGGAAGCTGTGTTGCTCCTGTGTTCGAATCCTGCTTGCCGGTTTCTGTTTGGGGGATCTGCTTGGCCACTGTGAGAACAGCATGCTGGATAAGAGCAGCCATTGCATACCCTCCAACATTTCTGTGATGAAAATAGGGATGAACTATTCCTTAATGGGAGAGGGTAGCACTGTGGGTTAAACCACAGAGCCTAGGGCTTGCTGATCAGAAGGTCGGCGGTTCGAATCCCCGTGACGGGGTGAGCTCCCATTGCTCGGTCCCTGCTCCTGCCAACCTAGCAGTTTGAAAGCACGTCAGAGTGCAAGTAGATAAATAGGTACCACTCTGGCAGGAAGGTAAACGGCGTTTCTGTGCACTGCTCTGGTTCGCCAGAAGCGGCTTAGTCATGCTGGCCACATGACCCGGAAGCTGTACGCCGGCTTCCTTGGCCAGTAAAGCGAGATGAGCACTGCAACCCCAGAGTCGGCCACGACTGGACCTAATGGTCAGGGGTCCCTTTACCTTTACCTGTTCCTTAATCCAGTGGTATCTCGGGTTACATATACTTCAGGTTACATATGCTTCAGGTTACAGACTCCGCTAACCCAGAAATAGTACCTCGGGTTAAGAACTTTGCTCAGGATAAGAACAGAAATCGTGCGGCGGCGGCAGCGGGAGGCCCCATTAGCTAAAGTGGTGCTTCAGGTTAAGAACAGTTTCAGATTAAGAACAGACCTCCAGAACGAATTAAGTTCTTAACCCGAGGAACCACTCTAATATTATTTTACTATTTATACCCTGCCCATGTGACTGGCTTGCCCCAGCCACTCTGGGCCCTGTCCAAGATATATCAAAACATAATAAAACATTAAACATTAAAAAACTTCCCTATACAGGGCTGCCTTCAGATGGCGTGTGAGTTGCATAACTCCATATCCTCCAACATTTCTCCAGTGGAAAATAGGGACATCCTAGGGAAAGGTGGGACATTCTGGAATCAAATCAGAAACCAGGATGGTTCCTGCAAAACTGGGACTGGAAAATAGGGACACCTGGAGGGTCTGGCCCGATCCAGGAGTCTCTTCTGGCGTTCTTCTGACTTGCTTCCCATCCACAAGAAATAGCCTTCCTAACCTGCTGCCCCTGCAAGGTGTTTTTAACTACAATTCCCATCAGCTCCAGGTTAATGGGAGCTGCAGTCCAGGCACCAGGTTGGCCAAGTCTACCATAAGACATCTTGAACCTTCCCTTTGTGCCAGCACCACACAGCGTAACTGAGGCACAGGTCACCCTCCAATTTTGTGCAATGCTGGCAATGGCTTCCTCGACCATTGGCTACCCCCACTGTGCTCTCTGGACCCCACCCAGCTGGCAGGCTCCTTCGCCAGGCCCGTTTCACGGCTGGATCTCCTCTCTCACTCTCTGGACCTCTCCCACACCCACTCCATCTCGCGGCTTCTCCACTGGCCTTCCGGAACCTTCCAATTGGCTGAGCCCAGGCCTCGACCTCAGCTCAAGCGGGACATGCCTTTGTCCACACACACACACGTAGTAAATTACTTCCAGCCACCACCCTCTGACTCGTGTGGGTGTGCTGGGAACATGAATCAGCTGCCAAGCATCCGCAACGGCTCTGTAGAATTGCTGGGGAGGGGAATGACCCAGCTGGGTTGCCAACTTTTTAAGCAGCCTGTGCTCCTGTGCCTTTAAACAGAGGCTTGATGTGCAGACTTTCTCAGGTAATCATGTTTCTCTCCTCGTTGTGGAAACTTTACCTGCTATGTGTGTGAGGGTGTTAAAATTGCTGTCGAACACACATACTATTCCCACCTCCCTTGTCATTTGTCAATCCTAGTCAGCAATCCATTTTGAGGGACAGTGCAGGTCGGTGAGTGAAGAACTGGGCTCAAGTCTGCATCTGATTCCTCTTTTGGAAGGTGGTGAATTCTCCTTCATCGGAGACCTTTTTAATTCACTGGAGGATTTTAAACAGAGTTTGGATAGCCATTGGTCAGGGCTCCTTTAGTTGCGATTCCTGCATTGCTGGCAGTTTGACTAATGACCGGTGGGGAACTTTCCCTACTCTACAATTCCACGAGTCTTTGACGTCCAGCTTCGCCAAAGACCTTCGTTGTCCTAGCCTACAAATCACGACGGGCAAGCAGGACTTAAACCAGATTAGATTGAGGATTGGGATAAGGGGGTATGTTTGCATATTCCCAAGGTCTGAACAGGATAGTTATTGCTTCTGGCATTGAGAGACACAGCCCTCCACTTTAGAGAGCAGAAGATTTGGTTTGGGCCCCGATTCCGCACTACAGAAAACAGTCCAAAGCACTGGATTGAGTTCAGGGTCGGGGTTCACTTTGAATCCTCATTCGCCACAATTGGTTGTTGGGAAATCAAAACCTGTCTTTTTTGTTGTTCTGTAAGAAGTGGATGAAATTTACAAGCAAAGGGACCATTCTGTAATGGATTAAGTCTGCCAAGTTGCCAAGCCGTGTAGCAGTTTTTGTCTTGGGCACCTTTACAATTTTATATAGATTGGACAGTAGTAGATGGGATTTGCAGGCATGGTAGATGCCTCTGAGAGTTGGTTGACTCCTGCCAAATTTCAGAATAAATGCAGCAGTCTTTTTGCACTGGGGCAGCCTTTACAGTTTTAGGGGAGGATTCAGAGTAATCAATCATTGTCCCCCAGCATTTTGGTGGGTTGGACAACATCAGACATAAGAGAGGTGCCCCTAGGCAAGAAACCTGCCAAATAGCAGATGCATCTGTTCCATTTCTTGTGCTAGGCATCCTTAAAGTTTATTCCTTTCTCTCTCTTTTCAGGGGGTGGGCTGAGAGAATTATAAGGGCACCCATTGCTCCCCACCGCCAAAAGCACCAAGAACCGGGAACTCCAGATGAAACAATTCCCTTTGATTAAAAACTAGACCTGTCAAATCACAGTGCAACTCTCCCTCCCCTTATATGGGGAGTTTTGCTTATATGGCAAGCTGAAGAGACATTAGCTCAGTTTTAGCAGACGCTTGCCGGTGGCGTGGGTTTTGTGTGTGTCTGAGATGCCAAGGCACTTTGGGGACTCTCTGGTTTGACTTCACCCAGAAATAAAATCCCAGAATTTCTCTGAAGCTCAGGATTCATCCCAAGCCAATGCACACCCTCATTTTCTAGTCAACTTGGAATATTTAGAGTTATATGGAAGTGTTCCTTTGGGGATGGGATATAGCTCAGATGTAGTACATCTGCTTTACATGCAAAGTGGTGAATTCATCTGAAAGGGGAGGGCAAACATTTTCAAGGCACCCTGGCATCGGAGCCAACTCCTAGGGGCTGAAGGGTCTTAAGCCATCCAATAAAATATTTTAGGGCCCCCCAAAAGTTGATAGACATTTCCATTCAAATTGTGTGTGTGTGTGTGTGTGTGTGTGTGTGTTGCATCATATGATCAATTATGCAGAGTGAGGCCTACCTTGGTTTGATTCAAGTTGGCAACGCTGCCTTTCAGCTCCTCCTGTACTGGATGTGTGTATTCCAACACAAAGAGTGTGAAACTTGTGGAGCTGCTGGGAGTTGTAGTTCAAAACACCTGGAAGGCACCAGGTTGGCAGAGGGGGTGGCGCTGTGGGTTAAACCACAGAGCCTAGGACTTGCCGATCAGAAGGTCAGCGGTTCGAATCCCCACAACGGGGTGAGCTCCCGTTGTTTGGTCCCTGCTCCTGCCAACCTAGCAGTTCGAAAGCACGTCAAAGTGCAAGTAGATCAATAGGCACCACTCTGGCGGGAAGGTAAATAGCATTTCCGTGTGCTGCTCTGGTTTGCCAGAAGCGGCTTAGTCATGCTGACCACATGACCTGGAAGCTGTACGCCGGCTCCCTTGGCCAATAAAGTGAGATGAACCCCAGAGTCGGTCGCGACTGGACCTAATGGTCAGGGGTCCCATTACCTTTACCTCTAAAGAAATCCAAGTTGAAACAGTATTTAAGGGAGGAAAGTGGTGGTGGGGTGGGGATAAGGACCACTCTGACCGGGTGCAAATCTTTCAACTTGAGAGGGCCCATTTCCTAAGAAATGAAAGTCGTAGTTGATTGACATGTGCTTACATTGAAAAACAGTGCAGCCGGGCATTTATCAACATTGCTATTGTACAACAGCCGTCACAGGACACACAACGGACAATGTAGAAAATAAAATTAAAAATTAAAAACAATAATAAAAAAAATACAAAGGAAACATGAAACAGGAGAAGGATTCTCCGTACGACAAAGATAAATACACAGAGAGAGAACAAGCCCCCGGCGAGGTGGTGGTTTGCAAGCCCAGCATCCGGGGCTCTTCTTTCCCCATAATCTTTATTTACAAAAGTTTGATCCCCTCCTTCCCACTTGGAAATAATGCTAGAAAAATAACTGCGGGAGGCCGAGAGAAGATTCGCCTGAAAAGCCAGGGGCGCGAGGCAGCAGGAAGCTCCCCGACCACAGCTCCGTTGAAACACACACAGCGCCTCGTTTTTAGCGGGGCTCGGCCGGAGAACGCTCTGCTGGATCGCGCCCCCGTTTTTTAAAACTCTAATTCTCTTTTTACAAAAAAGAAAAGAAGTGTGTGTAAAAACAACAACACAGGACTGTATTTCTGTTGCTTTAAAAAAAGAAAGGGAGAGGGTTTTTTATATAGATATAAAAAAAAAGATATGCAAAAAACAGTGTACCGGCATTTCGTATGGGCTTGAGATTGCTCAGGTGGTTGAAAAGAAAACAAAGGAGGAAAATGTGAAACTGGAAATAGGAACGAAGCCCTCCTGAAGGCCAGTTTCCGAACATGGAAAGGCACGTCCTGAAATTGTTGTGGCTGCCGAGGGGAAAAGAGACTGACAACTAATGCCAGTGTGAGTTTTCCAGGGGCCTTACTGTGGAAACAACATGGCGAGCGCCCACTTTTCCAGGGGAGCGGCTTTGGGTGCCAAACCAAGTTGGGTGGGCACCCGTGTTTGCCTTGTAATGCCAGTGCAGCGGGGCGGGGAGAATCAGTTCATGGGATGAGAAGGTGCTTAGCTCTCCGTCCGACGCTTGCTGAGTCTCCCCCTGGGAAAAAAGGATCCCCGCTAAAGTTGGGCGCAATCCCTGATATCTCGTTCCTTTCCGTCCAGGTCTGAAACTGAAAACCAGCCCATCGGGGTGGAAGCGTTTGTGGGGGTTCGGCAAAGGAGTTCCCACACCCTCAAGCACCCCCAAATCCCCCGGCATTTTAGCAAATCTGGGATCAGTGGAGTGTTTGCTGAGGCAACGCCAAATTCTCAATTTCTGTGCTGTCCACAGGCAAGTTTCACGTACAGGAGCACATTCCTTCAAAAGGCTTGGCGTCTAGTCTACTCTTTAAACCGGTTTCATAGCCATTCCCTCTCCCCAGGGACCGGCAGTTCTCTGAGGAGAGGCTGGGGAAATCTCAAAACAGAGTATCTACTATGTTTCCCCCTCAACAATCTAAAATTCCCGTGGTTCCTTATAGGGGAACACAGATAAGACAACCAGGCAGAAGTTCATACCGTAGATTTTGGTTGCGGCCACACCATAAATTTAAAGCCCTCTTGTACCACTTTAGAGAATCATGGCTCCCCCCCCCAAAAAAATCCTGTGAACTGTAGTTTATCCAGGGTTTCCTTACCACCCTCCGTGCCCGTAACAAAACTATAGTTCCCAGGAATATTTTTGGGGGGAAGCCACGACTCTTAAAGTGAGATACGAGTGTTGATGTGACCACAGCTGAGGTTCACTTTCCGTGGGCACCAGGGCTATCCTAACACCTTCTCTGCTCCTGGGGGAAGAAGGCAGGCTCTGGGTTACCAGGGGAGGGGTATTCTGGGGTATTGCAAGGGGTTGGACTAGATGACCCCCGGGTCCCTTCCAACTCTACAATTCTATGACGGGTTGGGGGTGGGTCCCCTATGGGGAGACATTCATGTGAACTGTGAGTCCGGGGCTTGGCAAGACGACGCCTGTGTTCTTACTCCAAGAATCGTCTACCTTGCCTACTCCCTCCTCACTTTCTGCTCCTACAGGGCCATCTCTTAAGCATTATGCCAGGCGGAAAAATACTTCCCACAAGCCACAAACGGCGCCACCACTCCAGAGCTACTGCGGTTCACTGGTTGGGCCAGGGCCAGGACACCTGCCTTGCATGGAGAAGGTCCCATCTCCCACCTGCAAGGGAGCGATCCTTGCCTGAAGTCCTGTGAAGTCCCTGCCACTAAGTATCAATGATGCTGAAGGTCCCATCTGAGCCAGGTGTATCTGTGCTCTGTCTTGGTAGCTTCCTGTTAGCTACTGGATCCCAGGGGAGGTGGGACCGGAGTGGGGTCCTGCCGTGTGATCCTCCCGATCAACGAGCTTGCAAAACCTTAGAGCTCTGAGCCCACCCTCCTGCACCGGAAAGCCGGCCGGTACGGGACATTTGCTGCTTTTTGGCAGAGAAGCCGGTTGTCCCCACGAAGGCTCCTGCCATTCACCCGGCCCAAGAGCACATCAATTTAGAAGGATTTGGCTTGTCGAGCCCTTTCTGGTTTCAGGAATCGGGAGACGGCGGCCCTTCCTGCCTCGATGGGGTGAGGCGGAAGGGAGCGAAGGAGAAACTCTCTCTGGGGGATTCGTGGGTGGGCATTTCAACATCTGGAACGCCTGGGAAGAAGATGAGCAACACATGGCCAAGATCTGGGCGGAAGGGGGAAAGTTGCCAGGGTTCTTCACACGTGTCCTGTTAGAAGCGGCTGCTTAGCCCCAAAACCTTCAGATTAAGACACGTGTTAAGAGGAGGCTGGTTAGCAGTTGCGGTTGACAAGGGATGGACCTTTCGGGCGATGCGATGGAGCGGTGAGCCCCAAAGGCTTTGCCCACAGCGAGGTCCTCCAGCACCCAGGTTTTTCTGTGCTGGAGGACTGATAGGGCCTGCGCGTTGCAAGGTGGGGGTTTAGAAAAGGGAAAGGCAGCGTCGCTGTTTGGAACGCAGGCTCTCTTCCCCCTCGCCGGAAAGCAATCTCCGGTTTGGCCAGGGGCGTAACGTGAACCAGCTTGCTTTGGAGCAGAGATGGAAACCCCCCAAAGCATAGGGAAGACCACCCTCTCCTTGCCAAATCATTTCCTGGGGTCCACACCCAAGGCCACGGGAGCGACAATTTAAGAATAGTGAGGAGGAGGACCCAGGAGTCCTGGTGCAAAGGGCTGATGCTCAGGGTCTGGCTTCCAAAGGGAGACCCTCTCCGGCTAAGACGGGAGAACACTCTGCTCTTTGCCGGGAGCAAATCTACCTGAGGGAGAGCAACCCAGGTGAGGGGATGGTGTGGGTGGGCTTTGCTTCCGATTCTTTAACCAAAGCTATGAGGAATGGTGCAAGAGGGCGGGGTAAAGAAAGGATGGCAGTGCTGAAACCCCCTCAAACACCTCTCCCTAAAAATTGTATCTTCGCCCCCAGTTCGTGGCTGGGCATCTCCTGGTAGCAGATGAGTGAGCATCACTTCCCAGTGCTTGCCCCACTGCACTGCAGCCTCCCACCAGAAGGGGGAGCCTTCTTGAAATCCTGCAGCCGGGTTGGAAGGAGCTGGGGGTGGGGAGGCGTGTGCTCCAGGAATGCATTGAGAAGGGCCCACACCCTTCCAAGTCCAAGGGTCTGGGTCAGCGCCAGTCTGTTGGTCCCTCCTTCCAGTCCAGCCCATCCTCCGTTTCCCGATCACATGGGCGGAACGATGAGACCCGACAACGCTGGAAAGCAAAGGAGAGAAGCGTCACGTTCTGCGGCCACGTCATCAGCTGAGCCACGTTGTAGACAAAAGATGAGGAACCTGCAGCCCTTCCAGGCAGTGCGGTGTAGTGGTCAGAGCGTTGGACTGGGAGACCAGTGAGCTCAGCTATGAAGCTCACTGGGTGTGACTTTAGGGGGGCAAATCACTGCCTCTCATGCTAGCCTACGTCACAGGGTTGTTGTGGGCATAAAACAGGGAAGGGGAAAACCAAAAAGTATTTGTGCATGCACGCTTGGCAAAATTAAAATAAGAAGAGGGCGGGCATCGAGGAAAAAAGATTTCGGCATTCCCAACTGCCCTTGCGCCCAGTGTGTTTTGACTATGAGAGGTTTTGGCTTGTGGCACAATCCCCGGAACGTAGCCCCAGTGGGATATAATAATACATAAAGGTTGTACTCCAGTTCCCATCATTCCAAGTCAATATGGCCAATGGTCAAGCATGAGGAGGGCTGTAGTCCTGCCGTGTCGGTCATGGCAGCAGGTTCCTCACCCCTGATGGGACCTCTATGCACACAGAGCCTTTTTACATGTGTGGAATTGCTTGTGCCAACCTGGTGCTCTCCTGATGGGAGTTGTAGTCCAACAGTATCCAGAGGGCACCAGGTTGGTGAAGACCTGGTGCTGTAGACCCTTTGGGGTTTGGGCAGCATCTGAGACGCGGTCTGAAGGCCCTTGTAGCAAGGGGCAACTTACCACGGCATGCATCTGACCAGGTGGCAAAGCCAGCTGTCTGCATCGTCCTGCCAAGCAAGGAGGAGAATCTTACCACTTTCCGATCTCCCAGGTTTGAACGGTGGCAGTCAGAGGAGAGAAGGAGATCTTCCTTTGCGCCTGTCGAGCCAGGCGAGTGGGAGATCCCTCTCTACTGAACTCTACTGAGCATGTGCAACAGCTCGTGTGCCCCGCGTCAAACCATAGGAGCCACCACCTCAAAGGCCCTGCTGGAAATTGCACCTCAGGCCAATGCAGTTGCTTACGGAGGAGAATTCTTGCCGCAGTCTCAGCAATCTGACTTGATGGCAGACCTCCTAAAAGCCAGGTCAGGGGTCTCGCCTGGGCTGCTAGTTTGATAATCATAGGTGGTAAGGGTTAAGTGGACTTGGCTCTTTCAACATGAAATTAATGTTTTCTGAGCTGTTTTTTGGGGAGAATGTAGCAGAAAGCGTGTGGTGGCAGAGGCCCCCGTTAGTGGGTACTACCCTCTGGTGAGCAAAAGGGGTAGGCCCACCTCGCAAGGTCGCTGTTAAGGAGCCGTACTCATTCACGGCAAGAGGAGCAGAAAAGAGGGGGAAGGGTGACAGAGCAAGGCGCGAGAACGAGAGAAGAGACATACTGTGTGATTAGGAATAAGCCAGTCCTTGCAGCGACCGAGACGGAGTGTGGAACTTGTCTGCCGAATCTTCAAAGGTTTGGTCTGGTTGGCAGGACCCGGCAAGCAGTGGCGCAGGGCGGGCAAAGGACAGAGAGGCGGAAGCGAGAGCAAGCGAGGAAAGGGAAATGGCGGGGGTGGGACGAAAGAAAGCAAAGAAGGAAAGGCGGTTAAGGAAGAGGAAAGTTTGCAGCCAAGGCTGACCTCATAAGCAACTGCTGCTGGGTAAAAGGGGCCTGATCCCAGGAACACCCAGCCACCCAATTTCTACTCCGGGTGAGGATTCCTCCCGTCCAGGGTCAGGAAGGCAACTAGGGGAACCCTTTGCTAGCATCTCTCCCAAGTCCCCAGGGAAGATGTTGGTCAAGAGGGCAGCTGTGGGACTGACCCACCCAAAGGAAGTGATGCAGCTCATCCAGGCTGCGTAGTGTAGTGGTTAGAGCGTTGAACCTGGAGGCCAGGCCTAGGAGGCCAGGGTTCAAATCTTCACTCTGCCACGAAGCCCGCTGGGTGACCCTGGGCCACTCACAGTGCCTAACTCACCTCACAGGGTGGCGTGAGAATAAAATGGGACAAGGAGGAACCCACCTTGGAAGAAATATGAATGCAATCAACCTCATCATTGTTGGGCAGTATCCAGCTAAGTCGTCCTGTCAGTGCAAGGATTTACGGCAGTGCAATAGAACTAACCCCACTTTCCCCCCAACATGCCTCCTGTACTCAACTCCGGGGCATTGTGGGGACACCCTAGACATGATAGGAGTTGATAAAATCTTGAAGGGCACAGAGAAAGTGGATCGAGAAAAGCGTTTCTCCCTTTCTCGTTAACATTAGAACTTGTGGACAACCAGTGAAGCTGAAGGTTGGAAGAAGATTCAGGGACAGATAAGAGAAAGTTAGCCTGTGGAACTCCTGCCCACAGGAAGCGGTGTCGGCCACCAACTTGGATGGCTTTAAAAGAGGATGGGACAAATTCATGGAAGAGGTGAAGGCTACCAATGGCTTCTAACCAGGATGGCTCTGATGTGCTTCCATGCTCAGAGGCAGTGACGCTGCTAAATCCCTGTGGCTGGGAGCCACAGATCCTACTTGTGTACTTTCACACACATCTGGTTGGCCACTGTGAGCACAGGAAGCTGGACTAGGTGGGCCCCTGGTCTGATCCAGCAACTCCTTCTTACGTTCTCCCTTCGCTCGTGCCTCCTACCCGCTTCCCAAATCGCCTCCAGAGAATTGGGGGGAAACCCAGAACAGATTCAGAGGGGAGGGAAGTCTGTCGCAGAAGTGCAAATCCTTGCGCTGAGGAGACGAGCGAGCAGGGCGCATCGTTGCTGCTGCCGCCGTCACACGGCAAAGCGTGGCCGCCTCGCCCTTCCTGCCACATCCCACCCGCTCCTTTCCCACGGCCCTGGCTGTCCCCATGACTTGCGCCCCTTCGTGTCCCAGCTGCCACCGAATGAGATGGACGGCTCACCCTGCAGAGTGTTCCCGTTGGCACTGGTGCAGGTAGGGGGCGGAGAGGCTTGTGGCCGCACCACGGGGGCAAAGGCGCTTTTCTGCTTGACGGCGGAGATCATGTTGACAGGCGAGAAGGAGAAGACGCCTCCCGGGGTCGAGGAGCTGGCGATGGACGAGGCCCCCAGGGGCGGGCTGGAGGGCATGACTGGCATGGAAAGAAGGACAGGGGTTAGCCGGCAGCGGGAGTGAGCCGGAGCAAGAGGAGGTGGACCCCCATCGGACTGTATTCTGTGTTTTTTATACGGTGAACCCACAGCACTAAAATACAGCCGTACATCGGGTTTCGAACAGAATGCATTCCAGAAGTCCATCCAATTCCCAAAACATTCAGAAACCAAGACGCAACTTCCGATTGGCTTCCGATTGCGCAGGCGCACCAGAAACAATAACAGAAGCCGCATTGGACGTTCGGCTTCCATAAAAAGTTCAGAAACTGGAACACTCGCTTTCAAAACATTAGGAAACCAAGACGCGGCTTCCGATTGGCTTCTGATTGTGCAGGCGCACCAGAAGCAATAGCAGAAGCCGCATTGGACGTTTGGCTTCCAAAAAGACGTTCAGAAACTGGAACGCTCGCTTCCAGGTTTTGATCGTTCAGGAACCGAAACATACAAGTGCCAAGGCATTTGACTACCTAGGTACGACTGTACATATTAAAACTAGGAACACAAAACAAACCATAAATCCTCCCCGCAGCACATTATCATTATTATTTATTAAGTTTGCAGGGGTGGCCTAAATGACCCTCTTGGTCCCTTCCAATTCTACAGTTCTATGATTCTACGAACCAACGCGCAGGAACTGAAACATAGCTACTGTTCAAAATTCGGCACTTCTCTGAATTTTGCAACTCAGTTCGCCAATGAAGCAATGTGTGGGAAAATGTGTGTGTCACAGGGCAGTGTGACCAAGAAAAGCATATATTAGCAAAAATAACATGCCCCAAAGCATTATATTGGAGGAAATTGCATGCAAAAATATGTATATTGCATGCAAAAATGTGTGTGTTTGGTGAATTTCTATTTTTTTATTTACTTCATAAATTTATATACTGCTTGATTGTAAAGAAAATAATCCTCATAACACTTTATTAAAAAAAAAGAATAAGCAATAAAAGTATTATTAAGAAAGAACCATTAAAATGTTCCAGAAATTAAAGTCAGCAATAAACTAAAAACAAACCACCCTTCTAGATTTCTGGGTAGGCTTGTCTAAACAAAAATGTTTTTAGCTGACACTGGGAAGAGTACAGCAATAGCAAATGAAACTCAAAGTCTGATGAATTTTCACAAATTGCTGCAGAAATGTGGAGAACTAGATTCAGGATTGGAAAAGTGAGAAACTGAGAAATCAGAGACAGGGATTCATCTATCCTCGGACCTCAGCCGGGAGTTCCCAGGCCTACGCATTCCCAAGTGCAGCTTCCCTTACCATGAGGACTAGTCCCTTAGCCTTCTTAAAACGGAGCTGCGATTCTCAGGAAAGGGAAGGTCTGCCCAGGCACCCTCGACTCGCCGTTCCGCAAAGGCGACAGACACTTACTGGCGTAGGGGGAGTTGGCCGTGGAGCCGTTGAGGAAGCTGGGGGACCCCGGGACCCCCAGGCTGGTCATGGCAGTCCCTGCATAGCCGTTCATGCTGGACGTGATGGTGTTGTAGTTGCTCTGCTGCGGGGTGGAGCTGGGGACATAGCCTCGTGGCGAGACACTGCTCGTGTTGCGTGTGTACCCTGGAAGGCAGGGCAGGAAGTTATATAGTTGCTCAGTTTACTAAATATCTTAAGATGTCTTGCTTTCCTTCCTTCCTCCCCCCCTCTCCTTCCTTCCTTCTATCTTTCTCTCCTCTTTCTCCCTTCATTCCTTCCTATCTATCTTTCTCTCCCCCTTCTCTCTTTCTCTCTCCCTTCCTCTCCTTCCTTCCTCTCCTTCCTTTTCACCCCTCCTCTCTCTTTCTCTCCCTTCCTTCCTTCCTTCCTTCCTTCCTTCCTTCCTTCCTTTCTTCCTTCCTTCCTCTCCTTCCTTTCCTCTCCTTCATTCCTATCTTTCTCTCTCTCCTCTCTCTCTTTTTCTCCCTTCCTCTCCTCCCTCCCTCCTATCTTTCTCTCCTCTCCTCTCTCTCTCTCCCCCTTCATTCCTATCTATCTATATCTATCTATCTATCATCTATCTATCTATCTATCTATCTATCTATCTATCTCATCTATCTATCTTTCTCTCCTCTCTCTTTTCTCCCTTCCTCTCCTTCCTCCCTCTCCTTCCTTCATTCTATCTTTCTCTCCTCTCTCTCCATTCCTTCCTTCCTATCTTTCTCTCCCCCCTCTCTCTTTCTCTCCCTTCCTCTCCCTCCTTACTTCCCTTCCTTCCTTCCTTCCTTCCTTCCTTCCTTCCTTCCTTCCTTCCTTTTCTCTCCCCTCTCCCTTCCTTCCTTGACTCACAATGTTAGATTCAGGTATGAAACCAACAGAGCTTGGAGGGGGCATCTGCCAGGGATTCCTGCATAGCAGTTAGATATAGATATAGATAATCATCCCATCACGCACCATCAAAAGCCTGGGAGTGCCATAACCTGGTGCTGAAGAGATGATAATGACAGCCTTGCTAGGGCGACTGCGGGTGGTAGGCACTAACAACAACAACAGCAACAGCAACAGCAACAGCAACAACAACAACTACCTGGAAGTGGCAGGGATTGAACCTGGGACCTTCTGCTTGCAAAACAGACAATCATCATCGTCATCATCATCATCATTTTTTATTTGTACCCTGCCCATCTGACTGGGTTGCCCTGGCCACTCTGGGTGGCTGCCATCATGTCTAAAAACATAGTAAAACATGCAAAGGCCACCCCTTTGTTGCCACCCTCTCTGAGACATATCTTGTGGAAGGTCCTCAAAGGACGGCCTCTGATGCTGGCTCCCAGGAGTGGTCATGCGAAAGCCGCAGGGAAGACGCCCAGTGGCTGCCTACCTTGCTCTGAGCCCTGGGTGGATTCGCTGATGTTGACGGCCAGCTGGCTCCCAAAGGAGTTGACATTCATCATGCCCGAGTGGGCATGGTTCCCGGTCAGCGAGGTCAACTGGTTGGGGTTGCGCGGGACGCTGTACAAAGCCTCAGCGATGTCCGCCGCTCGCTTCAGAATTATGTCCTGGGAGAGAAGGGAGAGAACGCAGACATCCGCAATCCGACCGATGGAATAATTCCATTAATTAATATTGCAAATAAGTCCATGTATGAACATCATCGGGACGTGGGTGGCGCTGTGGGTTAAACCACAGAGTCTAGGACTTGCCGATCAGAAGGTCAGCGGTTTGAATCCCCGCGACGGGGTGAGCTCCCGTTGCTCGGTCCCTGCTCCTGCCAACCTAGCAGTTCGAAAGCACGTCAAAGTGCAAGTAGATAAATAGGTACCGCTCCGGCAGGAAGGCAAACAGCATTTCCGTGCGCTGCTCTGGTTCGCCAGAAGTGGCTCAGTCATACTGGTCACATGACCCGGAAGCTGTACGCCGGCTCCCTTGGCCAATAAAGCGATATGAGTGCCGCAACTCCAGAGTCGACCACGACTGGACCCAATGGTCAGGGGTCCCTTTACCTTTATGAACATCATCACTGTCGTGGTTTCAGTTTCACTTGGTTTGAACGCTGCTGCCCATTGGGAGCAGGTACGGCAGAAAGCTGGGAGCCCAACAGTAGGTGGTGCCAGAGGCAACTGATTTTCAGAGAATCATAGAGTTTGAAGGGATCCCCAAAGCTCATAGAATCATAGAATTGTAGAGTTGGAAGGGGCCCTGAGGGTCATCTAGACCAACCCCCTACAATGCAGGATTGTCAACAGAAGAATAACTGACAGAAGCCCCCCCCCCAAAAAAAACCTTTACTTAAAAACCTCCAAGCAAAGAGAGCCCACAACTTCCTGTGGGAAACCTTTCCACTGTCTATCAGCCCTAACTGCCAGAAAGTTCTTATTTCTTGTCATGGAATGCATTGGTTTGGGAAAAAAGCTTGTCCATCTTTCTTGGGGCAGCCCTTAAGATCTATGAAGCCCCCATGTCACATCCCAATCCCTTCTTCTCCAGGCTAAAAATCCCCAACTCCCTCAAGCCTTCTTCCTAAGGTTTGATTTCCAGACCCTTGACCATCTTGGTCGCCCTCCTCTGCAGACCTGCAAGCTAGTCAATGTCCTCTTTAAGCTGTGCTGCCCAGAACTGGACACAGGACTTGAGGTGGGGTCTGACCAAGGCAGAATGACCCCAAGGATCAACCCCCTGCAATGCAGGAATCACGGCTGAAGAATCCCTGGCAGATGGCCATCCAACCTCTGCTTAAAAAGTGAAGGAGAGACCGCCATCTTCATTCTAGTTTCGCCCTCATCCTCCTTCTGGCTGAGATCTATACCGGGCAACACCCAGGTTTCCCTGCCTGCTTCTGAGGGACGTTCAGCATCCTTCAGGATCGGATCCACTTCCTCTTTGTTCCTGCTCCGAGAGTAACATGTAGCCCAGCCCAGGTTTCCCCTGGGACAGCAGGCTGAGAGCTGAGGCCCGCCATTTTGTTTGCGAGCGGGGGAAGATTTACGCCCTGGGAAGGGAAGAGCGACGAGGGACTTGGAGGAGGAAAACAAGGCCCCATCGCAGAGTCGAACGCCTCCCAGCCGATGGCCTGACCCCACGCCTCCACGAGCCCAAAGCAATATCCGTGCAGGTGGTGCTAACCGCTGCTGAGCCATGAAAGCACCGGCTGGGCCCAGTTACGGGGGTGCGGGAAGGATGGGGCTGCCTTGAGCCCGTGACTTAACGGCCCTGGAATTCCTAATGACGAACAGATGTGGGGCTGGAGAGCCAGGCCCTCGTATGGGGCCCAGCTAGCTGGATGCAAGGTTGTGTGTGTGTGTGTGTGGGAGAGAGGTAGCAAACAAGGTCCGGGACATGGAAGCAATTACTGGCAGCGGGACCGAGAGAGGAACGTAAAAACGGGCCGGATGACCGGGGTCCCTGGAACGCCGCTCTGAAAAAACATCCCCCGCCAAATCCACCGACCTGCGCAAGATACAAACATGTGCTGCTCCTTCTGCACCATCAACAATATTTTGATTGCTCTCCCACCCTGCACCACAGGTCCCAGGGCGGGTTACGGCAATTAGAGAGAAAAATACAGTTGTTAAAAAGAAAATGGTTTCCAGCAGGGACAAGGAGAGGGGTGGGATCCCGGAAACACATCTCTCAAGTATCGCAAGGAAGGAAACTACCACCGCAAAGGTGGTAGACACACCTGGGAGGGGAGGGGCATGCGTGGACCTCACTGGTGGCTGAGGGCTTGGCCAGGGACCCCCATGTGGGACGGGATCGAGATGTGCAAGTCGTAAAGGGTTCGCATTTATATGTAGCACTTTTGGGTGCCTCGAGGGCTTACAGAATCGTAATTGTAGAGTCATGGATGCTTTTTCCTGCATTGCATGGGGTTGGACTAGATGCCCTTTGTGGTCCCCTCCAGTTCTAGAATTCTATGGTTCTGTGAGTTGGACCCCGAACGTCATCTAGTCCAACCCCACGCACTGCAGGAATCGTGCCTGATTTTTTATTCCCCTTCCTTCCCTTCCGAAGATTATTGTGTGTTGCGCACAAGACACATCATATGGGGACTTCCAGTGAGGAAAAATGGCGGGCACCACGACAGCGGGCAGCAAGCAGCGGGCAGCGAGTAGCTCCTGAAGCCAGCCAGAGCCAGCTGCACTACCAGGCTGGCTCCGGGCTGCTGAGGTTGCCACTGCCATGTTTCCCGGGGACAGATTTGCAAATCTGGTAACGCTACACTAGACTTCTGTGGATGTAGCCTAGAATAGCATTAGCTTTTTTTGCTGCTGCATCACCCTGTTGGCTCATGTTCAGCTTGTGGTCCACTAAGACCCCCTGATCCTAGGGGCAAGCCAAGTGTTCCCCATCTTATATTGGTGCAGTTGGTCCTTCCTGCCTAAGTACAGAAAGAGTTGGTGCTTTAGTTGAGATTCCTGCATTGCAGGGGGTTGGAACAGATGACCCTCAGGACCCCTTCCAATTCGACCTTTCTTTGATTCCACGACTGAGCTCAATGGACCATTGGCTTGACTCCGCGTAAGGCTGCCATTGAAGAAGTCCCACAATGTGCCAGAGTGACGATATGCTGGGCACCCTGGGGCATTGTGGGAAAATGTATGACCAAGCTGCTTCTGGCGAACCAGAGCAGCGCACGGAAACGCCGTTTACCTTCCCACCGGAGCGATACCTATTTATCTACTTGCACTTTGATGTACTTTAAAACTGCTAGGTTGGCAGGAGCTGGGACTGAGCAACGGGAGCTCACCCCGTCGCGGGGATTCGAACTGCCAACCTTCTGATCAGCAAGCCCTAAGCTCTGTGGTTTAACCCACAGCACCACCCGCGTCCCTGAGAGACGTCAAAAAAGCATTTCAGGAAAACACGTTGTAAACTTTATAATGGGAAATCACGTTGGCGAAAGACGGGACTCCACAGCGCCATCTGGTGCCCCCGTGTTACAACACATATAAAATGCTTTTTCTTTACTAAGGAGTCCTGTGTTGCACAGCTGCTTCCGACAAGTCTGGCTTGATCTGACTCTGAGAGGAGTCTGAGCCCTACCTGGTTGTTGTGCGGCATCCCATATAACGCTTCCACCAGGTCAGCCGCTCTCTTGAGTAGCACTTCCTGTGGGGAGGGAAACAAACCAGAGGCTGATGGCAGGCCCTCTTGGAGAGCAAACCTTAATGCAATCACCCTGCAAGAGTTATACCTTTCGATGATTATTCATTTGTTCATTATTATTATCATTTCAAGCAAATGTGCTATTTACAGACAACCTGATACAGGTGTACATACACATAAAACATGGGCCTTGCCCAACTATGCCAACCCCTGGTGTTTTCACTAGCAGTGCCCAAAAACTGACAGTATTGGGAAGGCATTTCTTATTATTTTTGGATGTTGCTGAGAACGTTTATGCGCTCTGAGGGTTCATAATTTGGGAGCTGGTTTAAAGCAAAGCCTCACATGAGAAAACACAAAAGATTGCAAAAATGAATAAAACGAAATCAAATGTATCTTGGAAATGTAAAGAGAGAGAAGGTACATTTTATCATATGTGGTGGGCATGTTTTAAGGTAAAAGACTTCTGGGAAATGATTTATACTGAATTAAAGAAAATGTTTAAAAATACATTTGTGAAGAAACCAGAAGCCTTTCTATCAGGTTTAATAGGTGAAGAACTACCAAGAGAAGACAAAAGACTTTTTATGTATGCAACGGTGGTGGCGAGAATGTTACTAGCCCAAAAATGGAAAGAAGAAGAATTACCAACGAAGGAAGAATGGCAGACAAAATTGATGGAATATGCGGAAATGGCGAAACTGATGGGGAAGATCAGAAACCAAGAGGATCAAGTATTTGTTAAGAGACTGGAGTAAATTCGTAGTTTACTTAAAAAACCACTGTAAACAGTTAAAATCCTTGGGAGCATTGTAATGACATTTGTAATGTGAAATTGATTATGATAACTGGGGATAAACAATAGTTGGATAAAGTAAAAGATGCAGAATACTTAAACTTTTAATATAAGAACCCATGGAATGGAGGAGAGGAAGTCTGAAGGTTCAGAGAACCTTGTAATTTAATGTTTGAATTGGTTAGAGATAAAGTATATAAATTTTGAATTATGGTGCTGGAGGAGACTCTTGAGAGTCCCATGGACTGCAAGAAGATCAAACGTATCCATTCTGAAGGAAATCAGCCCTGAGTGCTCACTGGAAGGACAGATCCTGAAGCTGAGGCTCCAATACTTTGGCCACCTCATGAGAAGAGAAGACTCCCTGGAAAAGACCCTGATGTTGGGAAAGATGGAGGGCACAAGGAGAAGGGGACAACAGAGGACGAGATGGTGGGACAGTGTTCTCGAAGCTACGAACATGAGTCTGACCAAACTGCGGGAGGGAGTGGAAGAGAGGAGTGCCTGGTGTGCTCTGGTCCAGGGGGTCACAAAGAGTCGGACACGACTAACTGACTGAACAACAACAACAAGCTGTATAAAAATGTGAAAATCTACGTAATTAAAAAATGTTAAAAGAAGAGAAAACACATTTAGTCCTTGCACTGGCCCTGCCTCCCTGTGCCTCTTTGAACATTGCAACCACATAATGCTCTTCTCGACTGACCTGTGGCTGGGATCACAGGGCCCTTCATGTCTCCGCGGATTTCCACTAGAAGGCGACAACCATCCACACAATCATCTGTATCTTCTGCAGGCAAACACACACACACACACACACACACACACACACACACACACACACACCAAGCTAGCAACTTATTTCTTGGTGGCTCCTTAAACACTCCCCGCACGACAGCTCTGAGCAGACCAGCTGCATGCAAAAACGTATTTGCATATCCCATTGCAGGGATCACCAGCTTTTGGGATCTTGTGGGTATATCTGGAATTCTGACACAGAGCTGTGGACACTCAGGCCCGTCTCAGTCTATCACTCTGGATCACACCAGACACATAGATAAAACACATGCACGTAACCACACAAACTCTTTGCATTTCTACAGAGTGAAAGCCGTATCATTTAGAATTTGCATGATTTGACATGGGGGGGGGGGACCCCAACCACTAACAAATAAAAAGTTTACATTGGGAGACAGTGCAGGTAAAAAAAAAAAAAGGATTACAGATCTGGTGCTTGCCAGCACGACAAGCAGATTGCTCTTCCTTGGGCAAATAATTCCTGCACTGCAGTGGGTTGGACTGTTAGAATTCCTGCTCTGTGATTGCAGTCATGGGATTTTTGTCTATGACATGACGGTATATGTTTTGACTCCACAGAGTGGGAAGTGACGGAGACAGGATGTTTGTGTTCCTGTGTTCTGTGAAGTGGGACTATTGTCCTTTGTTCTTTTTCTCTTTGCTGTCTGATGCTAGAGAGAGAGGGAGCCATGTTGCAGTGCTCTGTGTGTGTTTATATGTAAATAAAGTAGATTAGCCAAAATGCTGAGTTGCTGAGGTCTGTCACGTGAACTGCGCAGACTCTGCGGATCCCTAAGTGTGCAGGTGTCTGTTGGCATCGGTCGCTGTGATGTTCGGGCAGAAGGATGCTTTTGAAGCTCCTGAATGATTGACCTGGAGGGAGAGAACATGCCAGTTGGGCATGTGTCTCTGCCAGGGTCCTACTCAAGTGTAGGAAGAACATTGGGCTCCCTTCCAATGTTACAATTCTATAATGATTCAAGACATTGCTCTTTGTTAATCTCTCTCTCTCTCTCTCTCTCTCTCTCTTACTTTTTTTCTTGGATGACAACAAAACTGGCAACAAATCACAGAATGCATCTCTGGACAGAGAGATGACCCATGGTTTGACGGTGGTTTTGAAAAGATCCCTTGAAAGCCTTAAGAGTCTACCTTGGGTTAAGCAACTGCTGCTGAACCTCTTTCAAAGCAGTTTCTAATGTGTGACATATATGGCCGTGTCTGTGATGAAAGCAAGGCCGACAGAACCTGCCATCTTCCTATTTTTTGGTCCTGGGAACTCTCCTTCTTATAACTTTGCAGTACGATTGCATTTAGGCGTGAGTTCTGTTCCGAGGCTTCCAGACATATGCAAAAATGCATATACTTGAACCATCACCCCCCGTGTGAAAATCCTTACCCTCCCAGAGCTGGTGTGCTGAGCAGGACTTGCCTGGCAAACAAGGCCGAGAGCTTAAAAGCTTTCTAGACCGGCTCAGTGTGCTGCCTTCGGGATGCTCTCGCAAGATCTTGTGGGTCTGTTCGAGTTCCCACGATATCTCCCAGGCTTCCAGAACTGGTGTACCCAGAGGACCTTGCCCAGCAGAGCAAGCCAGAGAGCTTAAAAGCTCTTTTTGAGCTGAGAAAACTTTGCATGCATTTAATTTGCACAATTTCAACCGGCCAGCCTTACACAACGCAAGGCTGAGATTGCACAAGCTAAAGGGCCATAAGATGTGGCCGTACTGTAGTACCCAAAGCTCTCAAGGCGACGTACGCAGCAAACCAATAAATATTTAACTATTTTAAGCTAGGGGTGGCTACCCCCGCTTGTGTTGCTTACCAACTCCTTCCCTTTACAGTCCTCCCACTTCCTCTGACAGCTCCTTCAAACTTGGGGTTCCCGTCCCCTGCCCTGCTCTTGCAAACCCAAGACTGTGAGAAGGCACTACAAATCCTTCAGTGGGGGACTGCGTGATGCTAGCCTTATGATTCTATGTCTATAGGAAGAAATACAACCATGATAGCTGTAGGCTCTATGCCTTGTACACCACCCAGAAAGCTTCCCAGATTTCCAAAATTGCCATGTTGGTCACGCACTTTTTAGACCTGCATCATTTCACAACACAGTAAAATTCAGTTTTGCTAGCAAAGCAGAGGTTAAACTACCCCCTTTCTAGTCCCGGAATGAGTGCAAGGAGTGTTCGTGCGACACCTCTGCAGGCTGCAGCCAACACACTAACGTGTCGTGACACACAGTTTGGAAAGCTCTTTGTGAAACAGCAGCACAAAAATATTTAATTGCAGTATTTAATTGGTTGCAGTCCTAAGAATCTGGAGGGAAGCGGCTGTCTTTTCGAGCCTCTGATTTCAGTTGCGTCTCAGGGAGAGGTCCTTGCTGTGCTCCTTAACCTGCCCCCTGGCCTTCCTCTCCCCTCCCAGCCCCCCCAGCCCACTACCAATGATGACGGCTCTAGACTGTACATCAGGATCTCAAGGCTATTGGATTGCTGTCAAGCTAAGTGCCAGCAATCAGAAGTTCTTGCTCTTCTGTCTTCTGCAATATCTCCCCGATCAATACGGTAATGGAGCGGAGGGGGGGAGGCTTGGGGCTGGCGGGGGGGGGGGATGGGGGGAGAGACTGCAGGCCGCTTTGCACACATTTAGCTCCCGTTAAGGGGATATAAAACACCCAGTTATTTCTGGACCAAATCAGCAAAGGGGGGCCAGGAGGACGACAGCAGATAGGTGGCCCCTCAAAGTCATGCAGCCCCCCCAAGCCAAAAATACTTCTGCAATCTGGGGGAATGACAGAATGTTAAAAATGTGGGGATGATCAACATGAGACCTTTTACCAGCTGAATCCATGAACAGGGCTCAACTGAAACCAGATCAGCTGGATAGCTCAGTTGACTAGACTGTGGTGCTGATAACACCAAGGTTGTAAGTTCGATCCCTGTATGGGACAGCTACGTATTCCTGCATTGAAGGGGGTTGGACTAGATGATCCTCAGGTTCCCTTCCCATTCTATGATTCTATAATTCTGGAGGGCTGGATTTGGCTCTGGGCCTGAGCTTCCTCATGCCTGACATAAACACACAAACATACACATCACTACTGACACACTGTCAACTCTGGTCAGATAGGTGTTGCAGGATTTTTTTTTTAACAACCTGTCAGACCTGTTTGGCCAGCCTGCCTCTTCCAACTAATAATAATAATAGTAATAATAATAATTTTGTTATTTATATGCTGCCCATCTGACTGGGTTTCCCCAGCCACTCTGGGTGGCTCCCAACAAAATAGTAAAAGCATAATAAAAGATTTGACCATTAAAAACTTCCCTACACAGGGCTGCCTTCAGATGTCTTCTAAAAGAGATTTAATTATTCATCTCCTTGACATCTGATGGGAGGGCGTTTCACAGGGCGGGTGCTGCCACCGAGAAGGCCCTCTGCCTGGTTCCCTGTAACCTCACTTCTCGCAGAGAGGGAACCGCCAGGAGACCTTCGGAGCTGGACCTCAGTGTCCAGGCTGAATGATGGGGGTGGAGACGCTCCTTCAGGTATACTGGGCTGAGGCCGTTTAGGGCTTTAAAGGTCAGCAACAATACTTTGAATTGTGCTCAGAAACGTACTGGGAGCCAGTGTAGACCTTTAGGACTGGTGTTATATGGTCTCGGCGGCCACTCCCAGTCTCCAGTTTGGCACCTACATTCTAGCTTAGTTGTAGTTAGTTTCTGATTCATCTTGAAAGGTAGTCGCAGGTAGAGCCCATTGAATTCTCTAAAAACGCTGCTGTGTCCTCTTCCAGCCTGCATTCCTGCAGCCAGGACACAGTGAAGCTTGCACACACACACACACACACAGACACACACACACACAATTAGCATGTATACCTGTTGTCAGTTCTGCATGATGCATGGGGCGAAGGGCAGGGTGGGGGGCCGCGATGCTGAGAAAGGAGGAAGGGTCTGTTTCATCATAGCCCTGATACGACAGGTAGCTTAACTATGATGAATGGCTGGGCCAGACTAGCCACCGCCTTGAAGTCTTTGCGAAGGGAGAGAGAAATCAGTGGATACAGAGATTCACTGTCACAATTAATAAACCTCTCCCGGGGGGCGAGGGTCCTCTGTTAAGGCTCACGCCGTCATCTAGGGAACCTCTCTGCAAGGCCCTGCGTGCTTCAGCGACGCCTCCAAACTTACCGGAGACGGGAGGGCTGTCAACTTTTTAAGCTGCCTGCTGCATCTCCACAGGTGGAAGTATTTAAAGAAAGCCTCTCCTGCTAATTTCTGCAGTTCGAGCTGTGCTTAAAAGCATAGGAGCAGGCCAGGATGCTTTTGCTCCTTCGGGGGTAGAAGTTCCCTGATGGAGGCCAGGAATTCCTGGGTTTAACGCTATCAGTGGCAGCTTGCTGTGATGCCCACATTCTGCTCCTTCCCAGCCCGACGTGGAGATGTTGGGCACCGAACGTGGGACCCATTGCATAAAAAGAAAGTGCGTAACCCCCAAACTGCAACGTAAGAACATAAGAAGAGGTTTTTTGGATCACACAGAGTGGCCCACTTACTCCAACAGCCTATTTTCCCAGGGGCCAACCAGATGCTTGTGTGGAACCTGCAAGTAGGATTCGAACACAAGATCCCTCTCCTGTGGTTTCCAGCAATTGGCATTCAGAAGCATCACTGCCTCTGGATGAAGTGAATATTGCTTTTATATAGCAGACAGGTGAAAAATCGGAAGTTCTTTACTTTCAGAATCTTAGTTTTCTAACTTTCTCTTTTAACCTCCTCCTCCTCTCTTTTTCTCTTTTTTGTGTTTTTATTGTAACTAGATAAAAGTCTTGGTTTGGTTAAAAAAGAAGGAAAGATATTAAGCTTTGTATTTCATTGCCTCCAACTGTGGAGGCAGAGTATAGCCATTGTGGCTACTAGCTTTTGAAAGCCTCTTCCACGAATTTGTCCAATTTGTAAAGCGATCCTAGTTGGAGGTCATTTCTACCACCTGAGGCAGGGAGTTCCACAGTTTATTTATGACTATTATTATTTTAGGGGACGCGGGTGGCGCTGTGGTCTAAACAACTGAGCCTAGGACTTGCCGATCAGAAGGTTGGCAGTTCGAATCCCCGTGACGGGGTGAGCTCCCGTTGCTCGGTCCCTGCTTCTGCCAGGGACCAAAGCACGCCAGTTCCAAAGCACGTCAAAGTGCAAGTAGATAAATAGGTACCACTCCGGCGGGAAGGTAAACGGCGTTTCCGTGCACTGCTCTGGTTCGCCAAAAGCGGCTTAGTCATGCTGGCCACATGACCCGGAAAAACTGTCTGCAGACAAACGTGGGCTCGTTTGGCCAGTAAAGCGAGATGAGCGCCACAACCCCAGAGTCGTTCGCGACTGGACTTAACTGTCAGGGGTCCTTTACCTTTTCATTATTATTATTTTATTACATTTCTATACTGCCCTTCATTCGAGGATCATAGGGCAGCTTACAATATAAAATTGTAACTTTGTGCCATGCGAATATTCTGTAGTCTTGCTTCCTCTTTGCCTGTTGACAGGCCTGAGGATCACCTTCTGGACAAGCAAATGAAGCAATTTATTTGCACCCCACACCATAATTAACTTGCGGGATTCCTTACCATGAAATGTGCTTAATCGCAATGCACGTCGGGCTGACACCTGCAGAGTTGGCATTAAGACACCTGCTTAAAACTCACCTGATGGGTGATCTGATATCTTAAGCTGATCTACTGATTCGAAATGCATTTTTTTTGTTTTAGGAACATAATTTTACAGCTGATTTCGTTCTCCCTAACATATAGATCTCTGAATGAAACAACTAGGGCAGACTTTGCAAAGCTGGTGCATGCTCAGATGTTTTGTACTACAGCCGTGTTAAGATATACTTTTGTAAAAAAACCGGAGGCTTTTCTTTTAGGGATTTTAGGAAAAGAAATAAGAAGAAAAGACTGTAAACTCTTTCGAGAAAAATATTTCCTATTTCCTATTTCCTAAATCGTACCTATGGGACCGCCTCTCCCAGTATGCCCCGCGGAGGACCTTAAGGTCCATAAATAGCAACACCCTAGAGGTCCCGGGCCCTAAGGAAGTCAGATTAGCCTCAACCAGAGGCAGGGCCTTTTCAACACTAGCCCCGACCTGGTGGAACGCTCTATCTCATGAGACCAGGGCCCTGCAGGATCTGATTTCTTTCCGCAGGGCCTGTAAGACAGAGTTGCTCTGCCTGGCCTTTGGCTTGGAATCAACTTGATCCCCTCCACCACTTCCCTTTTTCCTTTCTCCTTCTGTGATGGAACTCCTATTTGGGGACTTCCCTGGCTTTTTTCTGGCCCATGTAGGACCAGTCTGGATAGTTGGCCTTGGTGAAGATTTGACGTTTTCATCCCCCCCAAAATTTTTGAGTTTCTGCTGAAATGAGGCTGCATTTTAATGTTGTATTTAATCTTGTTTTCAAGTTATATTTTAATCAATTGTTTTTATGCCTGGTGTTAGCTGCCCTGAGCCCGGTCTTGGCTGGGGAGGGCGGGGTATGAATAAAATTTATTATTAAACTACGGAACTCCTTGCCACAGGAGTGACAGCTTTTAAAAAGGCCTGGACAAATTTGTGGAGGAGGAGAAGACTATTGATGGCCAACAGCCAGAATAGCTACGCTTTTCCTCCACTTCTGAACACCAGTTGCTGGAAACCACAGGAGGAGAGACTGCACTTGAGTTCGAATGCAGCTTGCGGCTTTCCCCCTGGTTGGCAACTGTGAGAAAAGGACGCCATCTTATGTACTTACATGCCTGGCTTAGAAGCACTCACAAACACCTCAATTCTTAAGTGGAGGATGTTGGAGAAGATGGACTACTGATCCCAAGCTGCAGAGCAATTGCAACGTCCCCGCACACAGAATCCAGTTCCCCAGCGTGCCAAGGCCACGGAAGCAGCGCTGCGCCATGCGCTCCGGCACCAAAGGGAGGCCTGCGCGCAGGAACGCAGCCGCAGCAGCGATTGCAGCGTCCCTGTCAGCCCATGATGAATGGCTCCAATTTGGAGGCCGGTTCTTGCTGTCACTCTCCACCCGAAGGCCCTCCCTCTCGCCGCCAGCTGTTCTCTGCCCGGAGGCATTAGCTACGCTTTGGCGAGGACAGCCGGAGCGCATGGAACAAAGGAGCAACCTGTCTCCGGCAGGCGAAAGACTAATCGAGGGGTCTGCATGCCGGTTGTGTCAGGGAGGTGCGCGGGGCTTGCTGACGCACACTACTGATGCACTCCCAGTCTGATGATGTGGGTCTCTTATTGCTCCGGTGCCAGCGGGTGGAGAGATGTGCGGTCCCCAGAATCGGCTGGGCTGTAGGAGACCGAGACCCACCTGGCCCAGGGCTCTGCTTCCAAGAGAAGACAGGGAAGCAGAGCGTCAGGGAGCAGACCATCGCCCTGTTCTCTGGTGAGAGATCTGCATTGGCTCCCAGTACGTTTCCGAGCACAATTCAAAGTGTTGGTGCTGACTTTGAAAGCCCTAAATGGCCTTGGCCCAGTATATCTGATGGAGGTCTCCACCCCATCATTCAGCCCGGACACTGAGATCCAGCGCCGAGGGCCTTCTGGTGGTTCCCTTGCTGCGAGAAGCCAAGTTACAGGGAACCAGGCAGAGGGCCTTCTCGGTGGTGGCACCCGCCCTGTGGAACGCCCTCCCATCAGATGTCAAGGAAATAAGTAGCTATCTTATCTTTAAAAGACATCTGAAGGCAGCCCTGTTTAGGGAAGTTTTTAATATTTAATGCTGTATTGTTTTTAACACCCGATTGGAAGCTGCCCAGAGTGGCTGGGGAAACTCAGTCAGATGGGTGGGGTATAAATAATAAATTATTATATTATATTATATTATTTGTGTCGGGACCTGGTTCTTGGTGGTGCAAAGAGGCTCCCTTTTGGCTTAGAGCCCTTGGCAGACCTTCTCTGCACGAACTCCCCTAGCCTCCGAACATCGTGGGTTGCGATTCTGCGCTTCTGCGCATGCATGACCGCCGAAACCCGGACGTAACCCGTTCTGGTACTTCTGGGTTTCGGCGGTCTGCAACCCAAAAAAACGCAACCTGAAGCGGCTGTGACCCGAGGTATGACTATACATCCAAATGCCTTGTGAGATTCCCTACCTTGGGCAAACGTTCAGGGTCTCCGGGGTGTCGTGGGATCACCTTCTGCAAGCGCAGGAAGCCGTAGTCGATGGTTGGCTCATTCAAGGCTGCAGGCGGAAAGGGTGAGTGGGTTAGAATCCAGTGAATTGGGGTCGTTGTTGAGAGACAGAGCAGCCAGAACGGTGTGGCTTCTTCCGTAAATTTGTGCATTTCTAAGCTGAACTTCGGATACCAAATCCCGTTCACAGAGGGCTTTCCTCTAGACACTGTTATCTCCAGACATATTCTAAACCTATTTTAAAGTCATTGCTTTAGTTCCGTAGCTCAACTACATGATGGGTGAAGGAGTCGTTCTTTTGGTCTGTACTGAACCTCCTGGCTTTCAGCCCCATATGATGTCCACCAAGCCCCAGTGTCACAAGAAGGGGAGAAAAACAACTCCCTATTCCTTTTCCCTCTCAAAAAAGGTACTTCTTCACATCTTTAATTTTATTTAAAGCATCTTCACCCTTTAACAGAAAAAAGGCTTCCTTGTAGTCTAAATGACACCACACAAAAGGAAAAGGAATGAGGAGGGAGGAGGAAAAATGGCAAACAGACGCTAGTTCTTAGTTACGTAGTTCCTGTAATGACCAGCTGGAACAGAAAGAATTCAAGGAGAGGAAGAGAGTTGAAATGGTGGAGGGAGCAGGGCCTCTGAATACCAGTTGCTGGAAACCGCAGGAGGGGAGAGAACTCTTGTGGGTTTACATTTGGGGCATGGCAGGGAGTTGGACTAGATGACCCTCGGGGCCCCTTCCAAATCTACAATTCTATGATTCTAACCTCCTCCAATGTAGGAATAAAGGGAAAGGGACCCCTGACCGTTAGGACCAGTAACGGATGACTCTGGGGTTGTGGCGCTCATCTTGCTTTATTGGCCGAGGGAGCCGGTGTACAGCTTCCGGGTCATGTGGCCAGCATGACTAAGCCACTTCTGGCGAACCAGAGCAGCGCACGGAAACGCCGTTTACCTTCCCGCCGGAGTGGTACCTATTTATCTACTTGCACTTTGACGTGCTTTCGAACTGCTAGGTTGGCAGGAGCAGGGACCGAGCAACGGGAGCTCACCCTGTCGCGGGGATTCGAACCGCCGACCTTCTGATCGGCAAGTCCTAGGCTCTGTGATTTAACCCACAGCGCCACCTGCGTCCTGATAATGTAGGAATAGCCTGAGGCAAAAGTTCCAAAAGCACACCTTCAACCTCCCCTCATACAAGATGCCTTCTAGGACAATACCAGTGCTAAAGAACAGCCAGAATCTGCCCACAAGAACATAAGGAGAATGTTGCTGGGACAGGCGAAGGGCCCCCCTGGTCCAGCCTCTCACAGTGGCTTGTGGGACACCCGTGAACAGGATTCGAACACAACACCCCCTCTGGGATCCAGAAGAATTGCTGCCTCCCACCTTGGAGGCACAGAAATAGCCATCACTGGTCCTCACAATTCAGGAACCAGGCAAAAACATCCCTCTTTTTCCCAGGCCTTTGACTAATTAAACAATATATGGCCTTTTAATCTCTCTCTTTGTGTGTGTGGTGGTGGAATTTGCATTTGTATCTCTGGCATGTATCTATGTGTTTTTATATTGCAACCAGCCCTGTGATCCTCTGAGAAAGAGAGGCAGAGAAATTGAACAAATAACAACATTGATATGAATAATCATAAATGATCTCTTCTCCCTCCTTTCCGCTCTCCTCCTCTTTTGCCCCCCCCATCTCCAAGGCACAGAGAGTCAGAGATTCCACCCCCCTCCAATAACCTGTCTATCACCCAGAAGGCACATACTCCCCCTTCCCTCCCCCTCCCACTTTAAACCTCCCCCCTCCGAGATTGGCGCGCTTCATTACTGAACCAAGATGAAGATAGATTGCCTGATTTAGCGTAAACATATGCTGCAATTCCAGTTCTGGGCAGCGTTCGTGCAGGAGTAATTGGTATTGATTTTCTCCCTGCTCCCCCCCACCCCCACCCCTGGAAGGCCTTTCACAGGCCAGAGCACACGGGATTACCCATGCAACGAGGGGGGTACGTGGGTGGGATGGCACACACACACACACACACACACTGAGATGCGGTCACAGGGTTGCGCTTTTGGGGACAGGGGAAGATGGGCCGAGATGGGGTCTTGACAGCTCCACCGTTCTGAATTCCACACGTGGGCTCAGATGCGTGAAGGGCAAGGCCAGAGCACGTGCCCCCATCATCCCAGAGGCGGGGGGTGATTCATATGCTTGGCCCCGCCATTGGAGGACCAGTATAATGAAATAATAATAATAATGATAATAATAATAATAATAATAATAATAATAATAATAATAATATATTTATACCCCGCCCATCTCGCTTGGTTTCCCCAGCCACGCTGGGCGGCTTCCAACAAAATATTAAAATACAATAACCTATTAAACATTAAAAGCTTCCCTAAACAGGGCTGCCTTCAGATGTCTTCTAAAAGTCTGGTAGTTGTTGTCCTCTTTGAGATCAAGTGGGAGGGCGTTCCACAGGGCGGGTGCCACCACCAAGAAGGCCCTCTGCCTGGTTCACTGTAACCTCGCTTCTCGCAGGGAGGGAACTGCCAGAAGGCCCTCGGCGCTGGACCTCAGTGTCCGGGCAGAACGATGGGGGTGGAGATGCTCCTTCAGGTAATTTGGACCGAGGCTGTTTAGGGCTTTAAAGGTCAGCACCAACACTTTGAATTGTGCTCGGAAACGTACTGGGAGCCAATGTAGGTCTTCCAGGACCGGTGTTATGTGGTCTCAGCAGCCGCTCCCAGTCACCAGTCTAGCTGCCGCATTCTAGTTGTAGTTTCCAGGTCACCTTCAAAGGTAGCCCCAGGGTCTCATCCTGCGTACCAGATGGAGCTGATAAACAGCTGCCCTGGACACAGAATTGACCTGGGCCTCCATGAACAGCTGCGAGTCCAAAATGACTCCCAGGCTGCGCACCTGGTCCTTCAGGGGCACAGTTACCCCATTCAGGACCAGGGAGTCCTCCACACCTGCCTGCCTTCTGTCCCCAAAAACGGTACTTCTGTCTTGTCAGGGTTCAACCTCCATCTGTTTGCTAAGAAGCAAACTGGATCAGGACAACGGGCTGTCTAGCCCAGCGTCCTGCTCTCACAGCAGCCAGCCAGGTGCCTCTTCTGGGAAACCCACAAGCAGAATTTGAACACAAGAACCACTCGACCTTCCTGCGGTTTCCAGCAACCGGTATTCAGAAGCATCGCTGCCTCCGACTGTGGAGGCAGCGCATAGCCATAGCGGCTAGTAGTCAACCCCAGCCCTCTCCTCCTCCATGAATTTGCCTAATCCTCTTTTAAAGCCACCCAGATCTGCCATCTCTGCCTCCTGTGGCAGAGAGTTCCATAGTTCAACCATGCAAAGACGGACTTCCTTTGATCTCTCCCGAAATTGCACTGACCACTCGCAGCAAACCCAAGGAGATCAGATGAGTGCCGTCGTTTCGCAGCAAAGCCAGGAGTTCCAGAGGCCATGTAGGACCGTGAGCAGAAAAGCCAATACCTGCCCCCCCTTGCACCGTCTCCCCACAAAAGAAGACCGCCCCAACTCTCACCAGTGTAAACGAAGCGTCCTGGCGCTCCTTTGCAGAACTGCTTCGATTTGTAGGAGAGGGTCACTTCCACCACTCCGGGAATGTGCCTTGGCGGAGTCTGCACACGGATTGCGTGCGGCGTGATGAGCTGTTAAGAGAGGAGGGCAGACATATAAAAGCAGAACAAGAGCCAATGGCAAATTGAGACCAGCATCCTGTTCTCACAGATCATTGAAATTGAAATACTTTATTTTCACTTGTACAACTTGTATACGGTGAGATTACATGAGCACCCCCAACCCAGCACTCTTAGTCTTAATTCCCCTCGTTTACTAACGCACACCCACCAAACCCGAAAGTCAGTTGCCCTGTTGTTATCTTTTCATTCAGCAGCCTAACAGCCCACGGATAGAAGCTGTTCTTTACCCTGTTGGTGTGATTAATCATGCGTGGTGCTGTGGGTTAAACCACAGAGCCTAGGGCTTGCTGATCAGAAGGTCGGCGGTTCAAATCCCCGCGATGGGGTGAGCTCCCGTTGCTCGGTCCCTGCTCCTGCCCACCTAGCAGTTTGAAAGCACGTCAAAGTGCAAGTAGATAAATAGGTACCACTCTGGCGGGAAAATAAATGGTGTTTCTGTGCACTGCTCTGGTTTCGCCAGAAGCAGCTCAGTCCTGCTGGTCACATGACCCGGGAAAACTGTCTGTGGACAAACGCCGGCTCCCTCGGCCAGTAAAGCAAGATGAGCACCGCAACCCCAGTCGGCCACAACTGGGCCTAATGGTCAGGGGTCCCTTTACCTTTACCTATAACTTCTGCCCGAGGGCAGTTGATCAAGAAAGTGCCAGCCAAGGAGTGAATCATTCCTGAAAATTTTCCTCACTCTCCTGAGGCAACATTCTTCCGCTATTTCATCCCGCGGATTCATGGGACATCCCATAATATCTTGTGCTGTATTCACCACCCTCATTCCGGTGGCCCCTTCCTGAACTTTTATGGAGCTCTGGGGCTGCCGCTGGGGAACCAGAGGCCACTGAACCTGAATTCCACGGACCGGAGACCGCAGAAACACCTCCCAGAGCACTGTCAGGCCAGAATCGGGACCCTCATGAGCACCTTTCCCCGAGGAACCCAATGTCCCCAATAGGACCTTGCCTATACAGCAGGTCAGGGAAGGCAGGAGACTATGGAAAGGAGGAGGAGATGACCATTGCAGTGGGTTGGACTAGATGATCCTTGGGTCCCTTCCAACGATTCTATGATTCTATCTTCAGGCCAGAAGGCTGGCCCTTTAAGAGCTATCCACAAGGCAGCAGGCCTGTAGCTTAGCAGAAGAGCATCTGCCTGGGGTTCAAGTCCCCAGAGATCCCTGCTTGCAACCCTGGAGAACGACAGCTGCCAGTCAGAGAAGACAATACTGGGCCTGGTGGGCCACACAGTGGTCTGGCTCTGGATAAATCAGCATGCTTTTTTCCCCTGTGGGATCCAGCACCAGACTAGAACACCCTTCCTTTTCATCAGTTAAGTTGCCAACCACAGCTGGGCAACCAGACGCAGAGGCCTCTCTATGCTGCAACCTCCATTGTTTTGCTGCTAGCTTGAACTGTCATGGCTCCCTGCAAAGCACCCTGGGAGCTGCCATTGGGTGAGGCTGCTCGCACATCTCTGTTTTTTTTGGGGGGGGGGGAACGATTGGCAAACCAAGTTTCAAGTCCTCAGTGTGCACATAAAAAGAAATCGTTACTTAGGGGAACTGAAATTAATTCTAAATTATATTCCGGAAACGTGGGAGATTTCAAGGGGTCAAAAAATAATAATGGATGTACCGTGCTATATTACAAGCAAAAAAAAATTGTTTTGATGAATTGGAAGAGCTGCAAAATGATTCCATTGGGCACATGGATTGATAGTATAGACAGATTAGCTACATACGAACGAATTGCATGTCGATGCAAAATAAGAATGGATAAATATGAAGAAATCTGGAACGAATATTTAAGCGATAAGGCGGATAGTGGTGGGAAGTAGAGGGAGGAGAGAGAGGAATATTGTTAAAAAAGATGTAGTCGTAGGTATATCAGTGCATTCAAATCCGACTTGTCAAATTGTGTTAATATGGTTTTTGTTGTATGTGTCTTTTGCGGTTGATGTTTGTATGGAAAAGATGATTAAACAAATTAAAAAAAGAAGTCCTCAGCATGCCCCTGGAGACTCACCTCGCTCCACACCAACATGGTGCCAAAGACCACCTGCAGCCCGTCAAAGAAGTTGTCCCCGATGACGATGACGGTGGCGCCGCCCGTCGTCCAGCCTTCGCTGGGGCTGATGGCTTTGATGCAGGGGGTGGCAGCTTCAGGCAGGGAGGGGGGAGAGACAAGGCAGAGAGTCAGCAACTGGGGTGAGCGGAAGAAGAGAGGTGTAAGAAGGGAAAGTGGGCAGTGATGTGGGGCGATGAGGAGGGCAAACGGGAAGGCAGTGCATGTCGGAGGGAAGGAAAAATAGGTAATGAAGGGGGTTGGACTAGATGGCCTTCGGGGGTCCCTTCCAACTCTACAGTTCTCTGATTCCAGGCTTCCGAGCCAATGAGGATTATAGAGAACCATAGGCTGTGACAGCCCCAAGAGAAAGGTGGTCCTCCTTCATAGAATCGTAGAGTTGGAAGGCATGCAAAGGGCTATGTAGTCCAACCCCAAATCATTTGCCCATATTAGTGCACAGAAATAATAATAATAATAATAATAATAATAATAATACAGTGGTACCTCTGGATGCGAACGGGATCCGTTCTGGAGCCCCGTTTGCATCCTGAAGCGAACACAACCTGAGTCTGCACATGCGCGTGTCACGATTCGCCACTTCCGCACATGCGCGTGACGTCGTTTTGAGCGACTGCGCATGCGCAAGTGGCGATACCCGGAAGTAACATGCTCCATTACTTCCAGGTCGCCACAGAGCGCAACCCGAAAATCCTTAACCTGAAGCTACTTCAACCCGAGGTATGACTGTAATAATAATAATAATAATAATAATAATAATAATAATAATTTATTTATACCCCGCCCATCTGGCCGGGTTTTCCCAGCCACTCTGGGCGGCTTCCAACAAAGTTTTAAAATAAAATAGTTGCTGTCGTCATCTGTCTGTCTCGAGAGTCAATGGAGTGTGCCTCCAGGGGTGAAGTCAAACCACTGCATTAGCAGTACCAAAGGGTACTGCGCACGTCTGTGCAGCATGCATGGGGGACCTGAGCTGCCCAGATGACAAGATCCCTCTCTCGGCCTCACCGATGGGGTCCAATGAAAAGCAGAGTGATATGTTAGGCACCAGCTTGCCGGAAGGAGGCGTACAAGGCGCCACAGAAAATAATATATGGAGATGAGCAGTGATCATTGCAACACATCAATGTACAACTGTGAGATTCTTTCGTAAACCTAGAATCTGTGATAAGGTCTGGCTGCGATAAGATCTGACGCCTGAGTTTGCCACTGCGCTGCTGCAACACAGACCTTCAGAGGGGTCCAGCCTCCTTGCCCGCCTGCCGTGCTTGGAGTTGTTGTGAACAAACATGTTATCAGACACCGCCAGGACATGGCCGTCCACATTGACTGTCGTCGACACCACAACCTAAAGGGGAAGAGAGATTAGGGGTTTGCCAATGAGGAGGAGGAGACATCGAGACTCCCTACAAAAACAGCAATTTCCTGGTCCTCAGAAGGTAGAAAAACAGGCTAGACAACCATTGGGGTCATTCCATCAGAGACTGGACACCGTCCAGGACTATAGGGTGATGTCTGCCCCTGTCCTGCCCCACTGAGCATCTCTGATGCAATTTGTCACAGCCAGATTTGCCCCTTGATGCCTTTCAGCTGCTTGGCTGCACATTCTCTGCACAAAGAAATAAGGTGGAAGGCCAGCTGCCAATTTGCACACTGGCAGGTGTGCAGGCTGGGGTCATTTTGGACTCACAGCTGTCCATGGAGGTGCAGGTCAATTCTGTGTCCAGGGCAGCTGTCTACCAGCTCCATCTGGTACGCAGGATGAGACCCTCCCTGCCCGCGGACTGTCTCGCCGGAGTGGTGCATGCTCTGGTTATCTCTCGCTTGGACTACTGCAATGCGCTCTACACGGGGCTACCTTTGAAGGTGACCCGGAAACTACAACTAATCCAGCCAGACTGGGGACTGGGAGTGGCCGCCGAGACCATATAACACAGGTCCTGAAAGTTCTTTATTGGCTTGCAGGACATTTCTGAGCACAATTCAAAGTGTTGGTGCTGACCTTGAAAGCCCTAAATGGCCTCAACCCAGTATACCTGAAGGAGCATCTCTGCCCCCATTGCTCAGTCTGGACACTGAGGTCCAGCGCGGAGGGCCTTCTGGCAGTTCCCTCACTGCAAGAAGCTAGAGAACCAGGCAGAGGGCTTTCTTGGTAGGAGCACACGCCCTGTGGAACACCCTCCCATCAGATGTCAAGGAGATAAGCAACTATCTGACTTTTAGAAGACATCTAAAGGCAGCCCTGTACAGGAAAACTGTTTTTGAATGTTTTATTATATTTTTATATGTGTTGGAAGCTGCCCAGAGTGGCTTGGGCAATGCAACCAGAATGGCAGGGTATAAATGATAAACTTATTATTATTATATTATTATTATTTCTCTGATGAGTTTCTTTAAAGAAATTCTAAAATGTCCATTGGTGTCTGGCTATTGCAGGGGTGTGCGTGGAACCGCACATAAACTGTGTTTCTGCAGGGGAATGGAGAATCCAGAACATTTTAAAGTCATCTGGCCGATTTTTACTTCCTATGCTTCGGACGTAAGACGCTCAACATGCAATATCCACGCCAGCTTGGGAAATATAGATGCCTGGGTTTATATTTCTTCTTCCTGCTATTCGTTGTGTGTTTGCTTGCTTGCTGTATATGGCGTGATGCAATACCCCACTAGCACACTTTGGGTCTGTGAATAATGCCAGCCTCACGCAAGGAAAGGGGAGCCCAGCCCACGCCAGAGACCTCAGCAGGACCCAGTGGGGCCACGATGTCTGTGGGGGCAAGAAGGGGCTCCCTGGGCCTCAACCGGCTCTGGCTGGCTGGCTGGGGGGCTTCATCATCAGGTTCCTCTCCTAACGATATGGTAATTGTGACATTTTTACATGATTAGCAGCCATTCCAATTTGCATAGCGCGGGTGCCTGGGAGCGAAAGCACACCCACCTTGATGAGGGAAGGAGCAGCAGCAGCAGCAGACGCCGCCGCTACAGGCGAGAGGCGAGTGCGAACCACGCTTGGTAGCAGAGGTAGATTTAGGCAAGCGAGACCAACTCGCTCGCACTGGGTGCCGAGCCCAGAGGGCACAGCGGGGGGGGGAATTGCAACAATGATGAACAACGATTAAATACAATAAACTCTGCTTATAGAGATGGGAGACACAGAAGCAGACCAACAAACGAACGTGTTTGCATTAGGGGATGTCCTGAAGTAGAGGACCTCTTGCGCTGCCCCTTATATAATGAAGCTTGAGAAAGATTTTTAGCACCTATAATGACAAGGTCCCCTGGCCAGAACCTCTCTGACATGATTTTATATCTCCTCGCAGACACAGATAAGTATGTGACCTCTCTCTTTGCAACTGCCGCTAGGAAAATTAGAGCAAATTATATAGCCAAGGTAGCCACCAACTGTAAAGGAGATGAATTTATGGTGCTGTGGGTTAAACCACAGAGCCTAGGACTTGCCGATCAGAAGGTCGGCGATTCGAATCCCCGCGACGGGGTGAGCTCCCGTTGCTCGGTCCCTGCTCCTGCCAACCTAGCAGTTCAAAAGCACGTCAAAGTGCAAGTAGATAAATAGGTACCGCTCCAGCGGGAAGGTAAACGGCGTTTCCGTGTGCTGCTCTGGTTCGCCAGAAGCGGCTTAGTCATGCTGGCCACATGACCCGGAAGCTATACGCTGGCTCCCTTGGCCAATAAAGCGAAATGAGCGCCGCAACCCCAGAGTCGGCCATGACTGGACCTAATGGTCAGGGGTCCCTTTACCTTTACCTTTTATATCAAGCTAAAACCTCAGTGCCTAGGACTTGCCGATCGTATGGTCGACGGTTCGAATCCCCGTGGCGGGGTGAGCTCCCATCGGTCCCAGCTCCTGCCCCCCTAGCAGTTCGAAAGCACCCCTAAGTGCAAGTAGATAAATAGGTACCGCTTTATAGCGGGAAGGTAAACTGCGTTTCCATGTGCTGCGCTGGTGCTGGCTCGCCAGAGCAGCTTCATCACGCTGGCCACGTGACCCGGAAGTGTCTCTGGACAGCGCTGGCCCCTGGCCTCTTAAGTGAGATGGGCGCACAACCCTAGAGTCGGACACGACTGGCCCGTATGGGCAGGGGTACCTTTACCTTTATATTCTATCTTTATCACCAAACTCCGAATATAATTGCACATTGTATTAATCAACATTATTTTTTAATATATTAGTGGCCATGTGACAATTTCAGCTTATAAATTTTATTGTTTAATGTCTTAACTTGTATATTAAGGTACTTTTATAGCTCTGTTTAGAGTAGGCAATGTCTTGATAATATAAATGTTTTAAGTTTTTGTATCAATCCAGTATATTTTCTTTTAATCATTGAATGATTCTGTGTACATTGCGGCAGCCTTTGGCTATGAGCAATAAAGCTGACTGACTGACTGATTGACAAACAACGGAAGGCAAGAGGTGAGGGGCCTCCGATTTTTGCCGCTGCAGAGGGCACTGCTGAAGTTTTAAAGCTCAAATTTCAGTTGAAATTCCTGCATTGCAGCTGGTTGGACTGGATAACCCTTGAGGGTCCCTTCCATGATTCAAAGTCCGCTCTAGGCAATGGCGGAAGCCAGCAGGCCACAGGCACACCCGTCCCCACCTAAACACTGTGACCCTGGTTACAAATTGTTTCCCGAGCCCTAAGACTTGGGGAACTAGTCATCTGCAAGAAAACCTTCTCCCGTATCAACCAGCCCATGACTGAATCTCAGCGGGTGAGAATGGGACTCCTGAGGGCCCTCTCGCTGGGGAAGGGCCTTTTCAGTGGTGGCTCCTTGTGTGTGGAAATCTCCCGATCAAGGTGTGTCTCTGGCCCCATCTCACTGTAGCATCTTTCTCAGTGGCTCTTTGGAGAGGACCAGATCGCTCCTGCTGTGGTTTTTGTCAGGAAGGAACAGAAGTAGCAGGTGAAAGGGAAAATGGGGTGCGTCTCACCTGAAAGCGTCGCATGTCCCGGGGGTTCCCTGCATTCTTCAGGCAGTTCTGGTTGCATTTGAGGAAGAACTTGAGGAAAAATCTAGAAGGAAGAGGAGAAAAGAGGGCGTTGCACTTACCCAGAGAGAAGCCATTGCTCTGGGTCTCCTCGGTGGTCAAGTCAGAGATTGTGTCTGCTGGGCACCTTGGGGCTGGTAGGGCAGAAAGCAAGGAGCCCAACAGCAGGGGGCGCCAGAGCCAATGTTGGGAAGCCAACCAGGCTGAGTACGTTTCCAAGCACAATTCAACGTGTTGGTGCAAATGGCCTCGGTCCAGTATACCTGAAGGTGTGTCTCGACCCCCAACATTCTGCCTGGACACCGAGGTCCAGCACCGAAGGCCTTCTGGCGGTTCCCTCGCTGCGAGAAGCAAAGCTACAGGGAACTAGGCAGAGGGCCTTCTCAGTAGTAGCGCCCGCTCTGTGGAACGCCCTCCCATCAGACGTCAAAGAGAAAAACAACTACCTGACATTTAGAAGACATCTGAAGGCAGCCCTGTTCAGGGAAGTTTTTAATGTGTGACATTTTAATGTATTTTTAATCTTTGTTGGAAGCCGCCCAGAGTGGCTGGGGAAACCCAGACAGATGGGCAGGGTACAAATAATAAATTCTTATTCTTATTCTTATTCTTATTATTATGGCAAGACTGTAGAAAGAGCTGGTGGGCAAAGCCAACCTCTGAACTGGCTGTAAGTAAGGCAGGCAGTAGGTGGGAGCAGGCTGAGGTTGGCAGGGCACTGCCCAATTTGCCCCGACAGACAAGGTTTCATGGTGGTCACCAGATTCCAAGCCCTGGTTCCTTGCCTGATGGTTTGGCTCAGGTGCTCTGGCCAACTTGGCCGCAGAGAAGTTCAAGAATGATTTTTTCCAAGAAGAAAGCAACAGTATCCAAGCACCTTCTCTGGTCAAACAAGTCTGGACTGTGGCCAGTGCCTGACCAAACCCCTTTCCCAACACCCTTGTCCACCCAGCCCCAATCCTCGCCTAAATGGATCACGCACCCTTTGCCTCCCTTCCTCCCATGCGCCTGGTGGTTGCGCTGGCCCTTTAAGGCAGCCCTGAAATGCACCCTTCTCTGCTTAAGAGGGTATTGATTGGAAACTGATCCCCGGCTGCCTCCGAGGCAGCTAATGGGCTTTATTGCTGCAGAGAACGATCAATCAGGGAATACAAACCCTGGAGATATCTGAGCCCTGGGGGGGCGGCGGCGCAGATGGCAGGGAGTGTGGGGCGAGGGAGGCCTGTGCTGGATGCAGATCCGAGCCACAGCTTCACACGCCCAGCTCCTTCCAGGAGATGCAGAGATACCTGGAGTCACCCCCAAATTGCCACTGGGGTGCATGGTATAATGTTCTGCTTTCTGCGCCTTTCGTAGCAGCCTGAGAATTGCTCGCTTTGCTGGGCTGCTGTTCAAGGCAAGGGAGTTTCTAAAGCAGAGGTCGGATGTCTAATTCTACAATTCTGTGATTCCATGAGCTCACTGTGAGTTCCCAAAGCAGACAGGGAGCCTGGGTGCCCGCCTTTAATGGGCATGAGAAGCTGGGCATGAGAAACTGCGGAGAGCGCCAGGCCCTCAGGGCAGCGCACAGAACTGGCAACTTCTGTGCATCCTGGGAGCTGTCAGCGGCTAAAGTCTGACACCAGCCACACCCTCACGGTGCATTTAAAGCGCATGGCTTACCCCAAAGAGTCCTGGGAGCTGTGATTGATTAAGGGTGCTGGGAATGCTCACGAGGATGGAAGAATGAGGAAATCCCGACGAAAGAAAAATTGATGAGCTACGCAGAGCTGGCTAAATTGACATACAAATTGCGGGACAAGGACAACTGTGACTTTAAGGAAGAAGGGGAGCTTTTTACAACTGATCTAAAAAGACAACAAAATGAATTGGACTTCTTGGCAGGTTTTGAATAAACATACACCAATTTATTAGTTGGCAACATGGTAGATAGATAATGTAAGGATATGCATAATTTTATAAAACATCCAGGGAATAATATGTGCTGAGAAATCAGAGAGAGGAGCTGAGGGGAGGGTTTGAAGGGGGAAATAATGAATATGATATTTTTGATAATTTGTTATGTTGAAATTGTTAATAAAAACATTAAAAAGGGGTGCTGGGAATGCTAATGGCCTGAGGGGCAAACCGCAGCTCCCAGGATTCTTTGGAAGAAGCCACAGGTTTTAAACATACAGTGTGATTGTGACCTTAATGGGCTCGGCTTGGAAGTGGCAGAAGCTGACTGGTTTTGGGCCTCCGTCGGCAACGCCAGGAGAAGTGATTCCATGAGGCATGTCCAAAGATCCTTTGCCAAGGTCACAGGGAGCCCTGGCAAGTGGACTGGGTGCATCCGCAGCAACGGCTTGCCAGACACGCCATGGATCGCAAGATGTGGCAAAGATCCCTTGATTGTTTGCCAGGATTCCCAGGATCCTGAGGAAGGTGTGCCAAAGACGACAGCCGAGGGATGATCCAGGGTCCCGAAACCAAGCCTTATGAGGAGTGGTTGATGGAACTGGGTATGTTTAGCCTGGATAAGAAGGGACTCGGAGGTGGCTCCCGGTGGAGTACAGGGTCAGGTTTAAGGGGCTGGTTTTGACCTTCAAAGCCCTATGCAGCCTAGGACCCACGTACCTATGGGACCACCTCCCTGGTGTGCCCCGCGGAGGACCTTAAGGTCCACAAATAACAACACTTTGGAGGTCCCAGGCCTCAAGGAGGTTAGATTGGTCTCAGCTAGGGCCAGGGCCTTTTCAGCACTGGCCCCGACGTGGTGGAATGCTCTGTCACAAGAGACTAGAGCCCTGCGGGACTTGACATCTTTCCGCAGGGCCTGAAAGACAGAGCTGTTCCACCTGGCCTTTGGTTTGGACTCAGTCTGACCCTTATGTTTTCCTCACCTTATGGTCTTGATTTATCAGCTACTTTAAAATGAGGTTGCATTTTAAATTGCATTTTAACCTGTATTTTAAATTGGTTTCCCCCCCCCTTTCCTCCTCCCCCTTTCCTCCCTATTATGTTTTTACTGTGATTTTATTAGTGTTAGCCGCCCTGACCCTGGCTCTGGCCGGGGAGGGCGGGGTATAAATAAAATTTGTTATTACTATTATTATCATTATTAGACAGCCATCTTCACATATTCAAAAGGTTGTCACATGGAAGATGGAGCAAGCTGGTTTTCTGCTGCGCCAGAGAAGAGAATCTGAACCATCTGATCCCGAATAAACTTTCCGATGCTGAGAACTGTCTGACAATGGAACGGGCTACCTCGGAAGGTGGTGAACTCTCCCTGGCTGGAGGTTCTGAGGTTGGGTCGCTGCTTGCCAGGGATTCTTTAGCTGCGATTCCTGCATTGCGGGGGGTTGGACTAGATGACCCCTGGAACCCTTCTAACTCTACAATTTACGATTCTGCAATCTTTTGAAAAGGACCGGGGAAGAGGGAAAGGAAGAAAGAAGTGGGCCGAGGGGAGAAGGAGCAGCTGAGAAAAAAAATCCTGAAAAGATGGATGGAAGCCAGAGAATACGATTCCTTCTCCAACCGCATTCCGGGCTGATGAAATATTTAGGATGCTTGTGTAGGGTCCTATAATTGTCATCCTAGCATCAATAATTAAGGGGCGGCAGCCGTGCCTGCTCTGGAGAGGACCGGGAAGGCTGGGAAGAGAGGAAAAGCCAGCTCTAAATACACCACACACACACACACACACACACACACACACACACACACACACAAACACACAGCCTATAGCTGTCAGCTTTTCCCTTTTCTTGCGAGGAATCCTATTCGGAATAAGGGAATTTCCCTTTAAAAAAGGGAAAAGTTGACAGCTATGACACACAAACACTCTGCCCAGTCGTTGCTTTGCAGAACAACTTAGGCTGGCAATTTAAGGGCAGTGGATGCAATAGTAGGGTTTTGGGGTTTTTAAAAAAGTGAGATGAGCGCCACAACCCCAGAGTCGGCCACGACTGGACCTAATGGTCAGGGGTCCCTTTACTTTACCTTTTAGGAGCAGAGGAATCTGCCTTATATTGAGCCGCTGGTTGTCCAACTAGCTCAGTAACATACCCTTCAACATTTCTCCAGTGAAAATAGGGACATTATTATTATTATTATTATTATTATTATTATTATTATTGCTGTTACAGTGGTACCTTGGGTTACAGACGCTTCAGGTTACAGACTCCACTAACCCAGAAATAGTACCTCGGGTTAAGAATTTTGCTCAGGATAAGAACAGAAATTGTGCGGCGGCAGCGGGAGGCTCCATTAGCGGTGCTTCAGGTTAAGAACAGTTTCAGGTTAAGAACGGACGTCCGGAATGAATTAAGTTCTTAACCCGAGGTACCACTGTATTATTATTATTCTACACGGTCCTTCTGACTGGCTTGCCCCAGCTACCCTGGGCTGCTTCCAACATATATAAAAACATAATAAAACATTCAACATTTTGAAACTTCCCTATACAGGGCGGCCTTCAGATGTCTTCTAAAGGTTCTAAAGTTACTTATCTACATGGCTTGGGGGGGTTGCATAACTCCATACCCTCCAACATTTCTCCAAAGAAAATAGGGATATCCTAAGGAAAAAGGTAAAGGTAAAGGGACCCCTGACCATTAGATACAGTCGTGGCCGACTCGGGTTGCGGCGCTCATCTCGCTTTATTGGTCAAGGGAGCCAGCGTACAGCTTCCGGGTGATGTGGCCAGCATGACTAAGCCGCTTCTGGTGAACCAGAGCAGCGCATGGAAATGCCGTTTACCTTCCCACCGGAGCGGTACCTATTTATCTACTTGCACTTTGACGTGCTTTCGAACTGCTAGGTTGGCAGGAGAAGGGACCGAGCAACGGGAGCTCACCCCGTCATGGGGATTCGAACCACTGACCTTCTGATCGGCAAGTCCAAGACTCTCGTTTAACCCGAGGTACCACTGTATTATTATTATTATTCTACACGGCACATCTGACTGGCTTGCCCCAGCCACTCTGGGCTGCTTCCAACATATATAAAAACAGAATAAAGCATTCAACGTTTTTTAAGAATCTTCCCTATATAGGGCTGCCTCCAGATGTCTTCTAAAGGTTGTATAGTTACTTATCTGCTTGGCTTGGGGCGTTTGCACAACTCCATACCCTCCAACATTTCTCCAATGAAAATAGGGATATCTTAAGAAAAAGTAGGATCAAATCAGAAACTTGGATGGCTTCTGTAAATCTGGGACTGTCCCTGGAAAACAGGGACACTTGGAGGGTCTGCTAATCTCTACACAAATTGGCATTAGCTTTCCAAGGGTTCACACTGTGGATGTTCTCAGCGCTACCCGGAGATGACAGGGATTGAACTTCTGGCTTTCAAAGCAGATGTGTCCTTCCCCATTCCTCTCCTCCGGCTCCATCCCTTGTAGTAACCACTTTCCTACAAGCCTTTGAATTCTTCATCAGCTGTGCTTGCTGAGGCCGAGGGCCACCCGTTATTCCTGACATAGGTTCAGAGGCACCACTGCCTCCATGAGGTCTAGTTGCTTCTCAAGTACGGAGGAGCTGGTGGCAGCGCTTGAAATCCTGCATGGATTGCAGCATCTGCAGCAAGTTCACCCAGGTGATCCATCAGGGACACCTCCCCTCTCTTTTTTAGTTTAAATAAAAAAAGCGCTGCACCGAGCCTAACGGAAACACACGGTCCCTGTTTTTCAATATTATTTGTTCAGAAGAACCAAACTTTGGAGGTTAATTGCAGGAATGAAATCTGGGGGGAAAGGAGAGGTGCAGACTTAAGACTCAGGTAGGCTGGAGTTCCTGCTTTGCTTGCAGGTGGTAATCAAGGGAAGGAAGACATGCAGAAAGGTGGAGGAGATGGATAGATATATTTGGAGAGATAGGGGGGTACCCCCTCCCCCTATGGCAAGATTGACAGGGAGCCAGCAGAGTCCCCCTCCCTGCTTCTGCCATGCCCACTGCCCTCCCCTCTGGTGCCACTGACTTCAACTGAGAGACAAGAGAAGAGAAATAATAAAAATAAACAGACGTCGTCGGACTCCTTCACCTCCTTTAGCGGCAACGGCGCACAGAGGCCCGCGGAGTTAAAAATAAAGACAATGTGCATACATTAGCATCCATAATGCACAACTCTCCCCATTTAATATGCAAATTCCCAGCAACACTGCTGAACACCTTCTGTTCCGAGCGCATAAATTTGAATTTGCAATTAGAATAATCTTGTATAATTAATGAAAAGCGTCAATTTTAGCTCCTAAGTAATTTGATTAACATGTTGATAGGGCACTTATCGGGCTCTCTAAACCAGAGGGGCTGGGCGTCTCAGGAAGGAGAGGAAGGGGAAAACAGGGAGAGAGAGAGAGAGGGAGGGAAAAGAGGGAGGGAGGGAAGGATGAGAGGGGAAAGGTGGGGGGCCAAGGAGAGCCCCCATCTTCCCCTGGAACCAAAGGAATGCAAGGTTAAGAGAAACTGCTGGGAAGGATGGAGGCATGAATGGGAGTCAGAGAGACAGACAGCGAGAGAGAGGAGGCCGGATAACGTGATTTAAGAACATAACAAGGGCTTTTTTTCCAGCCAGAGCTCAGCTCCAGCACTTCTAATGGCCCTTCTATGAGAACAAGGTTCATGGTGAGCTCCGGCACCTCTTTTTCTAGAAAAATAGCACTGCCTAAGACGAGCCTAAGGGATGCGGGTGGCGCTGTGGGTTAAACCACAGAGCCTAGGACTTGCCGATCAGAAGGTCGACGGTTCGAATCCCTGTGACAGGGTGAGCTCCCGTTGCTCGGTCCCTGCTCCTGCCAACCTAGCAGTTCGAAAGCACGTCAAAGTGCAAGTAGATAAATAGGTACCGCTCCAGCGGGAAGGTAAACGGCGTTTCCGTGCGCTGCTCTGGTTCGCCAGAAGCGGCTTAGTCATGCTGGCCACATGACCTGGAAGCTGTGCGCCGGCTCCCTCGGCCAATAAAGCCAGATGAACGCCGCAACCCCAGAGTCAGCCACGACTGGACCTAATGGTCAGGGGTCCCTTTACCTTTTAAGACGAGACTGCTGGATCAGGCCAATGGCCCATCTAACCCAGCATCCTGTTCTCACAGTGGCCAACCAGATGCCAGTGCGAAACCAGCAAGCAGGATGCGAACGCAAAAGCAGCACTCTCCCTTCCTGTGGTTTCCAGAAACTGGAATTTAGAAACATTTCTGCCTTCAACTGTGGAGGCAGAGGAGACCCATCCTTGCTAGTAGCCTTTGACAGCCCTCTCCTCCTTGAATTGTCTTTAAAAATCATCTCAGTTGGTGGGAGCAAGTTCCACGGTTTAGCTCTTCCCTGTGTGAAGAAGGTCTTCTCTTTTCTGTCCCGAATCTCCCAAGCTTCAGCCTGATTAGATGCCCATGACCTCCAACGTTACAAAAAATGAAGGAAAATCTTCCTCTATCCACTTTCCCCAGGCCATGTCCACCTCTGGTCTACAAGACCTCCTGATCAGATGCCTACCCAGTTGTGTGACCTGATCTACCCAAACTTTACTTCCTGGAGTTGGGTTTTTGTGTTTTTCTTCTCCTGTCCAGAGTGCAGAGACGGTAGCTTGTGTGTGTGTGTGCTTGTGTCTGCGTGCGATCTGGCTGAAGGAGAAGCTGAAAGATCGGAGCACACAATGGCTGCCGGCCAGACAGACCGTAATAGCTTTGATTCTTCCCCTCCTAATCTCCCCGCTGCCTTGTCAATCCCCATTCTTCTCTGTCGCCTGCCGGCTGTCTCCCGGGTGGCTTGAGTGACAGGCAGCCATCCCAAGGCACAGGGCCCCTCTCGCCGCAGCACCGATGCTATCGCGGGCGGACAAAAGCTGGGGAAATGTCAGTGCATTATCGAGGCACCCTGACCGCCACCAGGATGCAACAAAATGGGAGGAACGTTTTTTCCCATTGGCCCATTGTGCAATTGATGGAGAAAGTGACTTCCTTACACACACACACACACACACACACACACACACACACACACGCAATCTTCTTTCCAAAGAAGAGAGGGCAAGACAGACGAACATTTTCTCCACAAGTCAGGAGGGTGGTTTGTTGTGAAGGTTCAGGGGATACACAGGGCCAGCTAGAAATGAGCCCCAAATTTCCCAGGTATTCTCTAGCAGCTCAGAAGGTTAGTCTACAATGGGGAGCGATCGGGCCCCTCAACTCTTGGGCAGAAGGGGATAGCATTGAATATATATTTGAGGGCAGCTGGCAGGCAAATGGGCCTCCTCTAAATTTTGCCCCTCAAACTGGAATGGCCTTTCCTCAGTGTGGGGGTGCAAATATCCAGAGTGTAGTGATCAGATGGGATTACTAGGAGGAATGATAAAATATGCATCAAGCCATTGTGTCCACGATGAAAGCATGGCGTTGACTGGGTTTGATTCATTGGCAATAATTTCTGATCAGATCCCACAAGCCTCTCCATCTCTGCCATTTGCTTTCTCTACGCCTGACAGGCACGTATAAGCATTCTGAAACACAGGCCAGATGCTTCACTAGGCATCCTGAGCCATAAAGATAGTATGTAACTTTGATGTAGTTAATCTTTAGGTAGATCTTAAGGGCCAGGAAGAGAGTTCACAAAGAGACGGTAAATACTACCCATCCTTCCTCTCCTGTTTATTCCTGCTTATGACCTCCAGGGTTTTGCCGAATGAATTCCTCCTTTTATTCCTATTTTATTTACTCTGAACTACATATGCACGCTCAAGTAGGAAATAGTTTCTTTGTAGCTGTAGTTTCAACTTCAACTTTGTCCCACGTGGGTTTTTTTGAAATGCTCAGAGGAAATCTGATTGGTTCTTACAAACACTGTGTAAAAAGTTCTTTTGTGAATAAAACGACCTGGGCCGGAGGGTGGACAGGAATTATTATTATTGGCACTCCTCCCAGAGTCTTGCTGGTCAAGCCTCGTGTGTATTTTATTAATCAGAGTCCAACCCTTCCTTGCTTTGGGAACGCTACACCTCAGGAGGTTGTGGATGGGAAGAGTTGTTTGGCAGTGGAACGGTCTTCCTTGGAAGCTGGTGGACTCTCCTTCCTTGAAGGTTTTTAAGAGGCAGAAATTGCATGGCCATTTGTCGTGGATGCTTGAGCTGAGATTCCTGCATTGCAGGGGGTGGACTAGATGACCCTTGGGGTCCCCTCCAACCCAACAATTCTAGGATTGATGCGACCCAGAGGCCCAAGCCCCTCTTGATGTGGCCAGCAGGACTGGGAACAACGCTAACCATGGCTTCCCCAGCAACACAACGCATGCACAGTAGTGTCTCTTGCGCCACAGTTTCCTGCTTCTCTATGCATGCACAGTAAAGCAGGCGTGGCCAACATAATGTGCTCCAGATGTTTATTTATTGCATTTTTATTTTAACATTTGTATACCACCCTTCATCCAAAGATCTCAGGGCGGCTCGTAGCACAAAAGGGCAGTTTGCAGCATCTCCTATCATCCTCCACCACCGGCCATGTTTAGAAGGGGCTGGTGCGAGTTGGGAGACCAACAACAACAACAATTTAATATTTTACACCCTGCCCATCCGGCTGGGTTTCCCCAGCCACTCTGGGTGGCTTCCAGCACATATAAGATGTCAAACATATAGGGCTGTCTTCTGGAGGGTACCCAGTTGCTTACCCCTGCAGTACTATCTTGTCCCCCAGGGTTCCTTGCTTCTTCAAGTGCACCATGTTCACACATTGCAGGGGGTTGGACTAGATGACCCCTTCCAACTCTGCAGTCCTAGGATTCTAGGATCCAGCTTGGTGTAGATGATATCCCTAGGGATACTCTAGGGAACCCCCTCCCTAAAGAAGCCAGACTAGATCCATCCTTGCTGTGCTGGCAGGTGGAGTCCGTTTTATTCCAACAATTCAAAGTGCTGGTGCTGACATTGAAAGCCGTAAACGGCCTCCGCCCAGTATTCCTGAAGGAGCGTCTCCACCTCCATCATTCAGCCCGGACACTGAGGTCCAGCTCCAAGGGTCTTCTGGCAGTTCCCTCACTTACAGGGAACCAGGCAGAGGGCCTTCTCAGTAGTGGCACCCACCCTGTGGAACGCCCTCCCATCAGATGTCAAGGAAATAAACAACTATTGGACTTTTAGAAGACATCTGAAGGCAACCCTGTTTAGGGAAGTTTTCAATGGTCGATGTTTTATCACTTTATTATTATTATTAACAACAACAACAACCTGTTGGGAGCAGCCCATAGTGGCTGGGGAAACCCAGCCAGATGGGTGGTGTATAAATATTTTATTTTTATTTTTATTCCAGCTGGCCTTTGGGAACTGACTGGTGATTTTTTAAAAAAAATATTAAATGTTTTCAATAGAGCTATGCTGTTTTTATTTTAATAATATGGGCTTTTTATATCGTTTTAATTCTATCAGAGTTGAATTTCTTCTTAACTATTACACGTTTTTAGCTTTTTGTAGTTCTCCTCTGCTGTTTTAATCTTCGTAAGCTGCCTTGAGCACTGGTCTGGGGAAAAAGTGATATAATAATAATAATAATAAAAATCACAGCTTTGTGGGTCACTTGAAGATTCCTGGGCATCTTGGCAAAACACCTACTGAACTCACCCCCTTCGCACAAACATTAAACTCTCGTTTTGATAACTGCAGCTGTGTCTTTCTAAGGTGATGGATGTGCCTATCCTTGTGAGCAAAGTTCCGTGATTGCTGTTAGGAAAGACAGAAACCAATCAAAGGCAAAAGGCAGATACCCCAAACTGTTTGGGAGAGCACCTAAATGGAGCACACAGGACACAGTTTGAGATCCTCTAATAGGAGTTTACCATTTCAGCACAGAGAGTTCGGAATAAGATGATGGTGGCAGTGCCTGGACTCACAGACGAAGGAGTGCACACAAGTTTGACAAACCTAGAGCATGGGGCAGGCTGCCTGTTAACACGTGGGCGGGGGGGTGGACAGTATGTGTGGCTGTGCATATCCCATGCCTCTCTGGCCGCACTGAGCAAGGACCGAAGCTTAGCACCTGCTGCAGAAGGCAACCTCTTGAAAACAAGAAGCGTCACCCAGCTTTCGCGTCTCACAAAAAGCACAAACAAACCAAGGGCCTAGTCCTCAAGGTTAACAGAGGCGTGAATGGAAACCTCCGGCCAACGCCTGTTAAAAACATGAGAATCCCAAAGAGGGGACCAAGAACGCCTTCTAAAGGCCCTGTGACAACAACTGAAGTTTCCTTATGTACCAAGTCAGAACAGTGGTTTTCCAAGCGAGCTGGAGGGAGCTGAGATCTTTGTCGCTGCAGAGGCTGGAATTCGAACCCGGGGCTTTTCTGCATGCACAGCAGCGGCTCTGCAGTTGAGACACAGCCCTGCTCTCTTTTACCCAGAAGAAGGTTCAGAGGCTCCACGTTGCAGTTCTCCCACCCCAATGCCCAAAATCTGAATGGGGCAATTGAATCGGCTCTGAGCCTTATGCATTCCAGCAGATCTGTAACCAAGCAGGTTTCTGTAATGCAGAGCTCATCCACACAACTGTTGCTCTGTACTCTCTAGCCATAGGCTTGCACGTTCCTGGTCCGTGTCCAATTGCTTTGTTGGGTTTTTTTTCTTTCCCCGGGAAAATGTGCTCTTTAAGGCTAAATTGGAACAAACAGCAATGCAATACTGCAGTTCTATTGCAAAAATCCTGGGGAGTTCTGCAGCTTCTTACCTGTCGATGATGACGGGGTCAGACGGTGTCTCGTTGCGGTTCCCACAGCTTTTCTTATCGCAGCAGCGGCTGTAAGGGCAAAAGGGGGGTGATCAGGAAAGAGCAGAGACCCTGAGCAGCGTCCGGGGTGTTGCTCAGAAAAGGTCAGCCAAAATGGCCAAGGAGACAGAGCAATTCAGGTGAGCAAAGAGGGGCATGAGAGAGGGACATATAAAATTATGCATGGCGTGGGGGATAGATAGATAAAACTTTATACACATTAGCCAGTGGCCATAGCAACAGTAAAACATTGCAGTATACGCAGAAAAGGAAATTTGATATAAGAACACAATTTAAAGTCCTGAATCAGATGTCAGTTAGTGGCCCTTATTCTGATTGCCCCTGCTAGCAACCTTTGCTGTTATCTGCTCATTTTGATCTGATAGAAAAAAGGACATTGTGGCAGTAGTTGAGCGCCCTGGGATGGTTAGTACTAGTGGGGTGATGATCTCGTTCCTCAGGTCTTTGTAGAGAGTGCAAGACAGGAGGACGTGTGCCGCTGTTTCAGTGCTACCATCTCCACAGGGGCAAAGCCGTTTCTCAGGTGGGATCTTTTTGAATCGACCCTCAAGTACCGCAGATGGCAAAACATCCAGTCTTGCAAGTGTAAAAGCACGTCTGTATTTTGGGATCATAAGTTTGTGCAGATATGGGGACAGAGAATCAAAATGGAGAGGTGGAAAATGAACATACCAAGGGCAGAATTTCCTTATAGTGGCCAGGTTGTTCTGATGCTCAATAGCTTTCAGACACTGACCAATTAGACTGTTTGCTTTAGTAAGGCCTTAGTGAGTAGGTGTTATGGGGATAGGTCACAAGAGTGAGGTTTTTGAGGGACATATAAAATTATGCATGCCATGGGGGCGGGGGAATATAGAGGTTTTTATCCCTCTCTCCTAACACTGGACTTCACAGGATCTGGATTTTGGATTTTGGCAGTGGTACCTATTTATCTACTAGCACTGGTGTGCTTTCGAACTGCTAAGTTGGCAGGAGCTGGGACAGAGCAACGGGAGCTCACCCCGTCGTAGGAATTTGAACCACCAACCTTCTGATCGGCAAGCCCAAGAGGCTCAGTGGTTTAGACCACAGCGCCACCTGCATCCTATTCACTATGCAAGCCATCTTGAGCACCTTGGAGAAGAAAAGTGGGATGCAAATGGAATGAATGAACAAAGGCAGAAGTATAAAGAGAAGCCTACTGGTCAGGGGTGCAGGTGCGAAATACATTTACTTGGAAGTAGGGTGGGACGGAGGTGAAGTGTGCAGGTGTGCTGTATGTTTCACACCAACAAGCCCATTTCACAGCAAGTAGAAAAATAGCAATGCTGCTGAGTTAACAGTCGCTGGAAACCACAGGAGGAGACAGAGTGCTCTTGCGCTCGGATTCTGCTCGCGGGTTTCCCCTTGGGCCATTGGCCTGTTTCAGCAGGACATTTCTCTATGCTCCATGCGATTGCGCTAGGATTTAAATTCACGGCTCAGACACGGTTCTGTCGAGGACTGCGTTTGGATCAGGAGCCCCATCCGAGTGAAATAATAGAAATCAACTCAAACCAGACCCACTTTCCGTTTGCACATTCAGCTGACGCGAGAGCATGGGTCACATTCAGCAACTGTATGTGAGCCATGCAAATCAACAAGTGCATGCTCTTTCACACAAGAGGCTTGCAAGTATGCTCAGTGTCATGTGTGAAGAAGAAGAAGAAGAAGAAGAAGAAGAAGAAGAAGAAGAAGAAGAAGAGGTGTTTGGATTTGATAAGGTAAACGGCGTTTCCATGTGCTGCTCTGGTTCGCCAGAAGCGGCTTGGTCATGCTGGCCACATGACCCGGAAGCTGTATGCCAGCTCCCTCGGCCAATAAAGCGAGATGAGCGCCGCAACCCCAGAGTCGGCCACGACTGGACCTAACTGTCAGGGGTCCTTTTACCTTTAAGGAGTCTTAAAGCGGCTCACAATCTCCTTTCTCTTCCTCCCCACAACAAACACTCTGTGAGGTGAGTGGGGCTGAGAGACTTCAGAGAAGTGTGACTGGCCCAAGAGCACCCTGCAGCTGCATGTGGAGGAGTGGGGAATCGAACCCGGTTCACCAGAATACAAGTCCACCGCTCTTAACCACTACACCACACTGGCTCTCAGGTGGGCACTAATCAAGCCTAGAGGAGGCAGGCTTACTCTCTAGTGTGAACTGTGCCACAGAGGACTCAAAAATCGAAAATAGCATCAGGGCGGAATTTCTGATCTTGCTTAAAATGTCCGGGGAAACCCGGATGTATAGCAACCAATGTTTTGGGTTTTCTGTGTCTAATTTCCTTTAAAAATTGCTCCAAATCTACATTTTTGAGCAAAAGTTTGGCCAATAAAAGCTCTTTTGTATCCAGATTTTCACTTTTTGAAATACGACAACCCTAAAATAGACAAAATAAATAAAAAGATTAAAATTAAGTTTGTTCTGTGTGTGTGCACATGAAAGCTTACCCAGAACAAACTTAGTTGTCTCTAATGTGCTACTGGACAATTTTTTTATTTTTTTATTAATTTTGACTGTGTCAGACCAACACGGCTACCTATCTGAATCTAAAATAGACAGTTTGGATGATCTGGATGCCAGGGAGTGAGATATACGAGGGGACTACCTAGTACTGGATGTTTAAAAGCAGAGCTTGGTTGGCCAGCTGACACAGATTCTCTAGCTATGATTGCAGGGGGTTGGAAGAGATGACCTTTGGGGTGCCCTGAAACACTACAATTCTAACATTCTGCAATCCTTCCTTTTGACTGTCCTGAATCAACCTGCTTTCAGCTTCCAAAGCTCCAGTTTCATGAGAGAGGGGAGAAAAACGCCTTTTCTGTCCCCTTTCTCTTGAAAGAAAGTCCTTCTTCACGCAATGCGTGGTTAAACATTGGAACTCACTGCCACAGGAGAAAACTGATTGCCAACAAGTTGAATGGCTGTAAGAGAGGGCGAGGCAAATGCACAGTGGAGAGGCCTATTGATGGCTATGGCTCTGCCTCCATAATTCGAGAGTTGAACATCACCGACACTTCGTTTGATCAAACTTATCCTCGTTGATATCTAACCCTTGAGCGCAACATCGCCAACACTTCGTTTGATCAAACTTACCTTTGTTGATATCTACAGGAGCCTGGCTAAAGGAACTTTAAAGACTGAATCTTCCTTTTGTACACAATTTGAATGAGTTTTCTGTTTGTGGCTTCTGTAGCAGATCTTGTACATAGCTCGCTCAATTTTTGGATTATTAATAGAAGATTTTAGTGATGTGTGGAAGTGAGAGCTGGACCATCAAGAAGGCTGATTACCGAAGAATTGATGCTTTTGAATTCTGGTGCTGGAGGAGACTCTTGAGAGTCCCATGGACTGCAAGAAGATCAAACCTATCCATTCTTAGGGAAATCAGCCCTGAGTGCTCACTGGAAGGACAGATCCTGAAGCTGAGGCTCCAATACTTTGGCCACCTCATGAGGAGAGAAGACTCCCTGGAAAAGACCCTAATGTTGGGAAAGATGGAGGGCACAAGGAGAAGGGGACGACAGAGGACGAGATGGCGGGACAGTGTTCTCGAAGGTACCAGCATGAGGGAGGCAGTGGAAGACAGGAGGGCCTGGCATGCTCTGGTCCAGGGGGTCAAGAAGAGTCGGGCACGACTAAATGACTAAACAACAATAAAAGATTTAGAAGGTAGAATGGTTTGTTAGCGTTTTGTGTGCCACTTATGTGCTGCTTGCTTTATAAAGGTACCCCTGCCCGTACAGGCCAGTCGTGTCCGACTCTAGGGTTGTGTGCCCATCTCACTTAAGAGGCCGGGGGCCAGCGCTGTCCAGAGACACTTCCGGTTCACGTGGCCAGCGTGACGAAGCTGCTCTGGCAAGCCAGCACCAGCGCAGCACACAGAAACGCCGTTTACCTTCCCGCTATAAAGCGGTACCTATTTATCTACTTGCACTTAGGGGTGCTTTCGAACTGCTAGGTGGGCAGGAGCTGGGACCGAAAGACGGGAGCTCACCCCACCGCAGGGATTCGAACCGCCGGCCATACGATCGGCAAGTCCTAGGCACTGAGGTTTTACCCACAGCGCCACCAGCGCCACCTGCTTTATATTGGTCCATAATTCGAGACAGCAATGTTTCTGAACGCCAAATCAGCTCGGCCACTGTGAGAACAGGATGCTGGCCATTGCACCCTCTTGTGGCAATGAGTTCCATACTTCTGACTATGTGCTCCAGCTAAAAGTCTTTTCTTTTGTCTGCCCAATCCCCCAGCCATCAGCTTCCTCGGACGGCCCGGAGTTCTAGTCTTACGAGATCAGATTCCAATTTTCTTTTAATGATTCCGCCAGGTACCGCCGCTCACGTTAAATATAATTAATATCTTGGCCTGATAAACAACCAAGGGCTCTGTTCTGCGCCCCGCAGGGGAGCCGCCATCCCACCCGCCGGTTACACAAACAAATCCGAGGGCGTCTCAGCCAAGACGCTTCGCCTCCCCCCTACCCCCCCACCCCAGATATTCCCCACCCGCCCCCGCCATCTATTCCCTCAACCCCCAAGATCATTAGCAAGGTTCCTGGAGATCAATTAGCCATGAAAGTTGGCTCGGAGGCAGGCGCACTAATTTGCACAAACACCGAGCCCTGAGTGTCGTAAACAAGGCAGGCGTTAATGGGGCACCAGGGAACCTGGCAGAGCCGGGTGAAAAGATGCCAGCCTCCTTCTTAAGCAGAGGTCGGACGGCCATCTGTCATGGATGCTTCAGCTGAGATTCCTGCATTGCACGGGGTTAGACTAGATGTCCCTAGGGGGTCCCTTCAACTCTATGATTCTAAGATCCTCTGGCTCATCTGATGGGCCTGCTACATCCCAGTGCTAAGCTGTGAGCCGGTGGCAGCGTAGTGCTTAGAGTGCCGGTTGAGAGTCCAGGAGAGATCAGGGTTCGAATTCCCCGCTCGGCCGTGAATGAAGCTCATATTGCCTCTTGGCCAGGGGTCAGCAAACTTTTTCAGCAGGGGCCGGTTCAGTGTCCCTCAGACCTTGTGGGGGGGCTGGACTGGATGTCTGTTTCTAATTGGGGTGGGGAGCCTGAATGTGGCTCCCTAGGTCTCCGAATGTGGCTCTCGGCTCACTGCTTCACCCTAGGCTACGCACCCCCTCACTGGCCTTCCCTGGCGCCATGCAGAGAACCATGTGGTTTTTGTTTACAGGCACCCGGAAGCTCACTTTCCAACAAACAGATCCTCAGTCAGGACCAACCTCTGGGCAGCCAATCAGATTCAGCAGCACTGAGGGCAGGTGAGGCCTTTGTGTACCATCCCAAGCTGCAGGTGGGCAATTAAATTTGGATGCTCTGTAGAAATCGCTGCACGTTCAAAGCTAGCCACACCTCAGGGAGAAAACTGGGTTAGGCTCGTCTCCCTTGCGTGTTAGCTTTCTGCATGCAAGGAGTTTCCAAACATTTAGCCCCCCTCCCTTCCAGGCTGAAGTGCCAAGGTGGTGTAACAGCTAGCGTGTCGGACTAAGATCTGGGAGAGCAGGGTTCAAATCCCGACTCAGCCATGAAGCTCAGTCACCATCTCTCAGCCTAACCTACTTCACAGGGTTGTTGAGAGGGTGAAATGGGACGAGAACCACGCACAGCACCTTAAGATCATTGAAAGATAAAGGTGGTATCTAAATGCAATAAAGAAATTAACAACAACAGAGCCCATTTCATGTGGCTTGGCTCCCAATTACACACCAACGACTTATTTATATTTATTTATGCACAGAATCTGCCCTTCACTATATGGCCCTAGGCTGTAAAACAATACCTATGCAATTAAAAAACCCACATAATATAAAAATAAATAGCCTGGGCTCTATCATGGCTCCTCACTTGGGATTCAATCACATATTGAGCTTGCAAATTCAGGTTGCAGAGTTGCAGGGGTTTGGCCAGGTCTTGTGCAAGAAGGACCAGTGTGGCCTAGTGGTTAAGAGCGTTGGAGCAGGACCTGGGAGACCAGTCATTACCTCTCTGCCTAACCTACCTCACGGGGTTGATGTGTGGATTAAATGAGGAGGGGAAGAACCATGTACGCCACCTTGAGCTCCTCGGACAAAAAAGCTGGGATATAAATGCAACAGCTAATTAAAATAATTTCAAAAAGCGCTTCCCCCAAAAGACCAGACTATTTGAGATAGGGAAGGAGATGGGAAGATGCACTGGAAAATGTGGGATCACTCTAGGTTTGACGGAGCATCATCTAGCCTCCCCACGAGCAAACCAGAATGAATATTCGTGGCAAAGCCAACCTCATCTAACCTCCCTGTGAACAAACAAGGATGAATGC
>NC_138034.1:74371670-74497706 GCF_964106645.2 Podarcis pityusensis
TCTGCACACATTTTGGGCACGGCAAGGAGAACTGCAAGGCCCCATCTCTGCTCAGTGGAAGTCTTGTGATCCAGAAGCTCCTTTGGCTTCTGAAGGTAGACTTCAATGCCTTACTAAGGAGATGGTTCCATCAATGCAAGCATCTATCTTGCCAGGTGGAACATTCTCCCCCTCTCCTCCCCACCCCACGTGATATTCTGGAGATTCTCCTGGACCCCCACTCCAAGCAGATTTAGAGAGAGGGAGGGAGGGAGGGAGGTGAAGCCCCCCTGCACTTGCTCCCCCTAGCATGGCAGTTTACCTGACTCAGGCCCAGAGTTCCCAACCATCACCAATCCCACAACCATAAGGACTACACACTTGGTCCTACGTGCAAATCTCAGCATGCCAGCCAAGGGGCAGCCAGTGTGGCGTCTTGCAGATGTAGCTGGCGCTACAACTCCCTGGCCACACGCCATGCTGGGTGGGGATGCTGGGAGTTGCACGCGGCCGCTTCCTAAAGCAGGAGCAAGTCTGGGCTTCCTCCTCCTCCTCCTCCTCCTCCTCTGTTTGGCCTCAGCAGAGAGCCCTGGGTGTGTTTGTGTGTGCTAAGCAGGTGCTAAGCAGCAGAGGCTCCCAGCCCATCAGCACCAGAGTTAACAAAGCCCTCCCCCCGCCTAATGGTGTTGATTAATGATGGTGAAGCTTAATGAAGCATCTCCCAGTTTGGGATTTACCTCCCTTGGGCTCCCCCCTCAGGAGGGGAGGGCTGGAAGGAAACCAACTTTGATGCTGATTTTGTTCCTGGGACAAAACTGAGATCCACCTACCACATCTTCCTCAAGCTTGCTTTCTTTCTTTCTTTCTTTCTTTCTTTCTTTCTTTCTTTTCTTTCTTTCTTTCTTTCTTTCCTTCCTTCCTTCCTTCCTTCCTTCCTTCCTTCCTTCCCTCCCTCTCCTTCCTATCTATCTATCTATCTATCTATCTATCTATCTATCTATTTATCATCGATCGATCTATCTATCTATCATCTATCTATCTATATCTATCTATCTATCTATCTATCTATCTACTATCTATCTATCTATCTATCATCTATCTATCTATCTATCTATCATCTATCTATCTATCTATCTATCTATCTATCTATCTATCATCTATCTATCTATCTATCTATCTATCTATCTATCTCTATCTAATTTCTTTCTTTCTTTTCTTTCTTTCTTTCTTTCTTTCTTTTTCTTTCTTTCTTTCTTTCCCTCCCTCCCTCCTTCCCTCCCTCCCTCCCCTCTTCTTTCTTTCCTTCCTTCCTTCCTTCCTTCCTTCTTTCCTTCCTTCCCTCCCTCCCTCCCTCTTCTTTCTTTCCTTCCTTCCTTCCTTCCTTCCTTCCTTCCTTCCTTCTTTCCTTCCTTCCTTCCTTCCCTCCCTCCCTCATCTATCTATCTATCTATCTATCTATCTATCTATCTATCTATCTATCTAATCTATCTCTACCTATTATCTATCATCTATCTACCTATATCTATCTATCTGTCTATCTATCTGTCTATCTATCTATCTATCTATCTATCTATCATCTCTATCTATCATCTATCTATCTATCTATCTATCATCTATCTATCTATCTATCTATCTATCTATCTATCTATCTATCATCTATCTATCTATCTATCTATCCATCCATCTATCTATCTATCTACTCTTTCCTTCTTTCTTTCCCTCCCTCTTCTATCTATCATCTATCTATCTATCTATCTATCTATCTATCTATCTATCTATCTATCATCTATCTATCATCATCTTCTTTCTTTCTTTCTTTCTTTCTTTCTTTCTTTCTTTCTTTCTCTCTCTCTCTTCTCTCTCTCTCTCTCTACTCTCACTTTCTCTTTCTCTCCTTCCTTCCTTCCTTCCGAATCATAGAACCATAGAATTGTAACGGACCCCAAGGGTCAATTAGTCTAAACCCCTGCAGTGCAGGAATCTCAGCTCAAGCACCCATGACAGATGGCCATCCAACCTCTGCTTAAAAACCTCCATGGAAGGAGAGTCCACCACCTCCTGAAGGGAGTCCATTCCACTGTCAAACAGCTCTTGCGGTCAGAAATTCCTTCCTGAGGCTTAGTAACTTGAAGCCATGGGTTCGAGTCCTCCCCTCCAGAGCAAGAGAAAACAAGCTTGTTCCATCTTCCACGAGATATTCCAAGATGGCTCTCGTACCTCCCCCCCCCGACACCCTTCCACACTTTCACTGGGGGCTGTTACCTGCTTGGACATGGAGTCGATCAGCCGGACATAGAGGTCCTGCTCCGTCCGAAGTCCTGCGAGGAAGAAAAGCGAGAGGAACGTTTGTCTCTTCCGTTCTGGAACTTCCTATCCCCTGGCTGAAAATCACAGAGGCCCTCCATTTTCAAAATGGTGGCGCAGGGGCTATGCCAGTCCCAAAATTTGGGGGGCGGCGGCGGCAAGAGGTGGCGGAGTTTGGCACAACCGGCTGACAACTTTGGTGTGGTGCAGCGGTTAGAGTGTCGGACGAGGACCTGCGTTCGAATTCCCGCTCAGCCATGAAGGGAGCTCCCTGGGAGACCTTGGGCCCAGCCGCTGCCTCTCAGCTACCTCACAGGCCTAGCTGTCAACGTTTCCCTTTTTTTAAGGGAAATCCCCTTATTCCAAATAGGATTCCTCTCAAGAAAAGGGAAAAGTTGGCAGCTATGCTCACAGGGTTGTTTTGGGGGTTCAGTGAGGAGAGAGGACGACCGCCTTGAGCTCCTTAGAGGAAAAAAAGGAGGGATATGAAATAATAATAATAATAATAATAATAATAATAATAATAATTTATTTATACTCCACCCATCTGGCTGAGTTTCCCCAGCCACTCTGGGCGGCTCCCAATTGAGTGTTAAAAACAATACAGCATTAAATATTAAAAACTTCCCTAAACAGGGCTGCCTTCAGATGTCTTTTAAAAATAAGATAGCTGCTTATTTCCTTGACATCTGATGGGAGGGCGTTCCACAGGGCGGGTGCCACTACCCAGAATGAAATAAAACTAAACTACTTGCATCCGTCTGCAATGATGGTTATCTAACCGTGATTCTTTTCTAATGATATGTGAGCCGGTGAGGGCTGAGCCTTGAATTGGGACCTAAGAGACTCTGAAAAGCCTAAACTTGGAGCTCGCATGATGGCTGATGGGCATTGTAGTCCAAGCCACTTGGAGGACCCCTGCTTAGTGCAGTGAATGGATGCAGCGACTTTGCTGGAGCAAAGAGGGATGCTTTTTGCATGCCTAGGTCTCCACACTCTGAATGATGGGAGTTGTAGTCAGGGATGATTCCTGGGTCCAATTCAAGGTGCTAAACAACTGAGGCCCCAAATACCCGAGAGACGCCTCTTTCCTTTCCTAAATCCCCTCTCGGGTACTAAGATCGGCAGGGGGAGCTCTTAGTAGCTCCTCTGCCCCCAAAGGTTCAGGGTGGTAGTGGTGGCCTGGGGGTGGGAAGAGGGTCTTTCTGTGGTGGCCCCTAATCTGAGGAACTCCCCACAGAAGTGGGCCTGGCAGCTTCATTGCATAGCTTCTGGAAGATGCAGCTCTTTTTGAAATCAGTTTTGAAATTTTAAGTTGTTTTACACTGATTTTTTTATGCATTAAAAATAATATTGTGCTTTATTATTGATGGTGTTTTTTAAATTGACGTCACCCGCCCTGGGATCTTAGGGTGAAGCTCAGGTAATAATAATATTGGGAATTGTGTTTGGAAACATATGCAGTGCATCAAGCGGAGGAAGGCTAGTTTTAATCATTTTAAGTCATCCGCTTTCTGGGTCCCCCTGAAAAAACGTCATACAAACATAGCAAATTAGCCAGCAATATTCCTTACCGTTACTGTACAAAAGCTGTAACCGGTAGTGGATGCCATTGTTGGTTTTCTCTCCTGTCTGCTCCTGAAAGAAAAGGATAAAATATTATTTTGAAAACACACGCCGTAGCTTAAGACTCTCTGCCATCTTGCAGTAGCGAGACCCGGTTTCGAATCATCTGCCAGCCGTGAGACCCCTGACTTTTTGCCTAACCGACATCACAGGATCGATGTGAGGATAAAGTTTGGAGGCAAACAACGAAAGGTGCCATGGAGAAAAGGCAGGATCAAAATATGATGAATCAATGCTAGGAGAAGCTCATTTGGTAGAGCACAAGAATCTTAATCTCAGGGTTGTGGGTTCGAAACCCATGTTGGGGGAAAAGATTCATGCATTGCAGGGGGTTGGACTAGATAACCCTCGTGTTCCCTTCCAACTCTACAATTCTCCGTTTCTATGAAATATTTGAAGAAATAAAGAAAAAGCCAATTTATTCTTACATCCGTCTCACCATCAGAAGAAGTCGATTTTTGAGAATATGCAAAGCAGTTTGCACACATGATCTTAGGAGTCCTTCACAATAACCCTGAAAGGTGGGAAGTTTTTAATGTTTAAAAAGGTAAAGGGACCCCTGACCATTAGGTCCAGTCATGGCCGACTCTGGGGTTGCGGCGCTCATCTCGCTTTATTGGTCGAGGGAGCCGGCGTACAGCTTCCGGGTCATGTGGCCAGCATGACTAAGCCACTTCTGGCGAACCAGAGCAGCGCACGGAAACGCCGTTTACCTTCTCGCCGGAGCGGTACCTATTTATCTACTTGCACTTTGACGTGCTTTTGAACTGCTAGGTTGGCAGGAGCAGGGACCGAGCAATGGGAGCTCACCCCGTCGTGGGGATTTGAACCGCCGACCTTCTGATCGGCGAGCCCTAGGCTCTGTGGTTTAACCCACAGCGCCACCCGTGTCCCATTTTAATGTTTAGGGACGTTTTTGATGTTTGATGTTTTATTGTGGTTTTAAATATTCTGTTGGGAGCCACCGAGAGTGGTTGGGGAGGCCTGGCCTTTTGGGTGGGGTATAAGTAATAAATTAGTAGTAGTAGTAGTAGTAGTAGTAGTACTGTTATTCCCAAATTTCATACGGGTGGGCAGCGAGACCAAGACAGCCAGGCTATCACCAGAGCAGGGGTGAGGTTCAAACAGAAGACTTGCTGATTTTGAACCAGGGACTGGGAAAGCTGAAATTCCCACTTCTAAGTCCTCAGCCCTACAGTTGTCCCCCCATTCTATCCAGGCACTCTATCCAGGTCTAGAGCCATAACACCCCATCAAATGGAGCTGAACCCATGGCCCTGGGGGCCGCCATCTTGGTTTTTGGAAAGGCCCCAGAAGTCAACTTCCATTGTATGGCGGAGGTGAGCATGAGTAGGGGAGGGACACTGTTCACAGAATCATAGAACTGTAGAGTTGAAAGGGACCCCGAGGGTCAACTAGTCCAGCCGCCTGAAATGCAGGAATCTCAGCTGAAGCATCCATGACAGATGGCCGTCCAACCTCTGCTTAAAAACCTCCAAGGAAGGAGAGCCCACAACCTTCCAAGGGAATCACAGAATCGTAGTTGGAGTCTGTTCCATGGTTGCCGCCATTTGGATATGATGCCTCAAATCTGACCCCTAGAGGGGTTTTTTTGTGGGGGGTGGGAGGAGAGAAACGACCGCGCAACCCGATTGGCTCCATACCCTGTCCTTCTCCACGAAGTCGATGAAAGACGTCCTCTCGATCTCCACAGGCTGCCCGTGCCGGTCGTACATGGCCAGGACGAAGTGGAAAAAGTTTGATTTCCTGAGGTTGGACGGGGGCTGCTTCTCGAAATGGGCCCGAGCCAGCCCAACGCCACTGCGAGGGAGAGACGGAAAGAAGAAGCCTTCAGGAGAGGCGAAAACTCCAGCCAGAAGCCCCCTTCCCTGCCACCAACCCCCCACAAGCCTAAACAAAAAGGAGAGCAGGATATGGGGGTATCTATGCCAGCCTTCGCCAACCCGGTGCCCGCTGGACCTTGGGCCAGTCGAAGCTTTTCCGCGTAGCCTACCTCGTAGGGCTGTTGTTGGGACGGAATGGGGGGGGGGAGAGACCCAATGCCGCCTTGAGCTCCTTGGATGATGGGGTAGAAACACAATAAAGAAATAAAGAAATCTGGGGTTTTTTAAGTGAATGAACAAATAAATATTTATTGTGAATGAACAAATAAATATCTATTGTGCATGGTTTTATTGAAGTGTCGTAGTAATACAGTGATTCTCAAACTTTTTTTCCTCTGGGGCACGAAGATAAAAAATTGCTCATAAACGTTATTTATGTATGCCACTACTGCGGCCCGTGTTTCGTTAGCCCCAAAATGGAAAACGAGCGAGGTCCCAACCGAAGAAGAATGGCAACTTAAGCTGATGGAAAACACGCAGATTACGGACTTAACATATAGAATAAGAGAGCAAGAAGAACATAACGTTTGGAGAAGACTGGAAAACGTTTATTGAATACATGGGGGGAACTGTGTGCACTTGAAAACGTGGGCAGCGTTAAGATAAATTCAACAGTGTAAAAAAGTTCTGGTGGATGTAATAAAGGAATGCTGAATGGTATAATTTGTGTAAAATATGCAGGTATTTATGATATGCAAAATGAACTCCGGAAAGAAAAGGGGGGAAGTCAATGATATTTTAAAGGTGTTTAAACGAGTATTCTAAATTGTAAAACAGAAAATCTAATAAACATTATAAAAAATAAGATAAAAATTGTTCATGCCACACTGAATTTCTTAACTGATATGAAATATGTTGGAAAACACAACTAGGCTGTTCCCCAGTATCACTTGATTCTTTTGCTCTCCTTTGGAAAAGATAGCTATCCATATTCTGCAAATAAAATAAAATAGCTACTAAACTATACAACACTGAAATGTTTGGTTGTTCCTTTGATCGTCCTTGAAATTTCCCTCTGCGCTTGCAACCCTCTCCTGCCACACCCTTGGAGAACCACTGTAGTAAAAGGATGATGGATGGGGAAGATGAAAGCTTCCTTGGTTGATTTTCTGTCTAGTAATGGCACAGCAAGGTTCTTTTTTTGTGGGAGGGGGCATTGGGGCCTTATTCTCTTCTTGGAGAAGGCGCAGTCCAGACCCTCAGGGGCAAGGGCAAGGCTCCTCAGATTATGCCACTGACCCCATCAAAACCTGACCCTCCAAATATCGTCCCTGGGCACACTTGATAAAAGGATGCCACCTGTTGGCTTGTTCTGCCAACTGCAGGAAGCACTATCCCTCGGGAACAGAATCTCAGCCCCAGTTCACACGGGTAAAGCGGAGGTTAAGGTAGTAATAATAATAATAATAATAATAATAATAATAATAATAATAATAATTTATTTATACCCCGCCCATCTGGCTGGGTTTCCCCAGCCACTGTGGGCAGCTTCCAACAGAACACTAAAATACAATAACCTATTAAACATTAAAAGCTTCCCTAAACAGGGCTGCCTTCTAAAAGTATTCTACAAGTCTGGGAGTTGTTTTTTTCTTTGACATCTGGTGGGAGGGAGTTCCACAGGGCGGGTGCCATTACCAAGAAGGCCCTCCGCCTGGTTCCCTGTAACTTGGCTTCTCGCAGGGAGGGAACCGCCAGAAGGCCCTCAGTGCTCGACCTCAGTGTCCGGGCTGTACGATGGAGGTGGAGATGCTCCTTCAGGTTTCTATCATGCTCCCTTCTCTCAGCGCACGGCAGGCAGAAGTCCAACAGGTGCAGCCAACTCCTGCCGCTACTCCCCCAGGCTGAAACAAATACGCCAGACGTCTCTGCTGAAGGCATGGCTGCCATGTGACAGGGGCAAACTGCCAGGGTGTGGGGGGCATCTGTCAGGGCAGGTGGCCTGGTTCTGCACACTGCGGTGAGGGAGCTCGGCTGCCGGTTGAGCAGGGCACTGCCAAATATCGCAGCCTGGAGACATCCAGGCCCTGGATGAATTAAGGTGTCACCAATGAATGCACCCCATTCATAGAAGCAGAAGCTTCTACCCCCCCCCCCCGAATTTAACCACACGTTTGACTGGTGCCTCCTTTTGGCCACGCACTGCAACTGCAGGCACGGGGGGGGGGGGGCAGGTGCATTCCTGAGGATGAATGAAACACGCACGTTTGTGGCATTGTAGCTGCAACGGCTAATTCATGTGCATGGAAAGTGAAGAGGGCTCTGGGAACTCAGGCCTTGAGAGGCAGTGGGTGGCAACTCCTAGGAGCGGCACCTCATAGGGATAGAAGGTGGACCCTGTTTTTAAAAGCATATGACACCCTTCATCTCAAGATCACAGGGCGGTTTGCAAAAGAAAAATGCAACATGCATTAAAAGAAACCAACGCATCCTCTCCACACATTTAAAAGGCCATGTTGTTTAGTCGTTTACTCGTGTCCGACTCTTCGTGACCCCCTGGACCAGAGCACGCCAGGCACTCCTGTCTTCCACTGCTTCCCGCAGTTTGGTCAAACTCATGTTCGTAGCTTCGAGAACGCTGTCCCACCATCTCGTCCTCTGTCGTCCCCTTCTCCTTGTGCCCTCCATCTTTCCCAACATCAGGGTCTTTTCCAGGGAGTCTTCTCTTCTCATGAGGTGGCCAAAGTCTTGGAGCCTCAGCTTCAGGATCTGTCCTTCCAGTGAGCACTCAGGGCTGATTTCCTTCAGAATGGATAGGTTGGATCTTCTTGCAGTCCATGGGACTCTCAAGAGTCTCCTCCAGCACCATAATTCAAAAGCATAAACTCTTCAGCAATCAGCCTTCTTTATGGTCCAGCTCTCACTTGCATACATCACTGCTGGGAAAACCATATTCAGATACCCTATGCCTGTCCAACTCATTGCTGTGACACGGCTGGCTCTGTGCATGCTAATCTATTATGTATTTCGGAAAGTTTGTTTGCAAGGCAGATGGGCACCTCTTAAGATATCGCAACCAAATTTTGCATGACGGTAAGAGCTGTTCAACCGTGGAACAGACCACGTGGGAAGACAGTAGACTCTCCTTCGTTGGAGGATTGCCAACGGAGTGCGCATGGCCATCTGCCAGGCATTCTGGAGCTGTGATTACTGCCTTTGTCTTTCCCCTTTATCTGCCACACCTGCAATAAAACATGTCTCTCCTGTATCGGTCTCTACAGCCACAGCAGGCGCTGTAACTCTCCAGTTGTTTGACTTCACCACCTGATGGCACACTCTTCCATTGTCTCTCAAGACAGACAGATGCCAACAAAAGTAAGATTCCTTGATTGCAGGGGGTTGGACTAGATGATCACTGGGGCGCCTTCCAACTCTTCAATTCCATGGCTCCAGAGATTAAGAAGCGGGTTTTTATCTGCTTGGGTAGAATTGGATGCCACTTGGCATCAAGACAGCAGACTGAACCTTTCAAAACTGTGCTGATCTTAACCACAAATTTCAAAACTCCCTGGGTTTTTTGGTTTCTTAGACTTCCCAAGCAATGCCAGGTATATGGCTGCTGGTGCATTTATAAGCAAGACCCTAAAACTGAGCTCGGTTCTTATATACTGACTGGCCACATTTTTAAACCTGAACATATCCCATTCGGACTGGAAATAGTTTTCGCACAAGCTCAGTGTTAAAAGCACATGGCAAACCAATATCAAATAATGCAATCAATGGCTCTCGTATTTGTGATCTCACTCTCTGAGCTCAGTCCAGTTGGGATGAAGCTCTACCTCTCTTTTAAATCAGAACCAGTGGAGGGGGTGAATGTCCTGTGTGAGTGTCTGGAGGTGGTTAGAGGATGGATGATGGCTAACAGATGGAGGTTGGATCCTGACAAGACAGAAGTATTGTTTTGGGGGGACAGGGGGCGGGCAGCTGTGGAGGACTCCCTGGTATTGAATGGGGAAACTGTGCCTCTGAAGGACCAGGTGTGCAGCCTGGGAGTCATTCTGGACTCACAGCTGTCCATGGAGGCGCAGGTCAATTCTGTGTCCAGGGCAGCTGTGTACCAGCTCCATCTGGTGCGCAGGATGAGACCCTACCTGCCCACAGACTGTCTCGCCAGAGTGGTGCATGCTCTGGTTATTTCCCGCTTGGACTACTGCAATATGCTCTACGTGGGGCTACCTTTGAAGGTGACCCGGAAACTACAACTAATCCAGAATGCGGCAGCTAGACTGGTGACTGGGAGCAGCCGTCGAGACCATATAACACCTGTCCTGAAAGACCTGCATTGGCTCCCAGTACGTTTCCGAGCACAATTCAAAGTGTTGGTGCTGACCTTTAAAGCCCTAAGTGGTCTCGGTCCTGTATACCTGAAGGAGCATCTCCACCCCCATTGTTCAGCCCGGACACTGAGGTCCAGCTCCGAAGGCCTTCTGGCGGTTCCCTCACTGCAAGAAGTGAGGTTACAGAGAACCAGGCACAGGGCCTTCTTGGTAGTGGCGCCCGCCCTGCGGAATGCCCTCCCATCAGATTTCAAGGAAATAAACAACTACCTGACTTTTAGAAGACATCTGAAGGCAGCCCTGTACAGGGAAGTTTTCAATGGTTGATGTTTTATTGTGTTTTTACTATTTTGCTGGGAGCCGCCCACAGTGGCTGGGGAAACCCAGGCAGATGGGCAGAGTATAAATAATAAAATTATTATTATTATTATTTATAAACCCTTTATATCAGTGGAAAAGATCTGAGCATTTGCCAAACAATTCAACCCAAATCAGTGGAGCAATGAAGTGCTGCCCTCTTGCAAGATTGTGCTTTATACTGTATGTGAAAGTTGTTATAAAAGCAGAAGAGGAGAAGGTGACGGCTATGACAATAGCACAAAAGAAACGACGTCCATAGAATCACAGAATAATTGTGGAATTGGAAGGGACCCCTGAGGCTCATCTAGTCCAACCCGCTGCAATGCAGAAATGTAAACTGGGATGTAGACTTCAGCCCCACACATCAGCAACCTGCATGTGTGGGTTGCAGCTGATCAGCTGGTCCCCTTGGAAGTGGCCTTCCGCAAACCTGGCATCCTGAATGCTTCTCTGCAGCTGATGGGAGTTGTAGTCCAAAAAATATCTGGAGGGCGAGGAGTGTCTTAAGAGGTTGTGGGTTCCACCTTTGTGCAGCTGTCTCTCTAGTGCCCGGAATACAAACCAACTTGCAATAAATGTGCCTCAGAAAAGGAGAAGGGAGATCGGAGATTGTCAGGCCGTGTGCTGCTGTCTGCCAGACCACTTTTCAAATCAACTGTCAGAGGTTGCGGTGAGGCGGGGAGTTGGGTGGAAGAGAAGGACAGTGAGCCTGAAAGTTTCTATAGCGTCTGCAGAAAGCAGTCGGCTGACATTCACCCGAGAGGGCAGCTTCTTAGAAAACCTCCTTCCTTTTTCCTTCACACTCAACTCCTGCAGCTGAAAAGCCCTTTCGAGAAAAAGGAACGTTCTCTTTGGGATTCCCCCCAAAAATTCCTTCTCGTAGAACACCAGGACTGCAAAAGGCCTTAAGAGGAGAACCATGCTGGGAATATTGGGGAGGTTTTTCTGTTTTTGGTATAACGTGCCTTATACAGAATCACACTATTGGGTCCATCTAGTTTAGCAATGTCTACACTGAGTGGCAGAAGTTTTCCCAGCCACACCTAGACTGAAGGGGATTGTACCGGGGGTCTCTTGTAAGCAAGGAAGGTGGTCAGCCCCCCCTTTCCGCCACGCTTAGACAGGCACAGAGTCCGCAACAAACTGTTACGCGGGAGCCAGCTTTTCATTTCCATTTTTTGCATTTTGACGTTGTGAACTGTGATCCTCGGATAAAGGGCAGTATCCCACTTTAATAAATAATAATAACGACTTCGAAGACGATACGTCTCCAAAATACAGACAGCAGTTTCAAATCAAGCCTAGAAACACCTCGGCTTTACTAGAAAAGAATATGAGCTGCTCCCCTTTTTATATAATTTTACTCAAAACGCTCTGTTTCGAAGAGGCCACTGTGCAGCCTGCCTTGCACTTTGAATGCTGAATTTTGTTCCGCCGCTTAGAGCGGTGATGACTTTGGAAAGGAAACAAGCTCTCTCCTGGGAGACCTTCAGCTCAGAGCTCAGACTAGCTTGTAATAAAACCTGGCGTGCCGTGTAGCCGAGTCGCCTGGGCTTTCTTGCTCTTATCAGCGCTGAAGTTGCACAGGCAGAATATATATAAAAAGGCCTTCCAGAGGCCCTGACACCGGGCCCTCTTTGCCGCACAGGAGCCCTCTGGACCTGGCCTGAGAATTCGAACTCAGAACCAGCCCTATGCTCTGGTCACAGACGGTGTGGAGTACCTGCCAACTTTGGAAAAAGCAAAAATGGGAAGATCCTACTGCACGCTTAGAATCATAGAATTGCAGAGTTGGAAGGGATGAGAGGAGATGCTGCGATCTGCCCTTTGGTGCTACGAGCTGCCCTGAGATCTTTGGATGAAGGGTGGTACACAAATGTTAAAATAAAAATGCAGTCACTAAACATCTGGAGCACATTATGTTGGCTGCCCCTGCTTTACTGTGCATGCATAGAGAAGCAGGGAACTGTGGGGCAACAGACACTACTGTGCATGTGTTGTGTTGCTGGGAAAGCCACGGCTAGTGTTGTTCCCAGTCCCCCTGGCCACATCAAGAGGGGCTTGGGCCTCTGGGTCGCAATGCAGGAATCTCACCTCAAGCATCCACAACAAATGGCCATGCAATTTCTGCCTCTTAAAAACCTTCAAGGAAGGAGAGTCCACCAGCTTGCAAGGGAGACCGTTCCACTGCCAAACAACTCTTGCCATCCACAACCTCCCGAGGGAAGACCGTTCCAGTTTGAGGGGCAAAATTTAGAAGAAGCCCATTTGCCTGCCAGCCGCCCTCAAATATATATTCAGTGCTATCCCCTTCTGCCCAAGAGTCGAGGGGCCTGATCTCTCCCCATTGTAGACTAACCCTCTGAGCTTCTAGAGAATATATGAGAAATTTGGGGCTCATTTCTAGCTGGCCCTGTGTATCCCCTGCACCTAGACAACAAACCATCCTCCTGACTCGTGGAGAAAATGTTTGTCTGTCTTGCCCTCTCTTCTTTGGAAAGAAGTTTTTGTGTGTGTGTGTGTGTGTGTGTGTGTGTGTGTAGAAGTCACTTTCTCCATCAATCACACAATGGGCCAATGGGAAAAAGAAAGCTATTCCTAACATTCAGTCGGGATCTCCATTCTTGACCTTTGAATCCACTGGTTCAGGTCTACCGCCCTGGAGCAGTGGAAAACAAGCTTGCTTCGTCTTCCATGTGACTTATTCCTGCCCTGCCCATGTTCCTGAGGAAAGGGAAGGCTATTGAAAAGAAAAGGCGCAGCCAATCAAAACATCCAGTTCCATTAAGTTAGCCACACTTGTTTAAGAAGAAGAGGAGGAGGAGGAGGAGTTTGGATTTGATATCCCGCTTTATCACTACTCGAAGGAGTCTCAAAGCGGCTAACAATCTCCTTTCCCTTCCTGCCCCACAACAAACACTCTGTGAGGTGAGTGGGGCTGAGAGACTTCAGAGAAGTGTGACTGGCCCAGGGTTACCCGGCAGCTGCATGTGGAGGAGCGGAGACGCGAACCCGGTTCACCAGATTACGAGTCCACCGCTCTTAACCACTACACCACACTGGCTCTCAGTGCCCAAAGCAGGGGTGCCCAAACTTTTTTCAAAAAGGGCCAGATTTGATATTTGATGAAGTGAACATGTGCGAGTGCTGACCAAAGTCCAAAGTTGTTGAGCTTTTTTTAGGATTGATGCTGCTGAGCTTTTTTTTAGCTTTTAAAAGGATTTTACCCCAGGACAGGCTTCCTCAATCTCAGCCCTACAACTCCCACGATCCCTAACTTGGCCTACAACTCCCATGATTCCTAGCTAGCAAGACCAGTGGTCAGGAATGCTGGGAATTGTAGTCTCAAAACATCTGGAGGGCCGAGGTTGAAGAAGCCTGCCCCAGGACATATACTGCCACAGGGGCTGAATTAAATTGACCGGCGGAGCAGATTAGGCTCCTGAAACGGAGGACATGCCTGGTTTCAGGCTTCCTGGCTGTCAAACGCAACCTTCACAGGGTGGGTTTTGTGGAATGTGCTCAGGCTCTGATTTTTATGGACTTCGAGGTGAAGGTACCAAGACCATCTCCGTTTGTCCCTTGACTTCTTGAAAGTTGGCCAAGGGAGCAAGGCCGCCTCTGATATTCCGATGGCCCAACAGAGAGAAGACATTTACGGCTCTGAGTTTCAAGTGGACGCAGGAGCAACTATTGCACAAGGTTGTGGCAATGGTTGCCACCTTTCCTGCCAGAGCTTCCTGTGCCTTTATCATTAGCCTGCCAGGCAGAAATTGAACAGGCACTGCTTTCCCTGCAGCAGAATTCCCTGGCAGAATTTCTGCCTGCCACACAGCTACGAAAAGGAACAGGAATCCTACCGGGATGGCAGAGTCAATTTACACATTCCAGAAGCGCTTGCGGGCTGGATCTTCCCCTGTTGCTTCAGAATTTAAAGTGAGCCTAGGGGAAGAGGGGAATTATGTGCGTGCTAGATGTAGCCCCCTAAATTACTTCTCCAGCCAAAATTGTCCCCCAAAGCACCTATCAAATTTCTGAGGCAATGCATCAGTCTCAGGCGCCTTTGCTTAGTGCTGAAGTCAACTTAAGTTCAGAGTAAACGGAATTTGCACCTTATTCTCTCCCAGGTAGAACTGCCAAAGTTCTTGACCTGCCCCTTTGCATATCACAACAGCTTGATCTGCAGCTGTTAACAAACGGTCATATTTAATCTCCATGAGAATCAAGCTGCTGTTAAATGCAAGCCAGGGTTTGGTTTTTTTATTGTTGTCCTTCCTTTAATGCTTAAAAAAATTATCAGTTGGCAACTCTAGATCCTGGTTTTGATTTATAAAAAAAAAAGCCCTCAAGAGCTTTGGCCCTGTCTCGAGATGGGGGGAGAAAAATTAATTCAGTTTGCATTTAAGGGTCTAACTCACACTTTCAGAATAGCAGGAAGAATGAAACACAGCCTCTCTCTTTTTTTGGAAATCTGTATTGTTCTGAATTTTGCAATGCAACCTTCCCTGGCCAAAAAATGCACATACTGTAGTTAAGTATGCATAGAAATGCATGTATTTCTGGAAGCAGCAGACAATAAACATTATAAAAGGGAGGGGAAAATGCTTTGCAAAAGAGGGTATATTAGGCAAAATTGCATACAAAGATGTGTAAGGAGAGATTCTAAAGCTGCAGCTGAATTTTCACAAGGAGTGGTTTTTACACACACACACACACACAGACAGACAGACACACACACACACACACACACACACACACACACATACACACACAGAGGTACCTTGGTTTATGAACTTAATCCATTCCGGAAGTCCGTTCTTAAATCAAAGCATTCTTAAACCAAGGCGTGCTTTCCCATAGCGGCAGGGGACTTGATTTACAAATGGAACACACTCAACAGGAAGCGGAACATGTTCTTATTCCAAGGCAAAGTTCACAAACCAAAACACCTACTTCTGGGTTTGCAGCGTTCTTAATCCAAGTTGTTCATAAACTAAGCTGTTCTTAAACCAAGGTACCACACTCTCTCTCTCTCTCTCTCTATATATAGCGGGAGGCAGTGGAAGACAGAAGTGCCTGGCGTGCTCTGGTCCATGGGGTCACGAAGAGTCGGACACGACTAAACGACTAAACAACAACAACAACAATATATATATATACACAAACACACAGGGTGAGTCTTTTAAAAGAGGCCCCATGGAACATGTGTAATCTGTATCCACGGGGCCTCTTTTAAAGGACTCACCCTGTACACACACATACACGCACATACACACACACACACTCACTGATGTGAAAATGGGGAGAATTGCATGAGTGGAAAACTGTGAAACCCAACCTGTCCATCCTCACACTCGCTCCTTGTTTTCTCTCCACCCTGAGCACCATATTCAGAGATATGCTGCCCCTAAACAATGAAGCTCCATTTAGTAATGATGGCTAATAGCCACCAACAGACGTAGCCTCCATACATTTGGGCTTTTCCCAGGCGAACCCAGGCTTCGTCCACCCAACAACCTGATGGAGATGGAGATGAGATGGAGATGTTCAACTTTAGACTACAGGCGGGTGTTTGGTTTTTTTAGAGCTCCTTGCAGGAAGAAATCTAACATGACGGCAATCACTTTTAGCTAGAACCTGACACACAGTGGCTCTTCTCCTTTTTCCATGGGGAAGCATTGAAAGTGGTGCCCCCAACAAAGAGGCACAGTCAATTTTGCCACCTCATACGCTGCTGCCTGTAGTATATAGGAATTAAGGTCGGGCCAAGCCAGGGGGTCTCCCCACATAGCATGACAGCAAATTTCACAGGCTGAATATTTGATAATAAGAAAGGAAGAGGGTGAACAGACCCTCTAAGTGTCCCTATTTTCCAGGGACATCTTGCCCTTTAAAGCCCTTTGTGGCTTAGGGCCCTCGTATTTACGGGACCGCCTCTCCTGGTCTGCCCCGCAGAGGACCTTAAGGTCCATGAATAATCATAGTTTAGAGGTCCCAGGCCCTAAGGAAGTCAGACTATCCTCCACCAGGGCCAGGGCCTTCTCAGTGATGGCTCCGACCTGGTGGAATGCTCTGTCCCAGGAGACCAGGACCCTGCAGGATTTAACCTCCTTCCATCAGACCTGTAAGACAGAGATATTCCACCTGGCCTTTAATCTGAATTCAGCCTGATCTTTTATTTCCCTTCTCTTCCCTCCCCCTCCCCTTTTAAGGAGATTACCCGCTCTGAGACCCCACAGCTAATTCTTCCTTGGCCTCCTTGCTGGCCCAAGTAGGACCAATTCAGCCAGCTAGCCCTGGGGATTATCTAATGCTTATTAGATGGATTTCCCCTAAATTGATTTCTGAACTTTGAATTTTATTGTTATTCATGTTTTTATACTGTATTTTGTCCAGGTTTAGAACCCAGGACACTTTTATGTTCATTTTTTCATTTTTTGCAGATTTATAAAACGTTTTGGAAGTCACTGATACAGTGCGTAGCAAGACAAAAATAAGATCATTATTATTTTAATCGCACACTCAGTAAACTGAAAGAAATAAAAACTATTTCTGCAATTGTGCAATTAGTTTTCCTTAAGCTGGCTGAGTCAGAAGCTACAGAAGAAGCTTCAATTCCACAGCAGCTCCAAAGTCATAACCCTTCCAAGCAAGACATTTCACACCATGCGTTAAGAGTCTGAATTACCGTATTTTCCATAAGATGCACCTAATTTTTAGAAGAGGAAAACAAGAAATAAAATATTCTGAATGAAACGGTGGATGTATGATTTTTGTGGTTCATGCTGTGGCCACAGACATGTGCTTTGACGGTGAGTTTGGGGTAGCCCAATGCAAAAATCCTGAAAATCCATGTGGATCCAGGCTTTGTAACCACGTTTTTGCGCCACTGCGGTCCAATGAAACAGTGGATGCGTGATTTTTTTGGTGCAGGCTATAGCCTGCCAACCTAGCCGTTTCGAACTGCCAACCTAGCAGTTCGAAAGCACATCAAAGTGCAAGTAGATAAATAGGTACTGCTCCAGCGGGAAGGTAAACGGCGTTTCCGTGTGCTGCTCTGGTTCACCAGAAGCGGCTTAGTCATGCTGGCCACATGACCTGGAAGCTGTACGCTGGCTCCCTCGGCCAATAAAGCGAGATGAGCGCAGCAAACCCAGAGTCGGTCACGACTGGACCTAATGGTCAGGGTAACCATGGACATGCTATGGGATCTGATGGTGAATTTGGGGTGACCCAATGCAAAAATCCTGAGGATCCATAGGCTTTTACCTCCCCCCTCCCAGGCAGCCTCCTTTATCGCTAGCCTCCCTTATCTCCCTCCCGATCGCTTGCCGATTACCTGCTTCCTTTCAACACCCCCTTCCCTCTTGTTTGCCTTAGTGTCTTTTCCTTAGCTGGAGTAGTATTTGCTCCTCCTTTTCTTCTAATTTCTCTCCTCATTGCTTTAGCCTTCCTGTCTCCTCTCCTTGCAGGTTTGCTGTCTTTACCTCCCCACTTCCAGGCAGCCTCCTTTATTGCTAGCGTCCCTTATCTCCCTCCCGATCGCTTGCCGATCAGCGGCTTTGTTTCAACACCCACTTCCCTCTTTCTAAAAAAAAAAGCATGATCTGCCCCTGGGCAATTCAGCTCCAGGGACCACACATTCGCTCCATAAGATGCACAGACGTTTCCCCTTACTTTTTAGGAAGAAAAAGGTGCATCTTATGGAGCGAAAAATACGGTAACTAGTTACTAAAAACCAAACAAAGAGTTAAACCTGATGTTCGGGCATCAGGATGGCACCTGACATATCCACCATCTGGAGATGCATGCCTGGGGATCCTTGGAACGTGACTGTTTTCACACACTAAAAACGCATCCTGCAGAATTCTATCAGTGATATTTTATCTGCACAATCAAAAGTAGTACAGTGGCACCTTGGTTCTCAAACTTAATCCGTTCTGGGAGTCTGTTCGACTCCCAAAACGGTTCAAAAACTAAGGCGTGGTTTCCGATTGGCTGCAGGAACTTCCTGCACTCAAGTGGAAGTTGCGTCGGATGTTCGGCTTCCAAAAAATGTTCACAAACCAGAAAGCTTACTTCCGGGTTGCGGCGTTAAGGAGCCAATTTGTCCGGGAGCCAAGCCGTTCGAGTACCAAGGTACCACTGTGTTGAAAATTACAACTTTTAAGCCATCTGGTCCCAAAATGGCAACTTGACATTCCACTGAGGCAGCCCGGCCTAAGGAGCCATTTTGCACCTAGCTTATATAGCTGAGTTTCTAATACTGAAAAGCAGTAGCAAACACTTGGTCAACACAGAGACTGGTGCTCCCCTCTTAAAAAAACCAGCATCTTCGCCCTAGATGGCCCATGGGACCGATTTTGACTCTACAATTATATGATTCTAGGGCTCTTTTATATCCTTCAGAGAAGGAAAGGGCAAGTTACAGACCAGAGCAAGGGTGCATCTCAGAGCTAAGGGTCCTTTTTTATTTTCTGAAGCTGAAACAAGGAATGAAAATATCCAAGATGACATTTCTTTCCAGTAACAACTGGCTGCTATTGCCTGTGATTTCAAACACACTACCAGCGAGTAAATCCCCTTTAACCCAGTGGGGCTCACTTCTGAGTAAACATGCTCTGAGGTTTCACCATCTGCTTGCTTAAGGTGAGAGTTATCTTGCACTTTCTCCAGTATCCGAAGAAGGCAGCGACAGGGGTTTTGGGCAATATGCAAATTTATTTAAATTTAATCAATCAGATAAAAGGCAGATGATTAATCAACGATGCACTCTGCCACTGGTCCTAATTTTACACATTGTGGATGTGTGTGTTTTTGGGGGGTTTTTACACTGGTTTATTAGCACTGACATAAACACATGACCATCTCGACCAAGATCGGCACCTTGCGGCCCAAGTCAGAAAACCCACCCAGACGTCAAAAAAAGTGTGATTTTCTGGGAACTTCCCTTCTGGATTTCTGTGCTCCCAGCAACCTTTTGGCTCTAAAAATACCCCGTGAAAGAAAAAGAGCTTGTGCAGGTTCCCTGCTGATTGAAGGATCAGTTTTGACAACCAGCTCCTTCGCTCCTCTCCCCCCAGCCCCATCTTCAAGAATCTCCTCCGTGCAGCCGAAAAAGGCTCTTTCGCTGCAGCATTTCAATCAGAGAAAGGCAGGGAGAGGGGGCCAGCCCTCGTTAAAAACAAGAGGCAAATTTCCTTCCCAACCTTCAGCCCACAGACAAGAAAGTAAGACAATCTCTCTTCCCCCTCAGCGTAATCTCCTAGGTAAATTACTCTTCCACCCACTGACTCTTCCTAGGCTGCTCTCTGGGTGTCCGTTTAGCTAAAAAGCAGGGTGGGAGCAGAGAGAGGGAGAGATTTGTAAGTTATATAGATAACTTAGGGAGGGGGGGAAATCGAGGGAAATCTCGCCTGCTTTTTGTTTAGGACCCAGTTCCCTGGGGGTAAAAACTGGGTCTCTCCCACTATCTCCCCACCACCACCACCACCGTGGACCCATCACACCCCTACTGTCAACAAATGCCTGTCCCTTCTCCTTAAGTTCCCCCCACCCTAATTTTCTGAGCAGCTCCAGGCGACGGGGCTAGGAATCACGTTAGGATCATGAAAGGGACACCCAGGGTCATCTAGCACAACCCCTGTAATGCAGGTGTGATGGCCTGGGACTCGGAACCAGAGGAGTCTCAGTCCACACCGGATCCTTTGCCTCATCTGAACCAAGTCTGGGGCCTGATCCTGAAGAGCCCCAGTCTGCACATGTTCCCCTGCAACAAGCACCAGCTGGGCCGAGTCAGGGCTTGAGCCTGCCCTGGCTCCAGATGCGGGGATGACCTCATTGCCTCCAGCTGGGCCATCACTTACAGCTGCTCCACTACCGGTTGGGTCAGGGGAGGCTGAGGTGGCCTCTGGGTCCAGTAACCCACCGACATCTCCCAAGATGCAGAGACTAAGGTCTGAGAGAAGGAGAGACCTGAATACTCGCAGGAGGAGTGCTTGCCTTCGGGTGAGACAGGGTGGTGAGTCACCGGGGGATCAGGACCGGCCATTATCCCGACAAAGATAAAAGGCTGTCGGACCCCGCCTCAGGTTGCGGGAGCAACATTGCTATATCCTGCCTGAGATCCTGTACCTGTCCTTGCCTAGTTTCCTGCCTTGACCCTGTGGGACTGACTCCTAGCAGAACCTCCAGATTCTGGTCTGGTCCTGGACCGCGTTTCAAGGGTTACCCCCGGGCCCAGCACAGTAGGAATCATGGCTAAAGAATACGATACGGTACGATAATCTTTATTGTCATTGTCCCATACAGAACAACGAAATTGAAAAATCTACATAAAACATTCAAAACCCAATAAGCCTGCTATCCCAGCATGGTTAGCCCCCTAAAAACTCTGATACCCCATTTTTAAATACAATATACTTCCGCAGAGACGCCTTACACTGCGTTTAAAACCAAAATCGCATTTGGGTAGAAACTCAGGCGGCTAGTCCTAGTCTTTATAACCCTGTACCTTCTTCCAGACGGCAGAAGCTGAAAGAGATCATTTCCGGGGTGTGCACTGTCCTGCGCTATCTCTGCAGCTTTCTTATGGCACCTGGAAGCATAGATTTGATCCAAGGTGGGAAGAGTGTACCCAATTTTTTCAATTATACTGAAATTCTTTGAAAGGTGGCCATTTGTTTCCCATTATGCTGCTGCTGGCCACTGGGTATATTTGGGATGCGCCTCGCTGAGGGAGGAGGGCGTTTGATGGGTTATATCAGGGCTCAGCCCTGCCTCGACCTGGGATCTACTCAGATGAGAGGCAAGGACAGCCAGACCCACTGGTATATTTCCACCTAGAACCTGGGGAGTCATCGGACCTAGACATCCCTGCCCCAGGACTCGAGGTCCGCACACTACCCCCCAAAATGGGCTATAGCCTACAGGATCAGAAGAAATGGAAAGACAAGCAGGAACTGGGGTCTCTCTGTTACTACGGATTTTACAACCCTGGTCCCATCCATTGACCAGGGGACTAAGGGACACTCCGTTGTGTGGGGCTACAGTAAGGGGGGAAAGTATTTGATCCTCTGCTAAATTTGCCCGTCTGCCCTCTGACGAAAAAAATGACCAGTCCATAATTTTAATGGTAGGCTTACTGTAGCTGTGAGAGACAGAATGGGATCCCTCCTGAGATGTGTGCAAACCTGGTGACCACCTACAAGAAACGTCTGACCTCTGCAATTGCCAACAAGGGTTTTGCCACCAAGTACCAAGTCATCTTTTGCAAAGGGATCAAATACTTATTTCACTCATTACAATGCACGTCAATCTGTGACTTTTGCCCTCTGGGTTTCTGGGGGTTTTCCTGTTGTTATTCTGTCTCTCACAGCTACAGGAAACCTACCATTAAAATTAATGGACTGGTCATTTCTTCGTCAGAGGGCAAATGGGCAAATTTAGCAGGGAATCAAATACCTTTCCCCCCTCACTGTATGTGTCAATTTGATGTTTCATTACAAAACATCTGGAGGACACCGGGATAGCAAAGAATGCCTTATGACGAACCTCGTTGCGAGCTGCCTTGGGAATGGCTAGGTTGAACGGCAGAGTTTACATCCACAGAAAACAAATAAGCAAACCCCATAAGGAATGGTTAGAAAAGAGGAGTGGACAGTATCTCCGATCTTTGCTGTATGCAAACACTGAAATGGTTTGCTTAGCTTTCGTACAGCAAGGTAAGTCTCAAAAGTTCAGGAGTGTGCACCAAATTTATTAGCAGCGGGAAAGGAGGTTCTTTGCCAAACAGTGGAGAGCACAGCCAAAGCAGGAACGGTTGTGGAAAATGTGGGAATGCAAAATCTCAAATGAGAAGTGCAATTCTAAGAGAAGTTCGGCATATTCTTGCGATTTACATAACAGTGCAGCTATCTGTCACAGATGCCTTTTCAAGGGCCTGGAATATTTATGTATTATATTTCGTGTCTGAGGATGTTGTGGGCGCTGCCTTCTGAGAGTTGTGCGATTTGAAACTCCTCGGCATAAATGCAGATGCTTAAATAAACGCTGTTTGAAAGCTGTTTGAACGCCAGCAGCTTGTGACGTAGAAACCACTTTCCACGTATGGATGCCTGAATCTGTATGGTTTTCTGTGAATAAATGAAGTCTCTCATGCACTGAGTGTCCATTTCTGCAGACAAGCGTCAGGGGGAAATAAAAAGGAATATTGGTTTCGTTTCGTTGTTGATTCCTTTAAAAGGGTTACACATAGCTGCTGAAATAAAGGCAGACAGGTGGATATAAACACAGGAGCTCACACTTTGCAAATTGCACGTTTCAGGATCAATCTCTAGGTATTATTATTATTATTACCCTATCTTTCTTCCGGACCAGGACTCAAAACAACACACAAAAAGCAAAAACATATACAGGTTTAAAAAAGGAATTTAATGGAATTAAAACAATATTTTAAAATGTGTTTTGGTTTTTGGTTTTTTAAAAAGGTACAGCTTGGAGAGACTCCTGTTTGAAAGCCCCAGGAGCTGCTGGCAGTCAGAATAGGTAATACTAGCCTAGATGATCTGATCAGTAAAGGAGAATTCCCTAGGAAGGGATGTAGTCGAGTGGAAAGCACATCCTTTGCATGCAAAAGGTCCCACCTTAGACGCCTCTGCATCTAAGTTAGGGTCCATCTGTAACACAGTTACAAGGCATCAGTAAAACAATCCCCTTCCATAAAGCACTATTAATGGGGAGCTACATCCACCGAAATAGTCCCAGTTGGGCAAAGGCTTCTGCTCGTGAAACAGAATTTCTCTTCCCTCTGCAAGCCCTGCACTGCCATCTAAAACTTGCTTTATTTGGTCCTGTTGTTGCACGAGGGGCATCTCACAAAAACAAGTGTTGTATCAGCAGCACAAGGCAGAAACTTTGACAAAGGCAGACTCACAGGCTCCAAGGAGCTGAGTTCAAATTCTGGAAAAACCACAACCCTGTTTTGGGGGGAAAGAGGGGGAAGGGAAGTTCTGTTGTGCAAATCGGTCTCAGCATGAATGGGAGGGTTTTGTTGAGAGAGACCCCCAACCTGCCTATGGAGCATTCCTTCTGGTTTGTTTGGGGAGGTTAGCCGGTGTCACCTCGAGCAATTGCCAACCTGCCCTTTTCCATGTGTTTCTCTGTCACTTTCCTTACAGCAATTTTTTGGGTGAGGTGGGGGGTAGAAGTGATTATGTTCTGCAAGGGCACCAAATCCACTTCAACGGCACAATCTAAATTTGCTGGTGTGCAACTGAATCTACGCCCCTATAATAATGCCCATTAAGACACTTTACAGTTTCCATCTGTAAATAAAGTAATGGATCTCTCGGATATTCATGAACAATACCCAAGAGCCATTAACTTTATTTACGGATGGAAATTTCCAAGAGCTTTAATAGATAATGCTATGTTATTATTATTATTATTATTAATGCAGTTGGCCTCGGGTTTCTTTGGGTCAAGGAAACAATGGGAAATGAGCATCTTGAACCCTGAATCCTTCTGACTGGCTTGACGGGGCCAGGGAGGCGGAATAAAACCATGACCCTGGGGAAAATCTCCGCAGGACTAAGACGGGAGATCAGCAGGGTGACAAAACGGCGGAAATCCAATCCTGATTTTATCGGGAGTCAGAGATTTTGGGCTGCTGGATTTATGGCAATCTCAGATTTCGTCTTTTAAAAGCCAGAGGCAGCAGGAAGTTGAGAGAGAGAGAGAGAGAGAGAGAGAGAGAGAGAGAGAGAACATTTCTCAATAACCATAAAGTCTCTGGAACTGCGGGGGCTTTTATAGCGGGGTGCGAGCAGGGGGGGTGGGGGTGGAGAGACCCCAGCAAAAACTTGGTATAAATCTCCTAAAACACCATCTAAAACTTGTTTTGTTTGGTCCTGCTGTTGCATGAGGGGCATCTCACAAGAACACAAGTGTTGTATCAGCAACACAAGGCAGAAAATTTGACACAGGCAGACCCACAGGCTCCAAGGAGCTGAGTTCAAATTCTATAGTCGGAGGGGGAGCTAAACCTCTGAATGCAACAAAGCCAGTATAATCCCACTGGGATTAACTGTGCAGGATTTCAGCCCCAGTTGATAACCTTCAACTGCCCCTCTCTGTGGGAGCACTCACACGTTACATTCAACGACTGCACAATCCAAGGACTGGGGTGCACAATGATTGAGCCGCACGTTCACCCACCTATTCGCAAGTTACGTTCGACGAATCTGCCGTCTGTTTGCCTGTGTGTACGCACAGGTGAGCCACACAAATCAAGAGGTGTACAACAAATACTTGTAACATGTGAGGAGAACCTTGTACCTGTGTCTGGCAAGGCATGTGAAAGAACCTATTCTCTATTTAAAAGGGGGACAGCCAGTTTTAGAAACTCCCCAGGCGTGTTTTGCAACTGGCACAGGTCTAATTGCGACCATATGGTGATTGCTGGATGCCAGTTTGGTGACTGGCATCTCTGTCTGGCTAGTCCAGGCATAGGCAAACTCGGCCCTCCAGATGTTTTGGGACTACAACTCCCATCATCCCTAGCTAACAGGACCAGTGGTCAGGGATGATGGGAGCTGTAGTCCCAAACCATCTGGAAGGCCGAGTTTGCCTATGCCTGGGCTAGCCCCACCAGCTTCCTTAAGAAGGTAAGCTGAATAGCTTATTTATAGTTACAGGTAGGTAGCTGTGTTGGTCTGCCGTAGTCGAAACAAAATAAAAACAATTCCTTCCAGTAGCACCTTAGAGACCAACTAAGTTTGTTATTGGTATGAGCTTTCGTGTGCAGGTATCTGAAGAAATGTGCATGCACACGAAAGCTCATACTAATAACAAACTTAGTTGGTCTCTAAGGTGCTACTTTTATATGCCTGTTGTCTTTGTCCATGGAGTTTTCTTGGCAGGGATACTGGAGTGGCTTGCCGGTTCCTACTCCAGGTGGATCACATTTGGTCAAAACTCTCCACTATGACCCGTCCATCTTGGGTGGCCCTGCACGTCATAGTTCATAGCTCCTCTGAGTTATTCAAGCCCCTTCGCCATGGCAAGGTAGTGTTGGAGGAGACTCTTGAGAGTCCCATGGATTGCAAGAAGATCAAACCTCTCCATTCTGAAGGAAATCAGCCCTGAGTGCTCACTTGAAGGACAGATCGTGAAGCCGAGGCTCCAATACTTTGACCACCTCATGAGAAGAGAAGACTCCCTGGAAAAGACCCTGATGTTGGGAAAGATGGAGGACACAAGGAGAAGGGGACGACAGAGGACAAGATGATTGGACAGTGTCCTCGAAGCTACCAGCATGAGTTTGACCAAACTGTGGGAGGCAGTGGAAGACAGGAGTGCCTGGCGTGCTCTGGTCCATGGGGTCACGAAGAGTTGGACATGACTAAACGACTAAACAACAACAAATACTGCACACCAGCCAATCTCTAGCCTCTCCAAAGATAGAGACTGAAACACCTTCTACCCATGGCCTGGAAGTCCCCGGAAGCCATCAGACCTGTCTCCCTGCACCCCCCCCCCAAGTTAGTCGTGCGAGAAGGGAGTTAAGCAGCTGCAGACAGGAGTGCCTGGCGTGCTCTGGTCCATGGGGTCACGAAGAGTCGGACATGACTAAATGACTAAACAACAAGATGCTACTGGAAGGATTTTTTATATATATAGCTTATTTATGGCATTTATATTCCAGCTTTTTCTGCACGGAGCACACGGTTCAGAGCCGAGTTTGGGAACTTAAAGAGGGAAAGTCACCTTATCCAGGGCCAGTCCACAGATATATCCCCACCTCTTTTTCTTAATGGTGTCACAGACCATTCATAACATAGGAATATTCTTCACAACTGTGAGCAGGACAATGGGAAGGGGGCAAGCGAAGGCAAGCTGCAACAATTCACTATAACGTCATTCCCTGCTCCTGCTCAGACTGCACAGAAAAAGTGTTTGGGTTCCAGAAATTGATTCTGATTGCGCAGATAAAAATATAACGGATAGAATTCCACAGGGTGGGGTATTAGTGTGCGAAAACAGTCCAGATCCGCTGGCATGCACCTCCAGATGGTGGAGATCTCAAGCACCATCCTGGCACCCTGGCACCTTGGTTGCAAGTGGCCGGAAGCCAGGTGCAAAATGCGCCTGGCGAATTTCAAACACTGGTTAGGAACTGTAATCCAAAGTGGCTGGACTGGGGACGGCTGCCTCAGGCTGTTCCTTGAGAAAAAGTTAAGCCTCCAGAAACTCCCTGAGTCTGCAGATCTCTCTCCCTCCTTCCGAACCTCCCGGCCAAGTGAACACACCTGCATTCAATTCCATTCCCGTTTCCCCCAAACCTTGCCATTGCTGCTCTCTCTGTTCGAGGCAGAAGGAAGGAAGGAGGGAGGCAAAGGAGGAGGAGGAGAGAGGGAGAGAGGGAGGGTGGAAAAAACACCAGGATGCTGGTAATGACTGCGCTCACTGAGCCTCCGAGGCTGGCGAGGCAGCGCCCATCAATTATTAAAGAAAATTGGAGCATTTCCTAGCAAACCAGAGCACCGCACAGCCTTTACAGGAAAACCAACTCTTCCATGCGCTGGGCCGCCAGGAACCCAGCTGGGGGACGGCGCAGAAATCAGACGTGCTCCATTAGGGTCAACGAAACTGAAATCCCCACCCCCACCTCTCACACTCTCTCCCCCCCTTGGGATCACCAAGGCCTCCATCCTGAGCTGCTGGGTGAACGGGCACCGCCACCACACACAGGAAAGCCCCCAATGGCTCTCTCTTTCCTGCGACAATTGGCGTTCTCATTTCGTAAGGCCGGCCTTGCCATTGGGGAACCTGCGCAGGAATCCCAGGGCACAATGGTGGTTGACTGGGGTGGCATTCTCCCCAGCTCTCTCCTCCCCTCCTCCTTCCTTTCATCTTTTTTTTTTGGGGGGGGGCTTTTCCTTCAACAGGGACGCGGGTGGCGCTGTGGGATAAACCACAGAGCCTAGGACTTGCCGATCAGAAGGTCGGCGGTTCGAATCCCCGCGACGGAGTGAGCGCCCGTTGCTCGGTCCCTGCTTCTGCCCACCTAGCAGTTTGAAAGCACACCAGTGTAATTAGATAAATAGGTACCGCTCCGGTGGGAAGGTGAACGGCATTTCCGTGCACTGCTCTGGTTCACCAGAAGTGGCTTAGTCATGCTGGCCACATGACCTTAAAGTTCTATGCCAGCTCCCTCGGCCAGTAAAGTGAGTTGAGCGCCACAACCCCAGAGTCGGCCACGACTGGACCTAATGGTCAGGGGTCCCTTTACCTTTATCTTTTCCTTCAACAACTATTGCGAGAAGAGAGAATTGAAGGGAGAACAACATATTCCTAGGACAGATAAGAGGAAGTCCTTGTGCTATTAAGACTCTTGCCGCCGTTGTCACATACATAATTAAGTTCTTTATTTTCCAATAGCACAAGAATGGAAGAATGAGGAAATCCTGGCAAAAGAACAGTGGCAAGGGAAATGAATGGATTATGCGGAACTGGTGAAATTGACATACAAACTGCGAGACAAGGACAACTGTGGCTTTAAAGAAGAATGGGAACTTTTTACAAATTACTTAAAAGAACAACAAAATGAACTGGACTCCTTGGCAGGTTTTAAATAAACATACACAAATTTATTATTGTTAACATAACAGGCAGATAAATCTTTACAAGTTTATAATATGCAGAGAAAAATATGTGTTGAAAAATCAGAGAGAGGAGCTGAGGGAAGTCTGGGGGGGAGGGAGGGAGGGTTTATCTTGGGGAGGGGGAAATGGGGGGGATGAAGAGGATAGGTTTTTGATCATTTGTTATGATGAAATTCTTAATAAAAACTATTAAAGAAAAAGAGAAAGTCCTTCATGCAGCACAGTTGAACTGTGGAACTCATTTCTGCAGGCGGCAGTGATGGCTACTAAGCTGGATAGCTTTAAAAGAGGAATAAGCAAATTCATGGAGGAAAGTGCTATCAATGGCTGCTAGCCAGCATGGCTATGTTCTGCCCCCACAGTAATGCCAGTAAAAATAAGAATAGGAGCGAGATGGCACGCCCAACCCCTGAGAACACACCTATGTGCATAACAAGTCCTCCATTATTGTTGTTGTTGTTGTTGTTGTTGTTGTTGTTGTTGTTGTTGTTATTAATTTTATTTATTTATATCCCACCCATCTGCCTGCGTTGCTCCAGATACTCTGGGCAGCACTCGCCATGAACTTCAACAGAACGGCCACAACCTTGTGAACAACTGGTCACCTATGGTGATCGCAGATCATCTCCAGGTAACCAAGCAAGACAGCTTTACAAAAGTTGGCTGCTATATTGTAAAGGTCACAAGGTACCTGCAGGAAGGCTGGGTGTGTGGCAGCCACCAGGGGTGCGTGGACTTAAGGACGGGACTTAATTGCAAAGGGTGAGGGAGGGAGTGGCTGGAGTCCCCGGCTTCTGAACTGGCCGCCGTGGCTGTCTGTACGACTACCAAAGGATTCGCCAACAGATTTCTGCACATAGCCTACTGCTGTTAAAGGCACAGCAGCAGGCCAGGTTGGGCTGGGGTAAAGGTAAAGGGACCCCTGACCGTTAGGTCCAGTCGTGGACGACTCTGGGGTTGCAGCGCTCATCTCGCTTTATTGGCCGAGGGAGCTGGCGTACAGCTTCCGGGTCATGTGGCCAGCATGACTAAGCCGCTTCTGGCGAACCAGAGCAGCGCACGGAAACACTGTATACCTCCCCGCCGGAGTGGTACCTATTTATCTACTTGCACTTTGACGTGCTTTCAAACTGCTAGGTTGGCAGGAGCAGGGACCGAGCAACGGGAGCTCACCCCATCGCAGGGATTCGAACCGCCGACCTTCTGATCGGCAAGTCCTAGGCTCTGTGGTTTAACCCACAGCGCCACCCGGGTCCCTGTTGGGCTGGTGAGCCTATGGCTAATTCAAGTGCCCTTGTCCATGGACATCAGAACCTCCATAGCTGCAAGGGAACATAAGAGCCTGCTGGATGAAGACCCATAAGAAGACCCATCCTGTACTCAGTGGCCGACAAGGTGCCTGTAGGAAACCAGCAACAGGATCTGAGCACAAAAGCATCTCTCCCCTCCGATGGTTTCCAGCGACTGGGTCTCAGAAGCATCTTTACCTCCAACTGTGGCGGCAATGCAGAGCCATCATGGCTCATAGTCATCAACAACCGTTTTCTCCATGAATTTATCCAATCCCCTTTTTAAAGTACTCCAGGTTGGTGGACCTCACCAATCCTGTGGCAGAGAGTTCCATAGCTCAACCATGCGAAGCAAAAAAACCCCCCACCTGTTTTGATGAATTGGAAGAGCTGCAAAAAGATTCCATTGAGCACATGGATTGATAATATGGACAGATTAGCTACATACGAACGAATTGCATGTCAACGCAAATTAAGAACGGATAAATATGAAGGAATCTGGAATGGATATTTAAGTGGAAAGGCAGATAGTGGGGGGAAGTGGGGGGAGGAGAGAGAGGTGGGGAAATATTGCTAAAAGGGTGCAGTCATAGATATATCAGTGTGTTTAAATCTGAAATGTCAAATTGTGTTATTATTGTTATTATGGTTTTTGTTGTGTATTTTGCGGTTGTTGTTTGTATTGAAAAAATGATTAAATAATTTTTTTAAAAAAACAAAAAACCATGCGCTGTGCGAAGAAGGACTTTATTTTATCTATCCTGAACCTCCTGCTCCCATTTCACTGAATGGCCATGAGTTCTAGTCCTAGGAGAGAGGGGGGAAAACTTTTCTCTGTCTGGTTCCTCTGTGCCATGACATAATCTTACAAGCTCCTATCGCCAGTATATCTGAAGGAGCGTCTCCACCCCCATTGTTCTACCCGGACACTGAGGTCCAGCGCCGAGGGCCTTCTGGCGGTTCCCTCACTGTGAGAAGTGAGGTTACAGAGAACCAGGTGGAGGGCCTTCTCGGTGGTGGCACCCGCCCTGTGGAACGCCCTCCCACCATATGTCAAAGAAATAAACAGCTATTGGACTTTTAGTTTTTGATTTGAGTTTCTACTGAAATGAGGCTGCATTTTAATGTTGTATTTTAATGTTGTATTTTAATCTTGTTTTTAAGTTGTATTTCAATCAATTGTTTTATTATTATTATTATTATTATTATTATTAGACATCTGAAGACAGCCCTGTTTAGGGAAGCTTTTAATATTTGATGAATCACTGTACAGTGGTACCTCGGGTTAAGTACTTAATTCATTCCGGAGGTCCATTCTTAGCCTGAAACTGTTCTTAACCTGAAGCACCACTTTACCTAATGGGGCCTCCCGCTGCCGCCGCGGCACCAGAGCACAATTTCTGTTCTCATCCTGAAGCAAAGTTCTTAACCCAAGGTACTATTTCTGGGTTAGCGGAGTCTGTAAGCTGAAGCGTATGTAACCTGAAGCGTATGTAACCCGAGGTACCATTGTATTTTAATATTCTGCTAGAAGCTGCCCAGAGTGGCTGGGGAAACCCAGCCAGATGGGCAGGGTATAAATAAATAAATAAATAAATAAAATAATTATCATCATCATCACAATCACCACCACCACCACCATCATCATCACATTGCCCCTTACTTGCCTTTTCTCCAAACAGAAAAATCCAAATTGCTGTAGCTCCATCCCCTTGATCATTTTGCTAGTCTTTTGCTGAACCTTTTCCCCAACTCCTTGCCAATTCCCAGCTGTCACCTCTCTGCCTTTAGCCTAAGCCACAAGCTTTTCCATTTCCAGCATCTCTGAGCTTATGCCGTTTCTCCCCAAACTCGATTTCTCCCACCGCCACCCGTCCTCAACACCCGTCCTGCTTCATCGACATTAAGGTGCATAAGTGGGGTGAAAGCCGTTTTGGAAAGACTGGCTAGACTGTCCACAAATGCAGGTTGGAGATTTCGAGGATGAAAAACCGGTGAGCACCTGGGATAATCTCCTGGAAGCAGCAGGTGTGGGCACAGAGCCTCCGTTGAGTTCAAAACAATAGGCCGGGTGAATTGTCTCATTGTGGGATTCCTCAACTAGCACCTCACACCTGGGGCTGGAGAATAATATCCTCCTACAAGTGGGCTGCACAGCCCAACTTTAAATAATTACAGCACACCTGCAGCTGACGTACATTTAATTTGTGCACATTCAGCTTTACGGACATGGCAATTTTTTTAAAAAAAATTAAAATTAAAAGGGGTCAGCTTTTAAGGGGAAAAAGAGTCTGGCAAATTCCACCTACTAGTGAACCTGGAGTGCTTTGACTATACGCAATTTTGGCTGTAGGCGAGATCTCCGAAAAGCAACCCCCACATAAGTTACAGGCTTACCGGATTTTTTAATATTATTAAATGCAAGAGTTTATTATGAAGTTAAAACAACAATCTAGTGGGAAATATGAAATAAAATAAAGGGGGGAGGTAAACCTCCTGAGAATGTTCTTTATGAGGTAATGGATGCAAACCCTGGTTTGTTTGTTTGTTAGTTTTTTGGTACTCCCTCCCCATCCCCATCCTATTTATTTTATTTCATATTTTCAACTGGATTCATATTTTAATTTCATAAATGGCTTCTGTTTTTTTGTGATGGGACTCACCAGTGTGCCATTTTGTGCTGGCGCCCATGACACTTTGAGAAAGTAATGGGCACTGACACCTCATTGTTTCTTAATATTGTTTTTCTTTTTATAAAAAAGAAAAGAAACACTGCTCAGTGCCAACATTCTGTTGTCAAAGAACATCATAGAATCAAGGGACCATGAGGGTCATCTATGTCAAGGCAATAAACAACTATTTTACTTCTAAAAGACAACTGAAGGTGGCCGTGTTTAGGGAAGTTTTTAATGTCTGACACTGTATTGTTTTTAATATTCGGCTGGAAACCACCCAGAGTGGCTGGGGAAACCCAGCCAGATGGGCAAGGTACAAATAATAAATTATTATTATTATATTATCGCCGAAGAATGGATGCTTTTGAATTATGGTGCTGGAGGAGACTCTTGAGAGTCCCATGGACTGCAAGAAGATCAAACCCATCCATTCTGAAGGAAATCAGCCCTGAGTGCTCACTGGAAGGACAGATCCTGAAGCTGAGGCTCCAATACTTTGGCCACCTCATGAGAAGAGAAGACTCCCTGGAAAAGACCCTGATACTGGGAAAGATGGAGGGCGCAAGGAGAAGGGGACGACAGAGGTGGGACAGTGTTCTCAAAGCTACCAAGATGAGTTTGACCAAACTGCGGGAGGCAGTGGAAGACAGGAGGGCCTGGCGTGCTCTGGTCCAGGGGGTCACAAAGAGTCGGACATGACTAAACGACTAAACAACAACAACAAAAGTCCAACCCTCTGCAATGAAGGAACCCTGAGTCTTAGGCCATACCGACTGAGCTATCCCAGTTAAATATTTTTAAGAGTGCTGATGAATGAGAAAGTTAAAAACCTGTGACTCTATCCATGGCCAGGATGGCTGCCTACCACTTCCAGAACCAAAGGTAGCAGATGTTGCCCAGACACAGCAGAATCATAGAATTGTGGGGTTGGAAGGGGCCCCCAGAGTCATCTAGTCCAGCCCCCTCCAAGGCAGGAATCTCAACTAAAGCATCCATGACAGACGGCCATTCAACCTCTGCTAAAAACCTCCAAGGAAGGGGAGGCTGCAAGGGAGAAACTATAACCCTTTCCCCCATCACTCCTCCTGGTTGAATGACTACAATTTGCCCCACTGAGGACAATTTTTACCCTAAACTATATTAGTAACTTGGAGGCAGGCCGGGTGCAGCCTTCTTTCATCCAGTACCCCCACCGGTTATTTCTGAACTACAGCTCCCATCATCCCCAGCTTGCACAGCTTAATGGGAATTGTAGTCCAGCCCATCCAGAGGGCACCAGGCTGGCCTAGACTCTAGGGGGTTATCCGCAAAAGCGCACTGTGTAGTCAGGTCTTCCGCATTTGACGCTCAATCTCAGAGCCTCTACAAATGGGGCACACGCAGGGTGTTTTCGAACGATGCAATTGTGTGTTTTTGCAAATACTTTGTCAAAGTTGTCAGTTGCCGCTTCAATTTTTGGTACACCGCATAGAGATATTTTAAACGTACGTTTCCGAGCACAATTCAAAGTGTTGGTGCTGACCTTTAAAGCCCTAAACGGCCTTGTTCCAGTATACCTGAAGGAGTGTCTCCACCCCCATCGTCCTGAGATCCAGCACCGAGGGCCTTCTGGCGGTTCCCTCATTGCGAGAAGTGAGGTTACAGGGAACCAGACAGAGGGCCTTCTCGGTGGTGGCGCCGCCCTGTGGAATGCCCTCCCTTCAGGTGTCAAGGAAAGAAGCAGCTATCTTATCTTTAAAAGACATCTGGAGGCAGCCCTGTTTAGGGAAGTTTTTCATATTTAATGCTGTATTGTTTTTAACACTCGATCGGGAGCCGCCCAAAGTGGCTGGGGAAACCCAGCCAGATGGGCGGGGTATAATTAATAAATTATTATTATTATTATTATTATTATTATTATTATTATTAAACATATTAAGTGGTGTGGGAAGTGAATAACCCAATCAAATCATATAACAGCAAACCTAAAAGAGCGAGTACGTTCCTTCGGAAAACGAGGCCAGCCAACAAACAGCTGTGCAATCACACGAAAGGAAAGTGATGAGGGGCAGAAAACATATAGTGTAAGGGTGAGTGGGATTCTCTTGCAGCAAGGAGTTCCACAGAGAAAGGGCTGCATTCTACACATCATTTCACAGAGAACAGGAAGTACTGCAGAGCTTCATCAGCTGGTATTCAGGGAGGAATATATGGGAGAAGAAGGCATCAAGGATGCAAGATGTCAGAAAAGTTAACACCAGAACCTTGAATTTGGCCTGGAGGCAAACGGCAATCGATACGGACGATACCTGGGCTTTCAGTTTGCACATATTGATAAGTAGCCTGCAATAGTGGAATAGTGGAAGAATTCTGATCGCCGAAGAATTGATGTTTTTGAATTCTGGTGCTGGAGGAGACTCTTGAGAGTCCCATGGACTGCAAGAAGATGAAACCTATCCATTGTGAAGGAAATCAGCCCTGAGTGCTCACTGGAAGGACAGATCCTGAAGCTGAGGCTCCAAGACTTTGGCCACCTCATGAGAAGAGAAGACTCCCTGGAAAAGACCCTGATGTTGGGAAAGATGGAGGGCACAAGGAGAAGGGGACGACAGAGGACGAGATGGTTGGACAGTGTGCTCGAAGCTACAAACATGAGTCTGACCAAACTGCAGGAGGCAGTGGAAGACAGGAGTGCCTGGCGTGCTCTGGTCCAGGGCGTCACGAAGAGTCGGACACGACTAAACCACTAAACAACAACAACTGCAATAGTGGGAGCCTTCAGATCTGTCTCCAAGGGCAGCCCTGCAGAAAGCAGGGCTGCAGTAATCTGATCCTCCAAACTGAACAGTCGCGATCGAAAATCCATGAGAGGTTTTCAACAAATCGATGCCACTCTCTCTCTGAGCAGAGGGGGTGGGAGCGAAATGTGGGAGCAAGAAAGGAAAATGGTTGGCTATCGTTCTCTGGCTACTGGAACGGAGAAGACAGTTCTTGGGGACTCAACGATCAAGTCAAGCATCAATTCCGTCACCGGTGGAGGGACTGGAAATTGAGTGTGAACCGATCAAGAGAAGCTCGAGCTCAAGGAAAGGAAAACAGGAAACCAAGATTTGAGGAATATCTGCACCAAAGTGAACCAATCTTCCAGGTGTTTAATCTCCGACTACGAAGAAAACCAGCAAGAGTGATGGCTGAGAGGTTGGAGATGCAACAGCCCCCTTCCCCCTCTCCCTTCACCTACACAGCTGTCAACTTTTCCCTTGTCTTGTGAGAAATCCTATTCGGAATAAGGGGAAAAAAGGGAAACGTTGACAGCTATGTTCACCTACCAGCAACTGATATTATTAGCCTCTAAAATATTATTTACCACTAAATTTAAAAAAGCCTTCCAAAACACACACACCCCAAAATCTCACCCCCTTCCCCAAGATTTTTGCTCAGCTGATCAGCAGGGAGGATGCTTTCTCTGGAGGAAGGTTACAGAGATCAGACCTGGGAAGAGATTTGTCCATCATCCTTCCTGACATTTGGCCATATCTGCTGCCCAAGGTAAACAGGGTGCCAGAATTGCCTTTGGCTGGATCCTGTAATCAGCCTTTTTATCCCCACGTACATTTTTTTTACAAAGCTGCCTTCTCTGTTTTGCACGGCCTATTTGCCCATAATTTCGGAAACGCTTGGAAAGTCTCAGAAACCACCAAAAGGTAACAGCCACCATCCACTGTGCTATTAAGTCAAAATATTGTGACTTGGGCCACTTTAGGCTGGATTTGCTTGAACCGCCTGTGCAAATATTCCTGACATCGTCCCCTCCCTTGCAGCCCAGATTACCCAAGGTGCTTAATGAAAATCTGATTCATTTGCATCCGGCACGATTCTGCAGCTGAACATAAACTTTTCCCCAGGTGGGCTGAATTCTCTCTGCTTTCAACGTGCAATCCAACTCCTGCACGACTCAGACCAGTTTCTTTTTTTAAAACAACTCCCCCCCCCAAAAAAACACACACACACACACATACTGGTGTCTATGATGAACCCCTTCTTCCCACTGATTTACAGACTATTGGTTGTGAATGTGCTCTTTGAATCAACGAGATTTGTTCAAGCAGGTAGGTTCAGGACTACGGTGCAATTGACTTAACTGATCAGACTGATGGGATCTGTTGCTGGCTGCATCCATGAGACTGGATGCAGCAGAACAGGCTGGCCAATGCCTGCTTGTCTGGGAAGAATTCAACTCAGTGCTTACAGCGGCGCAAAGCTTCCCACCCCACTATGCCCCATGACATCCCCAAAGAAGAACGTAAGAAGATCCTGCTGGATCAGACCAACGACCCATCTAGCACAGCATCCTGTTCTCACAGTGGCCAAACAGACGCATGTGGGAAACCTGAAAGCAGGATTCGAACACAAGAGCCCTCTCCCCTCCTGCAGTTTCCAGCAACTGAGATTCAAAAGCATTATTGCCTGCAGGCGTGGAGGCAAAGTGTAACCATTGTGCGTACTAGCCATCAATAGGCCTCCCTTCCTCCATGAATTTGTCTAATCCTCTTTGAAAGCCTTCCAGGTTGGTGGTCATCACTGTGGCAGGGAGTTCCATAGTTTAACTGTTTCAAGAAGTATAAGGGAACCCGCAGAATAAACTTGGCTGGGGTGGGGGGTGGGAAGCAGGGATAACGTTCCATTGCCCACAGAGAAATACATTTTGGCACTGCTCTGAGCACAACCCTTTGCTGTGCACCGCTTATGAGTTTTTGAAACACTAAGCAGAATATAAATGCTTCCAAATAAACAAAAGTGTAAATTAACTCATGGCAAAGTTTGCCAAACGAAGGTAAGGGTGGTGAACTCTTGAAACGGCAGCTTTCAGAATTTCTCTTGAACGAAGATTCAGAATCAGGAGGCATTACGAAGAATCAGCGCCGAAAATTAGGAGAAAACGCAAACCACCGGACACCAGGACAAGATAAGTCAACACAACAGGGGGGGCAGGAGCCTCTGAGCCCTCTGGCAAATACATTCCATGTCTTGCTTTACAGCTTCGACACAGTCGGACAAAACATGCTCTGACTTCTGGCATCTGGGCCCTAGGAATGGCAGTGAGTTTACTGCCTGTTTGCATACGTTCTATATATTTTGATGTTATATAAATCTCAGCTAATGCTAGACGAACACAAACACAGAAAACGAACGGGGTAGAGTGAGGTGGGATGGGTAGATGAGATCAGCCCTGGCCAACCAGGTGCCCTCCAAATATTTCTGGACTACAACTCCCATCAGCCCCAGCAAGCGTGGGGAACTGTAGTCCAAAACACCAGGAGAGTGCCAGGCTGGTAAATAAACTATTACGCTAAGTGTGGTTTATTCCTTTGGAAGAAGATGAGGGCAGAACGGAGGGGTGACGATAGGAGTGGGAAGGATGCAACAGGAAAACAGTTGCATGGAGTAGGCAGGGCTGCAAGCGAGATACAATATCTCAATGCAGTTTACGGTTAAAAAAAGAAAGTGTTTCTCATTCTTTCCTGGAGATTGCCACAAAACAACAACAACATCAACAAATCTAGTGCAAATTCTTTCTGGGTGAAATCAGCCTGGATGGTTCATGCAAAAACAAGGGGAACGTTCTCTGTCTTTTTTTTAAAAAAATGCTGATCCTTACTCTATCAAGGGATCTTGTCTGCGTCTCGCACACTGCCTTTCCTCAGATATTCCAGTTTTGTTTAACCATTTGAGGTGACCTGCTCAGTCCAGGGAGATAATGGAGAAATGCAATATCTTGTTAGGGGCCCCCCGGATAAAGGGAGGTGAACACGCTCCTTGACTTGATAAAGCTTCGCTGCCTCTTCTTATGTCTAATTATCGTATCAGGTTATCATCTCTTCTTGGGTCATTAGGAAAAAAGCCCACTCACAAATCTCATCCAGACTCAGCGAATTACGATGATTTTTAGCTGCGCGAAATCCCACGGCAAGACCTAATTCGACACAGATCCAAACCCTTACTTCTCACAAGCTACTACAAAGCGACGTCTCTGTTTGGGGCATTCTACCAAAAACAAAAAACACCCCAAACAGGATGGAAGGCCCGAGGTCTGGACTCAACGACGGAGAAACTGAGGCAGCAAACCAGTCACTTTCTGCCAGTTTCTAGCCTACACACGGTGTTCCGGGGAGAATAAAAAACTGTGATAGAATTATAAAGTACAACTGGGCATGATCCACCAGAAGGTTCTGCTCCCCCTGCTTGCTCCAGAGAACATCTGGGTGGATTGTGCCTTTTTATACTGAAAACAGAGGAATGATCAACATTAAAGACGTGAAGCTGCCCCACGCAGACTCAAGCCAGCTAGCACAAAATTATTTCTTCAGAGCTCTCCCGGTCTTTCCCAGATGCCGCCTGAAATCCTTTCAGCAGAGATGCCCACGTCTGTACCTTCTGCATTCCAAGAATGTGCTCCGCTACTAAAATATTCAACATTTATTTGGGGACCTGGGGTGCACTAGGGACCACGCAGGCCCAGCACAGCTGCACAGGCCTTTCAAAGCTTGCGGCATTAGCATTTCCAGAGACACAAATAAATCTACAAAGTGCGCCACAAAACCCTTTACTAGGGCACAACTCTCAGATCATATAGCCAAAGAAGGTGACTTGGGTCAGCGATGCACGGGACCCAGCTAGTAGGTTTGCAAACTCCGGGAGACAACAGGCTGACAACAATAAATCCAGTTGCAAATTGCAGGTGAATGATATACTGGAGAAATGAGGGGGGTGAGTTGTATCCCTGCTACATGGTTAGTTATGCAACCTAACTCTTGCTTCCTTTGTTTAAGCAACCTCAAGTAAATGTCAAGCAAGATCAGATGTCAAAGGTCAGGGAACATTTGAGATCGATAGAAAATCAATTCAAATCAAAAAGAAGCAAACTCCCGGAGCCATTGAGCCCAGGGAGAAATGATTCATACATCCCAGCTTATCGACCAACAGGAATAATTGTAAAAGATAGAAAGGAATGGTGGGGGCGAGAGAGGAGTTTGCGATGTGGAGCAATTTTGTACGAGAGGACCAAATTAAAGCATACTTCTTGGGGGGAGGAGAGAGGAATAATAAAATTAGAACCACAGTTGTTGTTTTTTTTAAAAAAACACAACAACCCACTAATGTCTGTTTAAGAAATTTGCAAGCAGAATTGCGAACGTGCATCCTTGGCATCAATCTAACTTTCTTCCAACGCTGTTTTGCTTTTCCACCCCAAAGTGTTAACTTCAGAAACACTTTCCAACAGCTTGACAACAAGAAATATAAAACCAGTTTCAGGGTGTGTGTATGTGTGTGTGTGTATATATATATATATATATATATATATATATATTCATATAAATGTTATCTGATACCTCCCGTCAGTTCCAACCTAAACTGTTTTTGATTCTGCTGAAAAACCCATCTGAAAAGAGTTATATTCATGAAAGTTCCAATGAGTTATAGTGAAACTTTAAGAGCAACAACAAAGGTGAAATCAAGGTATCTGTCTTTCTTCCTCTCGTACTTAGCTTTAGGGTTGGTGTTTTACCAGGAGATTTAGCAGGGGAAATGATGAAGGCCTTACACCCTCCTGAAAACTAAATAATCGCAATTGCAATTCTGAAATTCCCCTTTCCTTTAAGCAGCTCCCCCCCCCCAAGACGTAGCGAATAAATCAACGGCACGCTTTGCCCGTCAAACAGGAAAACTGGAATAACACGCGCCAGTCATCAGAGTCATCGGAAGAAAAAAATAAAGAAGAATGAACACCTTTCCCGTCCCAAACTCCTTGCCTCGACTTCTGCAGGAGAACCCAGTAAATTCTTGGCAAATTTCAAAACAGACAGATATTGGGGATGGGGAAAGCGAGAGAAAACTATTGAAAGAAGGAGTTTGGGGGTGTTTCTTACTCTCTCTCTCTCTTTTTTTGGGGGGGGGTAGAATTTTCTGCAAGCCTTCTGCAGGCCCTACCTTTGAGCTGCGGTGTTGGCATCCAGAATGCCAGTCCCGTGCATCCAAGACCTCACAGCTGACAGCCCACCACCGGTCAAAGGCTCTTCCTTCATGGTCAGCCCACCTCTGGGGAGACCCTCCTGGATGGAGAACATCAAAACAGCCTTTTAAGGGTCCTAGGTGTGCACGGCAGGGGGCGCGGAGTGGGTGGGGAACAGGTCTTCTCGCCAAAACAATCCCAACCCCCAACCCCCAGTCAGGGAGGGCTTCCACCGAAGAAAGTTTGGGGCTCCTCTGCTTGCTTGCTTTTTTGGAAATTCCCCCCAAGCTTGGGGCGGGGTGGGGGGCAAACCCCTAGAATCCCCCTCAAAGCAAAACAGAAAGAGGGGATCTCTTCAGAAAACCAAAATCCAGCGGCTTCCAAGGTGGATTCAGGGAGAGAGTTTCCCTACTCAGCCACCTGCTCCTGAGCAGCTTGCAAAACCACGAGGTGTTGGGGTGACAATCCAAAGGCGGAGTATTTTGGACCGGTTTGTTTGTTTCCAAGTGACTGGGGAGGGTGGTTCTTGTTGGGCGGGGGGTGGGACTGGCTGTGTGTAAAGGGGGGGGAGAGAACAGCAGCCAAGCAGCTGGGAGGGGAGGGTTGTGCAGGAGGGGGGGGGAGAGAAAGGGATGGAGGGAATCAGAGCAGAGGAGGAGAGGCAGAGAGAGAAGCCCCGGTGGGAGAGGGGGAGGGGGGAGGAGGAGGTGGCGAAAGGGGGGAGGAGGGGGGAGCGAGGGCTGGAAGGAGGGATGAGAAAGAGAGAGAGAGAGAGAGAGCGAGGCAGAGGAAGAAAGGAGTGGCTGGAGGGATGGAGAGAGAGAGCGGGGTCAGGGCAACCGGAGGAGGCGCAGAGAGGACCAGAGCAAAGGAGAGAGAGAGAGAGAGAGAGAGAGAGAGAGAGAGAGAGAGAGAGAGAGACTAGAGGGATGGAGGCAGGATGCCGAGGAGGTGAGGAGGCGGAGGGAGGGATGGAGAGGGCAGGGCGCCGGATGGATGGATGGGTGGTCGGGCGGGCGGGGAGGAGTTCAGAGGCCGGACGAGCGCCCGGCGGGCCGGATCAAGAGCAGACGCCAAGAAGTGATGGAGAGAGGGGACAGGACGGACGGCCCGTCCCGGGATACGGAGAAAGTTCAGGGGCGCACCGGGGGAGGGAGGTGAGTGGGGGAACGGTGCGCGCTCCGGATCAGGGCGCCTGGGGACCCAGGATGGGGGTGGCGTGGGGGAAGAGACAGTGAACGGCGGTTTTTTTGGGGGTATGGTGGACAGTTGGCACTTTCTGGGGCGCCCCTTCTGGAGAGAGCCCCCCACCCCCCAGGACTGGAGCCCCCCGAGGGGCTTTACCGAGGGCGCAGGCGGGTGGGAGCGCGGGCCGCCGCCGCCGCCTGCGGAGCCCCCATTCGCGGGCAGCAGCAGCAGGAGGAGCCTCCGGCGAGGGTCCCCGGAGAGCAGCCCAGCGGCGGCGGCTGGAGCGGCGGCTGCTCTCGCGCGCCTCCTGCGCCTCCTCCTGCGCCGACCGGCCTGGGCTCCCGCCTCGTCGCCCTCGTCGTCGTCCTCGCCGTCCGGCAGCAGCACCATCAGCACGGCCAGCCAGTGCGGCGCGGGGCCGGCGGACGGGGACTCCAGGCGCAGGGGGACGACCGGGCTGCCTCCTCCTCCGCCGCCGCCGCCTCCGGCCGGGCCGAGCCGGGCCATGCCGCCTCCCTCCGCCTCCCCAGGGAGGGAGGAGGAGGGGAGGGGGCTGGAGCCACCGGGCCGGGCAGGCTGACATCATCCGGGGAGGAGCGGACTCCGGGGGGACGGACGGACGGAGGGGGAGGAGGAGGCGGCGGCGGAGGAGGAGGACGATGGCCGCGGGCGGGGGGCGCGCGGGGGATGATGGCGGGGAGCAGCCTCCCCCCATATGAGAGTGGCCCCCAAGGTCGACACCCCAGCGCGCGCCCCGAAAACCTCTGCAGGGCGCACTGCCTCCGCATGTGTGCGCCCCCCCTCCCCAAAAAGAAACGCATCTCTCTAAATCCCACAGATCTCACCCCAGCCGCCGCCACCCCAAAAAAACCCAGGGGAGCAGCCTCCCAAGTAGCCCCCAAGACCAAGTCCCCAGCGAACCCCCGAAATCCTCTCCAAGGGCGCGCTGCCTCCGGGACCTCTCCATATGGCGCCCCCCACTCCAAAAGTAGATGTGCCTCTCTAAACCCCACGGATTTCACCCCCCCCCCTCAAAAGCATGTGGAAAGTGGAAAAACCCTCTCTGGCCCCAGATTTTCTCTCCCCCACGGCAGGCGTTTGGATACCTGCTCCCCAAAACGTTCCCAGGATTGCCTCCTTCTGCAAAAGAGGAGTTTTTGGTCCCCACGTCGGGGTCCTGAGAGCAAATTCTCCCATCTGTACACCAGCCCTGTAGAGGAGTCTTTGGACCAGGATTCACCCAGCACCACAAGCGCGTCACCCTAAGTCGCCCCCTGCCCTGAGCTCTCTTCCGCGTGTTCTCCCACTCAGTCACTCTGGGGTGCCAACTTGAATAAAATAGGGGGGGGGGCAGGTAAGTCCTGACCTGCATAATCTGTCACAGGATGTGGCTCACACACACCATTTGAATGGCAATGCCCAGCAACTTTGGGGAGGGGCTGGCAGTGGCGTAGCGTGGGGGGTGCAGGGGGGGCCAGCCGCACCGGGCGCAACATCTGGGGGGGGCGCTCGCACTCGCAGCTCTCTGCCCTCTGCTAAAATCCACAGGTTAGGGGGCGCAAATTACTTGCCTTGCCCCGGGTGCTGACAACCCACGCTACGCCACTGGGGGCTGGTCCCCTCATATATTTTATTGGGGGGGGGGTGTGAAGGGAACTCGGCCCCTGGGAGTTGGCTCCTATGCACCCAGCCAGGAACAGGCCCCAAAAGCCCTGCAAACAGGCTTCGCTGCAACGGCATTCCGCCCTGACCTGTTTAATGCAACCCCATCGAACCTGTGTGTTAATGTTCACAAGTGATGTCGGGGCACCTTTCGGCATGGAGTTATGTGTGAATGTGGTTAAAGTGGGACATGAAAGCTGATGGCACCTGCTTTTTTAATTATTATTATTCCAGGAAGCCCCTAAACTGGGAAAAGCAACAAGACTGAATTGAGGGAAAGTAGACTTTTCGCTCCTCTGGAAATCACTTTGCATTTCGCATAGGAAGTTCTCCTGCTCACAGGCGCATTGGGGAAGAATGAGAACTTACAGGAGGAGTCCAGTAGCTTGGATGGGCAGCAGGAGTAACAGCATATTTTGTTTTCATTTATTTATTTTAATACCTTTATATCCCACCTTTCCCACAAGGAACTGAAGGCCGCGTACATCAATTCTCAGCACTCCATTTTATCTTTGCAACAGCCCTGCGAGGGTAGGCAAGGCTAGGCTGAGAGAGAGAAACTGGCCAGAAATCACCTGGTGAGCTTCATGGTTGATTGGGGATTAGATTAGGGTTACCAGACATCCCCATTTCCCGGGGACAGTCCCCGGATTTGCGAATAAGTCCCCGGACAAATTCCACCCCCAGGATGTCCCCGGATTTCATCTAATGTCCCCGGGAAACGCAGCAGCGGCAGTCTCAGCAGCCCAGAGCAGTTGGCTCTGGCTGGCTTCAGGAGCTGCTCAGAAGTCCCCATGTGATGGTGGTGCAGGGGCTCAAAGACGCAGCTTCCGGGCTGCCTCCCCCTTCCCTGACCCCAGCAACTAAGCTGCGAAGGGAGGCTTCATGCTGCCTTTCGGAGAAGCCTCCCAACTCCTACTTGCATGCAAGCAGGAGGGGGCAGGGATCTCTCCCTTTCCAGTTGAGGGACCCCTGCCCCCTCCTGCTTGCATGCAAGTAGGAATGAGATTGGGGATGCTCCAATGGCCTTGCCACTGCTGCTCTCGGCTCTCCTTCTTGTCGGAGCCTTGTCAGTAAAACAGGGATTTGTTTGTTCTCTGAAAAAGTCCCTATACGGTCTCAAGCAAAGTGCACGATGCTGGCACTCTAGACTCACTGAAGTGTTGTTTTCTCTAGGTTTTCAGCAAGGTAAAGCTGATCCATGTGTGTTTTTCAAAAGAAGCTGTATTGCTTATTTTATGTTGATGGTAATTTTTTCTTTTGGAAGGATGTCAAAATGTACAATAGCGCCTTAGCTCAACTGAAGGAGCACTTTGACGTGAAAGACCTTGGTGAGGTAACCAACTACCTATCTCTGGAAATAGAGAGAGGTCAAGATGGTAACATTCTAGTACACCAGTCACAGAAAATTGCTGATGTGTTAACCAAACTAAACCTGATGGATGCTAACCCTGTAGACACACCAATGACAACAGGTTATCACGTAGATGATACTGAAGAAGCATTTTCTGACACTACACTGTACAGAAGTGCGCTAGGCAAACTAAACTTCATTGCCAGATGTTCAAGACCTGACATTGCAGTTAGTACGAATTTGCTAAGCAGACATGTCAACAATCCTATTGTTAAGGATTGGAAAGCTCTGAAATGCATAGCACATTATTTGAAAGGCACTGTGCACTACAGACTGAGATTTAACAACCAGAAGTCTGGCGGTCTTGAGATATTTGCTGATGCGAGTTTTGGAAGTGACACTACAGACAGGAAAAGCACTTCTGGAGATAGAAGCCTCGGAGGAAGGGGAAACATGGCAGTTGAGGTCAAGGTGGCGGCCGCTCTGCCACCACCATCCCTGCAGCATCAATGTCCCAAATGTGTAATTTGTTTGTTTGTTTGTTTGTTTGTTTGTTTGTTTGAAGTGTCCCCATATTCACTGAAAAAAATCTGGTAACCTTAGACTAGATCCCTCGTCTCCCAGGCCCTAGACCGAGACACCAACCACTACCCCACACTAGTTCCTTCTTCACCTCTTCAGTCCTGACACAGAATTGCGGAAAAGACCTCAGAGCTCATCTAGTCCAACCCCGTTCAGTGCAGAATCTGCAGTGTGATTTGCAGCAGCGGCATCCTTGGCAGATGGATGCCCAGCCTTTGCGTCAAAAGCAGGTGACATTCTGCATATGGGAGGTGAAGCGTGTGGTGTAAGTGGTTAGTGGGTTGGACCAAGACCCGGAGACCGGGGTTTGAATCCCCACTAGGTGATTTTGGGTTAGCATCTGTCTCCCAACCTAGTCTTCTTTGCAGGGTTGTTGTGAAGATAAAATGGGGGAGATTATGTATGCCAGAATGGGCTCTTTGGAAAGGTGAGCTGTAAGGGAATAGAATAAAATGATGTACATAAGAACAGCCCTGCAGGATCCGGCCAGTAGCCCATCTAGTCCAGCATCCTCTTCTCACAGTGGTCAAGTAAATGCCCTAATGGAAGCAGGTTTCGAACACAAGATCCCTCTCCTGTCCTGCAGTTTTCAGCAACAGCAATCAGAAGCATCGCTGCCTCTGCCAGTGGAGGCAGAGAGTGAGGATTAGCGCTCACACAAACATTTACTTCGGTATCCAAAGATAGTTTCACAGAATCATAGAATTGTACACTTGGAAGGGGACCATACGGGCCAGCTAAAACAATGCAGGAATCTTTAGGCTTGAACCTAAAACCATGAGATTGAGTGTCTCAACTCGCTTGTGGGAGCAGCTCAGAGGCTGCGAAAGAAGGAAGGTTAACAACAGGAAGAATTAGAGGAACCATCGGAAATGACTATGAAAAGCAGTAGAGATAGGAGATGATTAGAACCCTCTGAACTTGAAGCATGGGAAGTCCTATTAAAAATTTAAAATTTGGCGGAACATTTGGATTATTAGAGCTCAGGGATGATGGGAGTTGTAGTCCAACAACATCTGGCGACCCACAGGTTGAGAACCGCTGGACTAAGCCGGTTGCACATCCATGGTTAAACTGTGGAACTCTCTGCCACAAGGGGCAGTGATGGCCTGCAACCTGGATGGCTTTAAAAGAGGATTGGACAAATTCATGGAGGAAAAGAGGGATATTGATGGCTACTAGCCAGGAGGGCTATGGTCTGCCTCCGCAGTTGGGGGCTTGTTGCTGGAAACAATGGGAGGGGAGGGGGTTTCCCACAGGCACTGAGAAAAGAGGATGCTGGACCAACTGGTCCCTTGGTCCGATCCAGCAGCCTGTTGTTATCTTCTTCTTCTTTTTTAACGTTTTTTATTGACTTTTTCCACATAACAAATTATTTCATCAATTATATTTCCCCCCATTTTCCCACTCCCATCTCCCCCTCATACCCCTCCCTGCCCCCTACAACTTCCCTCAGTTCCTCTTTCTGATTTATTAACACATACCATTCTCTGCATGTTATAAAAATGTAAAAATCTCTAAATTATCCATCTATTATATTAACAAATAAATTTGTGTCTGTTTATTCAAAACCTGCCAAGGAGTCCAATTCATTTTGTTGTTTCTTTAAGTACTTTGTAAAAGGTTCCTATTCTTCTTTAAAGTCACACTTGTCCTTATCACGCAGTTTGTGTGTCAATTTTGCCTGTTCCGCATAGTCCATCAATTTCCCTTGCCACTGTTCTTTTGTCAGGGTTTCTTCATTCTTCCATCCTTGTGCTATTAAGACTCTTGCCACCGTTGTCGTGTACATAAATATGTTCTTCATTTTCCTTGGCAGGTCTTTCCCTGCAAACCCTAACAAAAATGCTTGGTTTTTTTACAAACGTTAATTTAAACATTTTCTTCAACTGATTATATATCATTTCCCAATTTTTAAAAATTTCTCTGCAATCCCACCACCTGTTGTTCTGTTCTTAATGCTTTTCAACAGAGAGCAATTCTGCACATCGTGATGAGCCACCGAAATACAAGATGTCGAGTGATCGTGTGAATACGATCTGTGGGAATGTCCCCTGGAAAGACCACCATCCCACTCTGGGCTTTGGCACAAGTTAACTGTCTTTGATGGCTGGTGACTGCTAGCTATTGAGCATGCCACAGCTTCCATGAAAGCTGGGGAGGGGGGTAAGGCAGGTGGATGGGAAACGTGGTCGTATTTTATAGGTGCACAGTGGAAGAACTCTTCCATCTTTTTGCAGCTGGGTGGCAAGAAGCATTCGGGGTGCGGGGACAACGCTTCATGCTGCTGGTCTTGAGGAAACTGGCGTTGCTTTTTAAGAGACTGTCCCAGTTTGTGTGGATGCCTGCCTGCTCTCTGTGTACCTTGTAAATAAAGAGATCTTACCAGAAAAAAACCTCAGCAGCCATGGAGTCTCTTTGTCCTTCCAAGGGAAGCGGCCCAATCCAAAAAGGTAGCTCCAGAGATGTCCTGCGACTCTCAGGAAGCAGGAAAAGCCACAAACACCAAGGGCTCTGCAACTCCCTGTACTTGGTACACACACACACACACACACACACACACACACACACACTGCACAATTGCAGTTGCACATGCAATCAAACCCCATCCAGCAGGTTTAAGATATCAAGGACTTCCCTTCTTCTCTTTCCATGGTTCATTTTGCATATCATAAAAGGTAAAGGGACCCCTGACTATTAGGTCCAGTCGTGGACGACTCTGGGGTTGCGGCGCTCATCTCGCTTTATTGGCCGAGGGAGCCGGCGTACAGCTTCTGGGTCATGTGGCCAGCAGGACTAAGCCGCTTCTGGCGAACCAGAGCAGCACACAGAAACGCCATTTACCTTCCCACCAGAGCGGTACCTCTTTATCTACTTGCACTTTGATGTGCTTTCGAACTGCTAGGTTGGCAGGAGCAGGGACCGAGCAACGGGAGCTCACCCCGTCGCGGGGATTCGAACCGCCGACCTTCTGATCGGCAAATCTTAGGCTCTGTGGTTTAACCCACAGTGCCACCCGCATCCAACTTAGCATATCATAAACCCCTGCATATTTTACAAAAACTATACCATTCAGTATTCCATTATTACATCCATCAAAACTTATTTACACTGTTGAATTTATCTTAACGCTGCCAGCGTTTTCAGCTGTACACAGTTATTTCCCATATATTCAATAAACGTTTTCCAGTCTTCTCTAAATGTTATGTTCTTCTTGTTCTCTTATTCTATATGTTAAGTCCCCAAGCTGCACATATTCTGTCAACTTATGTTGCCATTCTTTTGTTGGAACCTCGCTCGTTTTCCATTTTTGGGCTAACAAAACAAGGGTGGCATACATAAATAACCTTTTTTGACACCTGGGAATTTCAGTCTGAATTATCCCCAACAGAAAGGACTCTGGGGTTTTTTGGGGAAAGTACTTCTCACCTGGAGCATCATCCTTCTCACCTGGAAGGCAGAACCTTCTCACCTGGAGCATCATCCTGTCTGTTTTATTTTGCTCTTCCAGGCCTGCCCCTCACATTTACCACTTCCCTCTCCCAGCCCTGGATGTCTCCCTCCCTCATTCCCAAGATCTCTGTGTGAGTATCAAAGACTCCTTTGCTAAGCAGCTCACAGTTCCATCCCAGCTACCAGGCAGCACAGGGCAAATTTTCACAGGGAGTGCTGGATGCAAAATACAGCGCTGGGTTCAGAATGTAGCTCCCTGGTAATCTCGGATGCCACCGAAAAGTAAAACGCAAAGCAAGTCTCTGTCCCCCGTTGGCTGCAAAAGTGTGGGTAACCCTTGCTGAAATTTCAAAAGCCAGAGAAAGATTTGCAGAGGATGGAATGCCCTGGGTGGTTTGATGCTTTTCCCTGTGAGTGGGACCTGAATAAATTATGCAGATGAAGGGAAATCTTGCAAACTTGCATAAGCCACACAAATCTTAGAGGGGTGCAACAGAGTGTCTTGTGAAGACCAACAGATTTAGGGCTGCAATCCTAGACCCACTTACCTGGGAGCAAGTGCCACTGAACTCAACCGGCGTAACTTCTGATTTCTTCTGGCCGAGGTCTTCAGTTGGGCTAGAGGAACCAGCTTCACAGGACGCATGAAATGACTACCAAACTGGGGATCCCAAGTGTGGAAGAGAGTAAGATAAATATTTCTGGTTTACAAAACCAAGGTTAAAAAACTGCTTGCCCTTTTGGTCTTACGTTACAAAGCAACAGTATTTTTCTTCGTTGCTGTGTATGCAAGTGTTTTTATACAGCTACCCAGACAATAAAGATGTGTTCTCTGCTGTCCTTGGAGGGCAGCACCATCAGTTACAGGAGAACAGATTTTGGATAAACATTATCCCAAATGTCTTGACTGAGAGAGCAGCTCAGCAACGGAACCAGCCCAGATTCCATTATATGATCCTACTGTTCACCTAGGTCATCCTTTTTTAATGCAACCAAAGTGGGTTCCTCTGGACCACCACATCAGATCTGTTAGCCTTCCAATGTGCCATTCTTTCTTGGTCAGTCTTGTTGCTGTCAGTCACCAGGTAATAAAAACGAGAGGTTTTTTTCTGTTCATGACCTAACCCCTTCAGATCCAAGGCTCCCGATCGTGGATGAGGAACAGCTGAAGGAGCTGGGTATGTTTAGCCTGGAAAAGAGGAGACTGAGAAGAGATATGATAGCCATCTTCAAATATCTCATGGAAGATGGAGCAAGCTTGTTTTCTCCTGCTCTGGAGGGAAGGACTCGAACCCATGGCTTCAAGTGCAAGGAGATTCTGACCTAACATCAGGAAGAACTTTCTGATGCTAAGAGCAGTTTGACAGTGGAACAGGCTAAGAGGGAGGTTTTTAAGCAGAGATTGGATGGCCATCTGTCATTGATGCTTTAGTTGAGATTCCTGCATTGCAGGGGGTTGGACTAGATGACCCTTGGGGTCCCTTCGAACTCTACAGTTCTATGATTTTGTGATTTCAGACATCAGGAAGTCTCCCTGCCCGTAACTTGCTGGGCAAGGAGGAGGGACCAGGGGTGTGAGAGAGAGGAGGTGAGAGAGAGGGGGGTCTTTTCCATTTAGCTCTGACCCCCACCCACTGCCAGATTCGGTTTCACCCACCACCAGCTTGCAGCCGGACAGAGTATTACCCGTCCCCACGAGAGGAATGTGGGTCACACAGAAAAAAGTCCGCCCCACTGGTAATGAAACAGAGGCGCTAATTCCCTGTTCATGCACCCAAAGATGGAGGAGCGATTATGTTAAGGGGTGGCCGGGAAGAGTGAGGTCATTGCTGTGAGGAGCCAAGCCGAGATGGGAGATAATGGAAACCCCTTTTACTGGGAATGGACTCATTTGGGCATTTTATCCTAGCGGAAATAGCAGCACCTGCATCCCACAAGGCCATTAGCGGATGGGAGAGAAGTCCTTTTGAGTGGACCTCAGGCGCCGTGGGAAAAAGCTTCTTCCCCAATGGGATGGGAGCCTCCGGCTTTCGATCTCAGGACCCGTGGAGCACCAAAGCAGTGCCCACTAGGGATCCATTTGCAGAGCACCATTCGCATTCGTAAGAAGGGCCCTGCAGCCGGGTCACGCAAAAGAGCCTAAGAAGAGGCTGCTGGATCAGACCAATGGCTCATCAAGTCCAACATCTTGCCACCCAGATGATGATGATGATGATGATGGTTATTGTTATTATTATTAATAGGATTTGAGCACCAGAGCCCCCTCCTCTCCTGTAGTTTCCAGCAATGGGTAGAATAATAGAATCATAGAATTGTAGAGTTGGAAGGGACCCCGAGGGTCATCTAGTCCAACCCGCTGCAATCTCAGGAATCTCAGCTTAAGCATCCCTGACAGATGGCCATTCCACCTCTCCTTAAAAACCTCCAAGGAAGGAGAGTCCATAACCTCCAGAGGGAGACTGTTTCACTGTCAAACAGCTCTTAACATCAGGGAAAACTTTCTGATGCCGAGTTGGAATCTCCTTCCTTGTAACTTGAAGCCGCAGGTTCAAGTCCTATCCTCCAGAGCAGGAGAAAACCAAGTTGTTCCCTCTTCCTCTGACAGCCTTTGAGATCCTCTTTTAAAGTCAGCCGAGTTGTAGTCCAACAACATCTGGAGACCCAAAATTGAGAAAGGTTGTTCCAGACTGTTGGGGAGTCCAGCAATTCCAGGAGGACGACAGGTCAAGGGGCTGGTTTTTATTTCCTTTATGGTTTTGGCATTCCATTTTCTTCATTTTGGGCTTAAACTCGGAACGCGTTTTTCTGCACCAACCACCCAGGACTAGAGTCAGACATGGAAGAACATAGGCTCGTTGCCCCACCTAGTGGCAAGAAGTTGCAAAGGCGGTTAGTGACCCAAATCTCATGCAATATTGCCCTTCTTCCCTAAAATAAAGAAAACAGCGTGCAAAATGGGGCCACCTCCTAGATACGGTTTGGGTCTGCACTGGGGAAAACCTTCAGCTATGCAGAAAAATACAATGCAGGTCTGAGTACTTTTAAGAGAGGGAAACCCCCCTCCCAACATATGAAATCTACAGTACCACAACATCTTATTCTGGGAACAGCTGTGAGCCCTGAACAGGGAACCAGGCAGAAGGCCTTCTCTGTGGTGGCACCCTGACTTTCTAAAAGTCAGAAAGTTGTTTGTTTCTTTGACATCTGATGGGAGGGTGTTCCACAAAGAAATAAACAACTTTCTGACTTTTAGAAGACACCTGAAGGCAGCCCTGTTTAGGGAAGTTTTTAATGTCTGATGTTTTATTGTATTTTTAATATTTTGTTGGAAGCTGCCCAGAGTGGCTGAGGAGGCCTGGCCAGATGGGCGGAGGTATAAGTAATAAATTATTATTATTATTATTACAGGAATCTTAGGGCATTTTCATTTTTTTTTAAAAAAAAGTACGTTTGTAATGCATAAGGCTGTGAAGACTGACTTTGAAACCTGGCAGACCTCAGACGCCAAAGGATAGGACAACAGCCGTCCCCTTAACTAACAGATGAGTGCAAATTTGTAAGAATGAACCACGTTTTCTTGACGTTGCAGAATTCAGGTGTGTGCCTGGCTCTTATCAGAACACAGATTTTAATTTTAAGAAGGGCAGAAGCATTTGATACCTGCAAGGACACAGGCTGCCTCAGGAAGCTGTGTCATTGCTTTCTCGTCCGGTTTCAAAGAAGCACTTAAACTGGCAATCTTCTATGACGGTTACGGGAAGGATAATAGGGGAGGCGACCTCCCAAACTTGGAAGCTCGATGGGCTCAGGGGATGGGGAACCTGTGCCCCTTCAAATGTTGTTGGACAAAGTCCCATCAGGCCCAGCCAGCATAGCCAAGGGTCAGGGATGATGGTAGTCGTAGTTCAACAGTATTAGATGAAGCTCTCCATCCCTCATCTAAACAGAACTTGCTGAGGCTCCAGAAACCACCTTTGACAACCCCCTTCCCAGCATCTAAAACTTACAACTGTGCTATTAAACCCCTAGAGCTTTGAAAAATTAAGCATGCTTTGGGGCTTGACATTTAATTGTATTCCCTCGGGGCTCTGTGTCTTCCTTAAATAAAACCTTGTGATACAAATGCATCAAAATAATGGATTTTTTTTTAGGGGGGGAAAGAAACAGCACAGAAATGATCTTGTTTCTACCTATTTGTTTGTGGAGGGGTCGTTCTGCCCCCTTCCCAAAATTCATTTTCTACCAGCAGCTCACAGCTGTCTATGGAGTCACAGATCAATTCGGGGTCCAGGGAAGCTGTTTACCAGCTCCATCTGGTACGCAGGATGAGACCCTCCCTGCCCGCAGACTGTCTCGCCAGAGTGGTGCATGCTCTAGTTATCTCCTGCTTGGACTACTGCAATGCGCTCTATGTGGGGCTACCTTTGAAGGTGACCCGGAAACTACAACTAATCCAGAATGCAGAAGCTAGACTGGTGACTGGAAGACCATATAACACCATTCTTGAAAGACCTACATTGGCTCCCAGGACATTTCCAAGCACAATTCAAAATTTTGGTGCTGACCTTTAAAGCCCTAAACGGCCTCGGTCCAGTATATCTGAAGGAGCATCTCCACCCCCATCGTTCAGCCCAGACACTGAGGTCCGGCACCAAGGACCTTCTGGCAGCTCCCCCACTGCGAGAAGTGAGGTTACAGGGAACCAGGCAGAGGGCCTTCTCGGTAGTGGTGCCCGGCCTGTGGAACACCCTCCCATCAGATGCCAAGGAAATAAACTGACTTTCAGGAGACAGCCCTGTATAGGGAATTTTAAAAATGTCTGATGTTTTACTGTGTTCTTATATCTGCTGGAAGCCGCCCAGAGTGGCCGCGGCAACCCAGCCAGATGGGTGGCATATAAATAATAAAATTCTTATTATATTATTAAGGAAGCAACATTTTGCTTCTAACATTTGGCAGGTAAGATGCAGGTATATCAGAGACTGCAAGCACATCTCTGACCCTGTCCTTCAGCTGCTTCACTCTTGAGCCATTTCCCCTAGACCGGAAATCCAGTTGGTGGTGCAAATAATAACATTATTATTAGCAATTACTCTGTGGCGGTGAGCGGGGTGTTTCTTGCTGCCCCCCTTTCCGTTGCAGAACTGCACACAACCAGCTCACGCCATCCATTTGATTTGTTTATTTAACTTGCAAGCAAAGGTCTCCCGCTGTCCACAGCTGTTTGATTCACCTGCCCCGCGATGTAATCACCTCTATGCTAAAAATAAAATTAAAACGGTCAATGATGGGGCGGGACACCAAAGCCACAAATGTTTGCTGGTGGCCCAGATCCCCGGAAGGGGCTCCCTGGCTCATCAAACGTTCTAGGCCAACCCGGGGGAAAACCTGCAAGGACCCGTCGCTTGGGCAGAAGTCCAAACCTTCCCCGTTTCACACACTTGCCAGAGATTATAGGCAGGCAACGGGTGGGATGCAAAGGTAGGGAGGCAGACACGGAGACCCTGCAGCCATTTTGGAACGAGGCTGCCGCCATCTTGGATAAGAGCATTCGTCTCCGAATCTGCCATTCTGCCGGGTCGTGTCTCCGTGTTGCGGCCAGCGCTGAAACTTTTAAACTATGGCAGCGGCCGGTGTTTGGGGCAAGGCCCCTGCGCCTCTGGTTAGAAGAATAAGACGTACTGCATCGCCTTGCTGGTATAGAAGGTCTGGCCTGCAGAGTGGAAGTCCTTCAGCACTCCTGAGAGGAGAGGCGGGACTTGAGTTTCCCCGGCTCCAGATAAAGCGCTCTTTGCTAGACGCAGCGCAGACTGTGCTTGCTCTAACTCGGCTGGGGCGGCCTGCTTCCCTGGGTGTAGGAGAAGCTGTTTGGCGCATCGGCCTCCCAGGCTATGGAAAAGGGAAACGGCACGTGAGCGCAAAGAGCTAGGGAGGGGAGAAGGCGGTGGAAAGACCAGGACTGAGCTCAGCTTTGCTGTTGAAATGGACCGACGGGCCTAGGCTCTCCCCTCTGGCATCACCCTGCTGTGGGAGCTTCCTGGCTGAGATCTCCACTGTGTCCTCTGCTGGCGCAACTGGGGAGGCTGCCACTGGGCTTGGGGGCTCCCCCTCCAGGCGACCCTCAGCTGGGACTCCCGGAGCAGCTGAGAGCTGAGGACAGCTGTTTCCCGGTTTGCTGGCTAAGTCAGGCTCTCTTCCCAGAGAGACACACCCAGGAACATCCCGCTCTGGGGCCATGGGCTCTCCTGAGCTGCCGCACCAGTCCCCTGGCAGCACTTCGGGAACGGGGAGATCCAGCGCTTGGCTGCCGTTTCCTGCGGAGGTGGGCAGGCCCAGGTCCCTCTGGGGTGCGTCATATCCGGGAATGCTCTCCCCCACCTCTCCCGAGCTGTCGAACGTCTGCTGGCCTTCCCCAGCTGAGTGTCCGGAGAGGGTGCTTTGTTGTTCTGTCCCACCAGCTTCGTCGGCCTCCGCAGTCCTGTCCCCACCGGGGCGCACCACGCGGTCGAGAACAGCGGGCTCTGTGCTCCCGGAAGCCTCCTCCCTCCCTGCCGCGGGCTCTGCCTGTTGTGCGCGATCCTCGAGCCTGACCTGCTGGTGGCAGAGGGGGCATGTGTCCTGCACAAAGAACCACTTGCGCAGGCAGCCGTCGTGGAAGAAGTGGCCGCACGGCACGATGACGGCCAGGGTCATCTCCTGAAAGGGGGCAGAATGAGGCGGTTAGCGGGGAAGTGCCTGGAGGGGCAACGGGCAGCGCAGCCCTGAGGTAGAGCACCTGCTCAGCATGCAGAACTTCCTTGGCATCACCAGTTAAAATAGAGCAGGTGGTATATTGGAAAACTTGCTGGAGACCTGCTGCCAAAGTGGAACAGGTAATCCTCAGCCTAGAGTCCTTCCACCCCCTTCCAAAGCTGGAAAAACTAGGCTGTCAGGGACTGGACTAAGGAGGAATGGTGGGGACCATCGCCCACCCTTTCTGAACCTTTCTGGGAAGAGGAGGACAGTATAGTTTTACAACAGTGATTTGCAGAAGGTCATAGTTCAGAGACTGCAGAAGGGAGAAGCAGCACTAGGGCAGAGACAGCAGACAGACCCCCCCCCCAAGGACCCGGCGTGCATTGAAGGTAGTAGAACAGGAAGCTCAGAGGCAGAAGCTCAGATCAGCTGACGCAGGGATGACGTATACAGTCATACCTCATGTTACGTCCGCTTCATGTTACGTTCTTTCAGGATACATCCCGCGGAGACACGGAAGTACCAGAAAGGGTTACTTCCGGGTTTCGCCGCTCGCGCACGCGCAGCTGCGCAAAATGACGTCATGCGCAGAAGCGGCAAATCGCAACCCGCGCATGCACAGACGCGGGTTGTGTTCTTTTCATGTTGCAAATGGGCCTCCGGAACGGATCCCGTTCGCAACCAGAGGTACCACTGTAATAGGAGAGACGGAGGAGGTGGGACTTTACTCAGAGCAATGCCATTACCCAAAAGAGATGGCATTTCTATGTTCTCTCTGTGTGAGTATTGAATACAATACTTGGTAAGAACTCTTCTTTATCTGCTTCTTGGCTGCCATCATGGGAGGCACTGGATTCCCTGAAGCCTAATATAGGCTTTGAGAAGGAGGAGGGAAGGCTCTGCCAGAGCCTTGTCCCTCCTTCCCAAAGCTTAGCGTCTCGTTTACCCAGCTTTGGGAAGGCAGCGCGAGGGCTGGTGGGCATCAAATGTTGTTGAGGGCCACCCAAAAAGAACTCGAGGGCCACATTGGACTACCCTGCTATGGAGGAAACCGTGTTGGGCTACCCACAAGTTAGTGGGGATAGCCTAACGCAGGGCTCCCCAACCTGGTCCAGTATTGACTCTAGATTGAGGCCCTAACCCAAGCCAGTCCCCCAAATTAAAATGAACAAGGGCAGGTGGGGACAGACGGTCCAGAGGAGGGAACTGTGGGGGGTTGCGGCTCACTGACATTCACCTGGAAGCAAATGGCGCAGACGTCATTGTGGTCCAAGAGTTGCCTGCTGGTGGCCCTTGGCAGCAAGCTGATCTTCTTGGCCGCCTCTCGGCGGAGCAGGAAGCTCTTCCACCCGGAGTGGGCCCTCAGCCAGACGTTGAAGTAGCAGTGGATGATGATGACGGAGGCCCCCAGCCAGCTCCACTCGCCAAAGATGGACTCCCAGGTCCCATAGGCCACCACGCAGACGGCCACCAGGAACTCCAGGACGCGGCTGATGGCATTGATGTAGTAGACAATCTCGTCCATCTTCTCCATCGGGGTGTCCTGGAAGAGCTCGATCATGAAGAGGGTGTAGATGAATAGGGTCCCCATCACCTGAAAGGAGGAGGAGGAGAACCATTGGTTTCTCCAGCCAAAGCTGAAGGCCCCAGAGGTCCAGACTGGATCAAGCCCAGAGCCCATTGGCCAGCAACCGATGGCTACTAGCTGCAATGCCTATGCACCATTTTATTATTTCATTTCATTTCATTTCATTTTTTAATTTTATTTTGACGAAGTAAAAATCATAAATAAATAAGAATAAAAATGTGCCACCAAGACCATTCCATTGTAACTAACCAACCTCCCAAAATGTCAACACTTCTTGCAATGGTTAGACCCCTTTCCGTTTTAACAGTACAACTTCTACAAACACCTTCCATATCTCCTCAAAATCATTTCTCCTGCATATTCCCTGTCTTACCTTAATGGCACATGTTAATGTATCATTAATACCTATATCCCACACCTCTTTATACCATTCTTCCATTTTTTATTCACCTTGCCCCTTCCACTTCCTAGCGATAATAATTCATGCAGCTGTCAATCAATTTGTGAGCAAGTCCTTCATAGCCTGTGAACCTTCCACCCCATCGTAAATTGATAATAGTGCTACCTCTGGACTTTTGGTCAGCTTTAACCCAGTGGTATCTAATTATCTCCTTAAATGCCCTTTGCCAAAAAAATTATACATATTTACACTCCCACCACATGTGAACATAATCCCATTTCCTGGCATGCCTTCCAACATAACACCGAATAGTCCTTGTTTATTTCATTTAATCTGACTGGTGCTAAATACCATCTCCAAACTAATTTGTAATGATTTTCTTTTATTCTTATACCACTTGGGATGCACTAGCAAGCGCATCATCAGGGCTCAATGGAGAAAGCCCCCCAATTCTTCCCAGCACCTGGAAAGCAGAGGTATCCTGCCTCTATACAGAGGGATAATGATGCTCTCCTGACACCACCATTATGTGTCTTTAGAGGCCAGGCAAAAACATTCCTCTTTGGCCATTAATTAATCTATGGCCTCAGGGGCCCCGGGTTACGGGTGCCCAATGGTACCCAATGTGGATATTTTCACCCCCTCCCACTGCCAGAATCTCCTGATATGATGTTTTCAGAAAGGAGGGGGCACAAACTGCTCTTTGCTTCTTCCGCTCCTGCCTGACTCTGTGTGGAGTCTGAGTAACACTCATGCAAGCCAGTAGCTCTTTAGTTTTAGTTTGCAGTAGCTGTTAGAAATAAAAGAAGTTATCCTTCACAGCTTTCTTCTGTGTTGTTCATACTCTGCTGAGTTCGGTGCCCACAATGGACAGTTGTGGGTCCAGTGCGCTTAGACCTGCTTTCCAGGAGTGGAAGGTCTCTGGAAGTGCTCGAGTTCACCTAGACCATTCGGGGCAGAACCAGTTGTTGAGCCCAGTTGTTGGCATCGGCTCAAAGGCATACTGACACCCATGACGTAACGTGACGTGGTGGCGCTTCCAAGGCTTCGCAGGGCCTTGGACGTTGTCTGGGAACTCGCATCGGGGTTCCGGTGCGACTTCCTATAGGAACCAGAAGTCCCTTCGGATTCCCGCATTGTGGGTTCTGAGCACCCACCCAAAAGATTTGTGGGGGCCCTGGATGCCCCCACTAGAATTGGCACCTATGTATGGCCTGTTAAGTGTGGAAGGGGACTGGGACTGTTATCATGATTATTTTATTATTATGCTCTCCATCAACCACCCACCACCCCATGAAAACTTAATCCACAGCAGTGACCAGAGGAGGAATAACTGCTGAGAGCAGCGCAGAGAGTAGATTTGCAATAATAATAATAATAATAATAATAATAATAATAATAATAATAAATTTATATTCCACCCTCCCCAGCCAAAGCCAGGCTCAGAGCAGCTAACAACAATAAAAGTAACACAGCATTCTAAAATCAATTCATTTTAGAATCAATTCAAAATCAAATCCATGGCAACCATTGGGCTAGAGTTCTGTGAGGATTACCAAAGGAGGGGGTCAGACTGTGCCTTGGCCAAAGGCCTGGTGGAACAGCTCTGTCTTGCAGGCCCTGCGGAAAGATGTCAAGTCCCGCAAGGCCCTGGTCTCTTGTGACAGAGTGTTCCACCAGATCGGGGCCACGGCCAAAAAAGCCCTGGCTCTGGTTGAGGCCAGCCTAACCTCCCTGTGGCCTGGGACCCCCAATATGTTTTTGTTTGAAGACTGTAAGGTCCTCCGTGGGGCATACCAGGAGAGGCGGTCCCGTAGGTACGAGGGTCCTAGGCCGTATAGGGCTTTAAAGGTTAAAACCAGCACCATGAACCTGATCCTGTACTCCACCGGGAGCCAGTGCAGCTGGTATAGCACCGGGTGAATGTGATCCTGTGGCGAGGACCCCGTAAGGAGTCTCGCCGCAGCATTCTGCACCCACTGGAGTTTCTGGGTCAGTCTCAAGGGCAGCCCCACATAGAGCGAGTTACGATAATCAAGTCTGGAGGTGACTTTCGCGTGGATCACAATCTGCAGGACCGAAACCAGACGCCTTTATCTGCCCCAGTTGTAACGGAACATGCCTCTCCTGAGTCAGTCTCTACAGCCACAGCAGGCGCTATAATTCTCCAACACTTTGACTTCACCCCCAAAAGGCACACTCCTTTGTGGTCTCCCCAGACAGACAGATGCCAGCCGCCATTACTGTTCTACACGGTATTTGGACACAGTATTTTTTAAAGGAAAACCGCCATGAGCACAGATGCCCTCATGGGAAAGGCGTCCCAGAAATAAACCAGCTCCGGCTACGGGCAAAAAAGGGGCAAGTGTACCTGCAGGGAGGTCAGCATGCAGCTGGAGACGAGGATCAGGAGCCAGAAGTCCATGTGGAAGAAGTGAGCGATCTTGTACGCCATGAAGCCCGGGAAGACCAGGAGGAAGAGGCACATGCTGATTCCCCGGAAGTGCTTCCAGAAACTCCTGAAACAACACAGCTGGAAAGCTCAGTGGGTGGAGCACGAGGCTGTTAGGGTCGTGGGTTCGAGCCCCACACTGGGCAACCCCCGTGTTGCAGGGGGTTGGACTAGATGACTCTAGTTGTCCCTTCCAACTCTATGGTCCTGCGATTCTAAGAGATGAAGGGACAGTTTGAGAGGCCCACGAAGGCTGCTGCAAAGTCCATCCCTATCAGCTACGGCCTCAGATACGGAGCTTGGATGGACCAGGGCATAGCTGTTAACGTTTCCCTTTTTTTAAGGGAAATTCCCTTATTCCAAATAGGATTCCTCGCAAGAAAAGGGAAAAGTCAACAGCTGTGGACCAGGGGCCTGGCTCAGCAGAAGGCAGCTTCCTATTTAAATCTCCCAGATCCAGAACACAGTCGTACCTTGGAAGTCAAACGGAATCCGTTCCAGAAGTCCGTTCGACTTCCAAAACGTTCGGAAACCAAAGCGCAGCTTCTGATTGGCTGCAGGAAGCTCCTGCAGCCAATGGGAAGCCCCGTCGGATGTTCGGCTTCCAAAAGTACGTTTGAAAACCGGAACACTCACTTCCGGGTTTCAGAAGCCGGTTTGTTCTGGAGCCAAGGCGTTCGAGATCCAAGGTACGACTGTAATGAGGAAACAGCATTTTACTTTAGGGCAGGGTCGTAGCTGAGCAGCAGAGCATCAGTTTTGGACACAGAAGGTCCCAGGTTCAACAACAGACAGCATCTCTGAGGTAGTGCTGTAGAAAAACTCATTCCTGAAACCCTGGAGAGCTGTTGCCAGTCAGAACAGGCAGTACTGAGGTAGATGAGCCAATGGTGTGACTCTGCATCAGTCAGCTTCCTATGAAGGCTGTGTGAATAGGGCTTGCTTAAGTTTTCAACTTTCAAATTCGCCAAAATGATGAGGGGTGCTAAAAAGTCGTAACATGACTTGGGAATTAGAAAGGTATTTCGGCTAAATTTATATAGTTCAGTTTCGCTTGGTACAGAAAAGGTGTGTAAAGTTGCACAGAAACAATTTAAAAATGATGCCAAGGACATGCATTATTATTCTTGTTGTTGTTGTTGTTATTTAGCGTTACCTGACATTTTCAGAAGGCAATATTAAAATACTTTGGTTTTCTCAAAGCTTTTTATGTGCTTTTTCATCAAACGTAGACTTACCAAGCTAAATCCGCACAGCCAAAAGCGTATTTTTAAGCCCACTCACTGAAGAAATTTGCAAAAACCAAGCTTCACCCTTAAAATGATGCATACTGCTATAGGACGATTAAAAGTACATATATATTCAGGTGTCCCCCTTTATAGACACACAGGTTACATGATGTGTAGGAACTGCTATTTGAGAAAGAAAGGGAGATATCCAGCCCCATTGAGAATATGGGCCAGGCTGTACATCCTTCCAGACCTGCCTTCCCCAAACTGGTGCCCCCCAGATCTTTTGGACTACAGCTGCTGTCAGGCCCAGCCAGCAATTGCCACTCCCTATTCTCGCTCTCTAAGTTGTGGCGGCCACTTTGTGTTAGGCCACGCCCCCCTCTACTGTGGCCGCCATTTTGTGACTGGCGCCAACGACACTTCCTCAAGCTTCTGCATCGGCCCCAAAATGTTGGCGGCTCCTTTCTGAGCACCCCTCGACAGTGAGGCTGGGCTTGCTTGCGTGCAGGGAATGCCCACCCCACCCCCTCCAGGCTACGCAGATTTATAACCTCGAGGACATGGATCGCGCCCCCTGTTCCCGTGCGTCCGCACAAAGGAGAAAGCACTGTCACCTGTTGCGTGTAGCCCCCAAGCCCAACACGATGGGGTCGGCTATTTCGATCATGGACTGCAGGGTGGACGTCACCACGATGAAGAGGATGATGCTGAGAAGGAACGTTCTTTCCAGGAGCTGCAACCCAAGCAGGCCGGTTTGGAGGGCAAGCAGCAGCAAGGTCACACCCTCCGTCACACCCCTGAAACAAGGGGAAAAGTAGGCACCTGTATATTGGATTTTTACCCCCGTGGCGTGGTTCAGGGGGGAAAAAAAAAAAGGATGGGGAGAGAAAATCGCCACTGGCCAGTGCACCTCTCTAGACTTAGCGGGTAGTGGCTTTTTTAAAAAAAATGCTCTCTTATTCTAGATAAATTTGGGGACTTTTAGACTTTCTGTCTTAAAGAAATTGGAGTGCCTGATCACCTCATCTGTCTCCTGAAAAATCTCTATGTGGGACAAGAAGCTACAGGTAGAACTGGATATGGAACAACTGATTGGTTCAAAATTGGGAAAAGAGTACGGCAAGGCTGTATATTGTCTCCTTGCTTTTTTAACTTATATGCAGAATTCATCATGCGAAAGGCTGGGCTGGATGGATCCCAAGCCGGAATTAAGATTGCCGGAAGAAATATCAACAACCTCAGATATGCAGACGACACAACCTTGATGGCAGAAAGTGAGGAGGAATTAAAGAAACTTTTAATGAGGGTGAAAGAGGAGAGTGCCAAATATGGTCTGAAGCTCAACATCAAAAAAACGAAGACCATGGCCACTGGGCCCATCACCTCCCGGCAAATAGAAGGGGAAGAAATGGAGGCAGTGAGAGATTTGACTTTCTTGGGCTCCATGATCACTGCAGATGGTGACAGCAGTCACGAAATTAAAAGACGCCTGCTCCTTGGGAGAAAGGCGATGGCAAACCTAGACAACATCTTAAAAAGCAGAGACATCACCTTGCCAACAAAGGTCCGTATAGTAAAGGCCATGGTTTTCCCAGTAGTGATGTATGGAAGTGAGAGCTGGACCATAAAGAAGGCTGATCGCCGAAGAATTGATGGTTTTGAATTATGGTGCTGGAGGAGACTCTTGAGAGTCCCATGGACTGCAAGAAGATCAAACCAATCCATTCTGAAGGAAATCAGCCCTGAGTGCTCACTGGCAGGACAGATCCTGAAGCTGAGGCTCCAAGACTCTGGCCACCTCATGAGAAGAGAAGACTCCCTGGAAAAGACCCTGATGTTGGGAAAGATGGAGGGCACAAGGAGAAGGGGACGGCAGAGGACGAGATGGTTGGACAGTGTTCTCGAAGCTACCAGCATGAGTTTGACCAAACTGTGGGAGGCAGTGGAAGACAGGAGTGCCTGGCGTGCTCTGGTCCAGGGGGTCAAGAAGAGTCGGACATGACTAAACCACTAAACAACAGCAAGACTTTTGGTGGCTCCCTGGTTGTGGAACACTCTCCCCAGGGAGGTCCATTACATATTTTTAGGGGCCAGGCAAGAAACATTCCTCTTTTCTTGTGTTTTGTTAGCCCCCAAATGGAAAACAAGTAAGGTCCCAACTAAAGAAGAATGGCAGCTTAAGATGACGTGCCGCTTGCAGACTTAACATACAGAATAAGAGAACAAGAAGAATGTTCGTTTAAATAAGATTGGAAAATGTTATGGGAGAAAATTGTGTGCACTTGAAAACGTGGGCAGCATTAAGATGCATTCAATAGTGCAAATATGTTTTGATGGATGTAGTAATGGAATACTGAATGGTTTTGTTCAGGGGTCAGCAATCTTTTTCAGCAGGGGGCTGGTCCACTGTCCCTCAGACCTTGTGGGGGGGGGGCGTACTATATTTTGAAAACAAGCAAACAAACAAAAAACGAATTCCTATGCCCCACAAATAACCCAGAGGTGCCTTTTAAATAAAAGGACACATTCTACTCATGTAGAAACATGCTGATTCCCGGACTGTCCGCGGGCCGGATTTAGAAAGCGATCGGGCTGGATCCGACCCTCGGACCTTATTTGCCTACCCATGGTCTAGGCAGCTGCTCTTTCAAGCTCTCTCACCTGTGCATCACGTTGCCGTCCTGGAAAGCGCTGTAACCTGCCAGGTAGAACTTGCAGAGTTTGAGGAGGGCCAGGGCCAGGTAGGAGACAGTGAAGGTGAGCCCAATGAGGGAGTACGGGGTGCTGCAACATTCGGCCACACTATGGAGAGGGAAAACGTTAAGAAGCCTCCAGGATCAGCCCAGGCAGAGGCCGTCGAGCCCAGTACCCTGTTTCCTAGAGTGGCCAAACAGGGAGATGGAGGGAAAAGCCCTTCTCCAGCCGCTGAGACTCAGGAGGCCACTGCCAAAGATTTATCCTTTAAGCACCACACTTGCTTTCAAGCTAGGGGCTATCGCTCTGCCACAAGACAGCAAACCCTGCACTGCGGGAAGTTATTAGGATTCTAGGGGCCTGTCTGGACTGCGCCAATGGCTCAGCGATCTTAGGGTGAATATAAATTTGATAAACAATGGTAATAATCAATAGTTATCTGGTCCAGCATCCTGTTCTCACAGTGAAGAAGAAGAAAGACACAGAATAATAGAACTGTAGAGCTGTAAGGGAACCCTGAGGGTCATCTAGTCCAACCCCCTGCAATGCAGGGGTCTTTTTGCCCAACGTGGGCAAAATGTTGGCATGTTCCAAGAGCCCTTTCCATTCCTCATGGCTCAACGCAGCAATGGGCATGGCCGAGGGGCCAAGCGCACCAGGGAGTATGCCATGTCAAAGGTTGGAAGCCAACTTAATAATAATAATAATAATAATAATAATAATAATAATAATTTATTTATACCCCACCCTCCCTGGCCAGAGCCGGGCTCAGGGCAGCTAACACCAGTAAAATTACAATAAAAACATAAGGGGGGGGGGGGGAGAGAGAAAAGAAAGGGGAAAAAAACAATTATTTAAAATACGGGTTAAAATACAAATTTAAAATTCAGACTCATTTTCATAGTAGCCCATAGATCAAAACCATAAGGGGAGGGAAACATAAGGGTGAGACTGAGTCCAAACCAAAGGTCAGGCGGAACAGCTCTGTCTTGCGGAAAGATGTCAAGCCCCGCAGGGCCCTGGTCTCTTGTGACAGAGCATTCCACCAAGTCGGGGCCAGTACTGAAAAGGCCCTGGCCCCATCGGAAGGGCTTTTCCCATGGGGGATGGAACAAGCTTGTTTTCTGCCGCAGAACCCAAACCAGTGGATCTGAATGACAAGGAAGGAGATTCGCAATAAAAATTAGGAAGAACTTTCTGACGACAAGAGCTGTCGGACAGTGGAATGGACTCCCCTCGGAAGGTGGTGGACACTCCTTCTCTGGAGGTTCTCAAGAGGTTGGGGGACCATTTGCCGGGGCTGCCTTGGCTATGATCCCTGCGTTGCAAGGGGTTGGGCTAGATGACCCTTGGATATCCCTTCCAACGCTACAATTTGATGACTCTGTGGGAAGTTGCTGCTCACTTCCCCTCCCCGACGCACCACCTTCCTACCTGCTGAGGAAGATGAAGACCAAGCCTTGCTGGGGCAAAGGGTTGCCAGAGGAGGAAGAAACCAGGGCACAGATCTGCAGAGTGAACAGTGCCAGCCAGAAGACCAGGAACAAGAGCGGGACAGCCAGCTGCCGCCAAAGGGACATCGCCAGCGCCACCAGGCGATACACCTCCAGCACCTGGGGACAAGAAAAGGGAGGCCAAAGAGAACCGCAAATTAGACTTGGAGCAGGGATGTCCAACCGGTCGACCGCGATCAACTGGTGGACCCCGGCGATGTTTGAGTTGATCGTGGGCTCTTTTTCCTTTGTGGTGGAAAAAGAAGATCTGGCCCTGTCCTCCATTCACACATGATCGCTAGATAGGAAGACGGAGTTTGCGCCGTGAGGCTGTTTTTTTCCCTGATCAATGTTTTGGTGAGCGACTTTTCCCTTTCCCCCCTAAAGAAAGCTCAACATCTTAGACCTGCCCCTCCCATAAAAGGTCAACAACATTGACCAGAACCCCCCAAAAAGTATACCACTTTGATATCCCCCCTAAAAAAAGCTCTACAACTTTGACCTGAACCCCTAAAAAAGGGGTAGATCACTGCCATCTCTTGGGAGTTGGACGTCCCTGATTTAGAGGAACTCTTTGCTGGGGGCCCTTCCTGTCTATGAAGAATTCCGAATCAGGACCTCACACACATTTTTGATAACATTCGAGCCAGATGCTCATGCAGTTCTCCAGGATCCTGGAGCATTGGATTGGGACTCCAAGCAAGAGCTCCCTGGAAGAGTTGGGTAAAGGGACCCCTGACCATTAGGTCCAGTCGTGACCGACTCTGGGGTTGTGGTGCTCATCTCGCTTTATTGGCCGAGGGAGCCGGCGTATAGCTTCTGGGTCATGTGGCCAGCATGACTAAGCCGCTTCTGGCGAACAAGAGCAGCACACAGAAACGCCGTTTACCTTCCCACTGGAGTGGTACCTATTTATCTGCTTGTACTTCATGCTTTTGAACTGCTAGGTTGGCAGGAGCAGGGACCGAGCAACGGGAGCTCACCCCGTCGTGGGGATTCGAACCGCCAACCTTCTGATCGGCAAGTCCTAGGCTCTGTGGCTTAACCCCCAGCGCCACCCGTGTCCTGAAGAGTTGGGTGCTTGCTTGCAATTCCTTTCTGACACTAAGAGCTGTTTGGTGGTGGAGCAGTCTCCCTTGGGAAGCAGTGGACTCTCCTTCCTTGCAGGTTTTTAAGGTGGCCATCTATCAGGGATGCTTTAGCTGAGGTTCCTGTCAGTTTGCATTTCTTAGTGCAGAAAATATTGATCTGATGTGTAGAAATCTTTCCTATTCTACTGAGTTCAAGAGGGCTCTGGAAGCTTCTGGAAGCTTCTGTGCGTGAAAGAAACAAGCAAAAGGTTCATGATGTTTGAGTTATACCTTCAGAGAAGCTGAGGACAGCTGGCTTCAACTGGTTCTCTTTTTTCTTTCTGTCAAGGTCATGCTAACTATAAAAGTAAGGCTAGAAGGAGCCTGGGTTCACTCTCTCTATTTCTTTCCTTCTGGTGTGGTGTTTTGTACATAGTGGTAAGGTTTAGACTTATTATAACTTATTGTAAGTTTAAGTTAAGTCTGCTGCAACTGGATTTCTTATGGGCAGTGCCAAACCTGAATGTATTGGATTTGTGACCATTATGTTCATTTGCCTTCAGTAGCAGTAAAGCTCTGTAGATGAAATGTTGCCTCTGGTCTATTTTTTGGGAATCCTGCAACGTGTTTAAGTTTTTACTCTAACTATACATTAGAGTTCTGCTCTGGATCAATATTGAGTATTACAGTATTTTTCGCTCTATAGGACGCCCTTTTTCCCCCCCGCCAAAAATTAAGGGGAAATGTGTGTGCGTCCTATAGAGCGAATGCAGGCTCCTTGGCTTCAGCGATAGCAACGCGAAGCCTCCAAAGCGCAGAGGGAACACTCCTGCCGCACTCCAGAGGCTTCGCGTTGCTTTCGCTGAAGCCTGGAGAGCGAGAGGGGTAGGTGTGCACCGACCCCTCTCGCTCTCCAGGCTTCAGGGATAGCCGCCTGAAGCCTGCGGAGCGCAGCGCGAGTTCCCGCTGCACTCTGCAGGCTTCAGGTTCCTTTCACTGAAGCCAGTAGAGCAAGATTCTCCTGGCTTTAGCAGAGAGGGAAAGCTGTGCAGCGCCCCTTCAGCCAAGCGGGAGGAGAAATGGAAGGGGCTCCGTTTCTCCTGCCGCTTTGCTGAAGAGGCGCTGAGAAGAGAGGGGGAGATTTTTTTTTCTTTCTTGTTCTCCCCCTCTAAAACAAGGTGCGTCCTATGGCCCGGTGCGTCCTATAGAGCGAAAAATACGGTATTTCAAAGACAGTTCCTTCACTGCAGGGAGCTGGACCAAATGATTCTCATTCAGCAATTCTATGAGCTAGCTGGACCCAAAGGTCTGGGGTTCTTATGAATTCTAAGCTTCCTTACGACTGAACTATGGAGGACGGGTATGCACAAGGACAAGTTGGCAGGGAGCAGCTGCCAATCAGAAACTGCTACGATTCGAAGGAGCGATCCCTTTGGACCTCCTTCATCACCTGAGCAACCTCCCGGCAGGCGACCGTTGCCCATTGGAGAGGAACCACCAGGCAGGAGGCCACAACGTAGAGAGCCTCCATCGTGGTGAGAGCTGTGGCGACGCTGTTCACGGCGGGCAAGGCCCGAAGCGGGAGGCAGCACAGGCGGGCGGCCAGAGGGAGGAGTGGAGCCCCAAAGAGCCACACCCGCTTGGTCTTCAGCAGGAGGGCGCAGAGGGTGGCAACGATGACTTGACCTGGGGAGGACGGGAGGAGAAAAGTAGGGGGGTCAGGCGGGTGTCCCAAATGCAGGAAGGCAGGGCTCTGATAACGTCCTTGTCTGGATGTAGGACGGAGAAGGGTTTGGAAGTGCGTGTCGAAACCAGACCACAATGATAAAATGCACATCCAATGCTCCACCCACTTTTGCCCTGGCCCCGCCCACCTGGCCCCTGGAAGGCTGCCCAGTCGGAAACGTGGCCCTTGGGTTAAAAAAAAGTCCCCACCTTTTCTGCATATAAGCAGATCAAAGAGCAGTGGAAGAGAAGGAACAAGCTGGAAACCTTCCCTTTTTTTGCGGGAAATTCCCTTATCGCAGCATCGTTTCCCGCTGCTATCCCGGATTGTTAGATATCCCGTAGACTGTCCCCGGGACAGGTGAGGCTGCTGATCCTTTATTTCCAAGGCTGCTGATCCCTTATTTTTCAAATCTGAAAATTGACAGCTACGGTTCCTCACCTGTGAGTGCCGTGGCAAAGTGGCTAAGGGCCACGGGGTCGTTGTACACTGCGCCGTGGAAATCCCGCTCCATCTCGTGGCGGATGTAGTCTCTGGAATGGGACCCGGGAAAATAGTTTGTAATGCCAAGCAGGACGCAAGCCCAAGGAGGAGCTAGCTCTCCGTTGCTTAATAAAAGAAACCTTGGTACCTCTTCCTATGACAGTTTCCCTGCCCTCTCTTTCTCCAGCAACCAAGGCCCCATTCACATATGATGTTCCTTCAGTTTTGCAAACTCTGGGCTTGTTTCAACTCCCACCAACAGCAGAGATGGCCGGCCAAGTGTGGAGCTAGGTATCTGAGCTGGATCTGAGCTGCCAGTGGCAAAGGCTGTCATAGTCCAGGCCAGAAATTACCAACTACGCCACATTTTGTCACCAATGTCAGAAGCATTACCCAATCCTTGGCAAGTTGGTAATGAGGCTCCATTTTCCAGCTAGTACCCTGGCTGCATTTTTCTGCTGCTCCCAGTGCCCAAGAGCTAAGAATATCCTGCGATTCTGCAACTGAACTACGTGATTACAGAAACGGGAACCTAACACAGGACTCAGCTTCTTGAGTCTCCCATTTTTACTTAAAAGCAAGTTTCAAGTCTTTAGGACTGCAGTGTGTCCACTGCTCGGGGCGGGGGCTTCAGAGTCTCGCCTCTTTCTTTGCTTTCCCCGTAAACAACAGAAGTACAACAGTATGCAAAAACAGAACCAAGTGAGGGCTCTCTTTGTGTAATTTAGACAGAACTTCTCTCAATGCGGAATTTTAAACCCTTCCTTTTGGAGCCAGGCATACGTACACTTCTGCAAGGATATTACTCCCAGAGGCCCACCATGATTTTTCCTGACCCAACCACTCTGGGAGGCTTCCAGCAAAATAAAATAAAAAACACAATAAAATACCAAACATTAAAAATGTCCCTAGCTGCCTTCAGATGTCTCCTAGAAGTGAGACAGTTGTTGATTTCCTTAACATCTGATGGGAGGGTGGGTGCCACTACCGAGAAGGCCCTCTGCCTGGTTCCCTGTAACCTCACTTCTCACAGGGAGGGAACCGCCAGAAGACCCTTGGAGCTGAACTTCAGGGTCCGGGAAGAATGATGGGGGTGGAGACGCTCCTTCAGGTCTACTGGGCCAAGGCCATTTAGGGCTTTAAAGGTCAGCACCAACACTTTGAACTGTGCTCAGAAACATACAGTGGTACCTCGGGTTAAGAACTTAATTCGTTCCGGAGGTCCGTTCTTAACCTGAAACTGTACTTAACCTGAGGTACCACTTTAGTTAATGGGGCCTCCCACTGCTACCGCGCAGCTGCGCGATTTCTGTTCTCATCCTGAAGCAACGTTCTTAACCCGAGGTACTATTTCTGGGTTAGCGGAGTCTGTAACCTGAAGAGTCTGTAACCCAAGGTACCACTGTACTTCCAAGATTTGACATAGGCCTTGGGCAGGTGGAAAGCACCACTGGAAACTCCCACCTGCTCCTAGCAGGCCCCAAAATGTAGCTGCACCTCGCAAAAGATGTAAAAATGGCAAGGACCCGTCCTTCAGCTCCTGCAGTTTAGAGGCAAAGGACCAGGAGACTACAGCGCTCCTAGTTCCTTTTGCCATTGCCAGGAACTTTTTTTTGAGCGCAGAGCCTGCTCCACACCACCTGCTGCCCCCCCCCCGACCTCAAGCCCTTCCTTTCTAGCAAGTCAACTCTATGATCGGCCGCTTCCAGTTCTCAGAAGGAGGCAACCGAGTCCTTACCGGGCCGTCTGGTGGCTCACATACAGCAGCAACGCTGTCAGGATGTAGAGATACAACTTCACAAGCATCCGGACTGGGAGCAGCAAAACCACCACACACACCAAGTGACCTAAAACAGTGAGGAAGAGGAGAGAGAAGCCAACATTTTAAACACTTATGTCTGCCTGTTTAGTTTTGCAGAAAAGCCCTTAGCTGCCTTCCGTCAAATGTTCAAGGGTCAGGCTGTTGTGCCAAACACTTGCCTGAACCCCTCTCCAAACCTGTGAATATTCTGCCCGGCCATGATTGCAACTGAACAACATAGACCATGGCAGTAGGCAAAGAACTCGGTATGCCAACGAATCTTAATTCTTTTCTGATTGAGAAAAAATGTCGAAAACTCAGCTATATAATCTAATCACCAAATGGCACCTTAAACCTAGGTTACGGTCACCACAATGGGATTTCTCTGCATCATACCCCACCCCCCAAAGTTAGTTCTTGTTGTTGTTGCTGCTGCTTTATATTTATATACCAAAGCGGTTTACAACACATTTTAAAAATAAAACAAATTCATGCTCCAAGGGAAATATTTCAGATCCTTCTCCAAGTGACATTCTGCTTTTGCCAGCTGCTTTTGCCCAGAGATCTCCCAGTGGTCACAATTGGGTCCCTGCCAGTTGCAAAATGCACCTGGCGCCTGGCTAATTTCTAACTGCTTATGACAGCAGAAAGCATGCGGCAACAGGCAGAGGGAACTTAAAATACCGGCTGATGGGGACTTAGAAAGGCCAGGGGATTGAGATTGTCTGCAAAGGTCCCACTGGGTAGAAGAGGCAGAAAGAACTGTGTACACATAACTTTGCAATGATTGTATAGCGAAAATGTCAGTCTCAGCAGAACATTAATCCAGTCAAAATTGCAACACACCATTTTTTCCACATCTGCAAACATGTTTTCAAATCCACAGGCCAGCCCTAGATTATTCCGTAGTATCATAAACCTATACTATTTATTAAGACGCGTAACAGATTATCATCTTCTCATTGCTTTCTATATAAGTAATGATTTTTTATCACTGTCACATCCCCAGTGTTTAATTACTCTTTTTTTTTTAAGCCGAAGGTACATTTGTGACTTTCCAAACTTCTGGCAATAAAAACTTACAACGGCTAGCAATGTGAGCTGAATTATCGCTGATCAAATACATTCCAGGAGAAAGACAGACCTCTGGAGCAGCCAGAATTCATAACCTGATACAGGCATCAATTTCTTCACCGGACATAATTTATTCCAGGATGTATAATTCCACTTTCTGTGTATGTGTGCATGAACATTTGAACATATACACAGATCCTGGAGCACCCATATGCAAAAATGTCCTCATTTTACATAACTTATTCCAAGTTGCATAATTTCACATTGTGTGCATGAGTGGGAAAATTTTAGTTACTTTGAATCAGGATTTTAAACACAACATGTTGACAGCTTGGGGCAGAAAGCAGCCTGGGATATACTGGTATAATCAAGGGATTATTTGCAATAGTTTGGCACGTGTTTCTGACACCCAGTTCCTCAGCACTGCTATCGGCAAGGCGACTTCTATCCCCCTAAAACCCCTGATCTGCAGTAACTCAGTTGTGTCATTATGAATAATAATAATTGCAATTATAACCCACTCTTTTACTCCAAGGAGCTCAAAACAACATAAATTCCCACAACAACCCTGTGAGGCAGGCTAGGCTGAAAGGCACCAAAGTCACCCAGTGTCGAGTGGGGATTCGAACCCAGTCCCCCAGGTCCTGGTCCAATACGCTGACCACTTCACCACAATGCCTCTTAGGCTTGTAGATTTATACTGCAACATGCAGGTCATCTAACGGTACATAAAATCACAGAAGATGGCCAGTAATCGGTTCAATAACTCCCCGCCAATGTCATCTTTTTGGCTCAAGTTGGTGGGCTGTGTTGAGAAAACAAAGCCGACACCAGAAGCCTGAATCCTGCGCCGGGCACTCTGCACATGCTCAAGAGTGGCGGCGTCAAGACCACGAGCGGCACAACCACCATTGCGGCGACTTCACCCCGTCTCCCACCTGCCCTGCCTGCATCACTCACCTGCGTAATAGGCGTTCCACAGGTGATGTCGCCACAGGTAGGTCCCCTCCGGCCTCCTCGGGTGCAGCAGCAGCTCCGCGAAGGCCTGCACATCCCACCGGTAGAGCAGGTCCAGCAAGGCGATGCTGGGCACGCGGAGCGCCACGTTGGCCACCTCTTCCAGGCTGGGCATGGCAGCTCTGAGTTAAGGACCCCCCACCCCCAAAAAACACCCCAACTCCAGCAGGGACCTGAGGCTCTGCTCTTCCCTTACCGGTCTAGCAGAGCCCAGTGGGGGGGTCTCTCCCCCCCCCAAGGATCTCTCCCTCCCCCCCCCGCAGGCCTCCTTCCAGGTGGGTGGTCTCAGGGGAGGGGCCGAAATAAGAGGGGGCAGCAACCCCAAAAGAGAGGCAGAGGAAGGCAGGAGGGAAGCTGGAATGGGGAGAGGGACGTAGGGAGGGGGCCAAATCTCTTTTTTTGGGGGGGGGTGTTAAGAAGAGGGGCGTTCACAGTTGGGAGGGGGGAGCTCGAGGGGTGGGGAGAAAATGAGATGGGGGAGGGGGCCAGGGGGTGGGGGGCGTCAGGTTTGGTGGGAAGAAACAGGAGTTGGGGGGGCAAGACTCCTCTCCCCCCTCAAGGAAAGTTAGGAGGGTCAAATAATTCTCGGGGGGGGGGGGAGGCAGGTTCAAATAAAAGGGGAGGGGGAGGAAAAGAGTGAGGACTTGGGGAGGGGGCTGCGAAAGAAGGCGCGGGGGGGTCGGGTTTCCTTCCGGGGGGCAGCCCCAGTATTGGGGTGCGGGGCCCCTCAAGGCTGGGGACCCTCCCCCACCGAGGAGGGGGGGGCAGAAAAATCCTCCTCTCCGGGTCAAGCGACGCCCCCCCACCTTGCCAGCGCCGTACTTTCACTTTCCCTCAAGCCCCGCCCCCTTGTCCCGTCCCGCCCCTCCCCTAGTGAAGCCTCGACCGCCATCTTGGCTCCGGGCTCGCCCTTCCTTCAAAGCCGCCCCGCGGGAGCCACGAGGCGCTCCAGGGACGCCAGCGCCCCTGAAGGCTGCGCCGCCATCTTTGGTGAGGGCGCCCGCTTTTTTTTCCCCCTCCCCCGTTAGGTACAAAGAAGTTGAACTTCGACCGATCCCGAAGTTGCATTACTTCCGGTTCCCATTCGTCTCTCCATCGTTCCACTCATCCCCTCCATGTGCGGGGCAAGGACGGTGGGAATGTAGCACAGGGAACCCTGCCGGGGGTATAAATAAGAATTGCAATGGAGGGAATATATCTGCATCAGTGTATTAAATAAGCAGGGAGGCAATATACAGCCTTGTCGTACTCCTTTCCCAATTTTGAACCAATCAGTTGTTCCATATCCAGTTCTAACTGTAGCTTCTTGTCCCACATAGAGATTTCTCAGGAGACAGATGAGGTGATCAGGCACTCCCATTTCTTTAAGAACTTGCCATTGATACGGAAGGGGGGGGGCATGTCTTCTTCTCCTTCTTCTTCGCTACAATATATCCATTTATTTCCAATTGTCAATGTCAAAAGGGACTAAAATCTATAAAATTCATAGAAAATCAACGTGCCAATTTGCTCAATTTCTCTAGGACTCCATGACACCTCCCCTGTCCTCCATAATCCCTCAAGCAAGGTGTCAAGACCCTAATCCTGTCAAATTGCTCTGCCAAACCCTTCCTCCAGGCGATGCCAGGTGACAGACTATGCATACAGGATGTGCTTATCTGCGCATATCTCCAGCTCTGCATATTCCCCCCTCCCTCCTCCATATGTTAATCCGGTGTAACCCAACCTCTTCCTAATATATTCGTGATGTAATCTGTGTAACCCAACCTCTTCTTAATGTATTCATGATGTAACTGGGATGTATTTTGCACTGTATTCTGGGACATGGAGGGAAATTTCAAAAGTTCATGTCACCCCTTTCTCGCTGTTCAATCTCGCCTTGAACCTGTTGCGCAATAAACTCGGATCTCCTGCAACTTGCTCCTGTCTCCGGCTGAGCTCATTTTCTTCCGCAGGGACCCGCGGACTTAGTCCGACGAGCTGGGTGGCAGAGTAACCCCGCACCCAGATTTTACCGTAACACCATAGTTTGCTGTGGTCGACACAGTCAAAGGCTTTTGCATAGTCAATGAAGCAGAAGTAGATATCTTTCTGGAACTCTCTAGCTTTCTCCATAATCCAGTGCATGTTTGCAATTTGGTCTCTGGTTCCTCTGCCCCTTCAAAATCCAGCTTGCACTTTGGGAGTTCTCGGTCCACATACTGCTTAAGCTAGCAGTGGCCTACTCTGCAGGGTGTTGTGAACCATCCTGTCTCAGCTACATCCTGCTGATCTGCAACAAACTTAGTCAGTCTCTAAGGTGCTACTCGTCTCCCTGCTTATTTAACTTATATGCAGAATTCATCATGTGAAAAGCTGGGCTGGATGAATCCCAAGCCGGAATTAAGATTGCCGGAAGAAATATCAACAACCTCAGATATGCACATGACACAACCTGGATGGCAGAAAGTGAGGAGGAATTAAAGAACCTTTTAATGAGGGTGAAAGAGGAGAGTTCCAAATATGGTCTGAAGCTCAACATCAAAAAAACGAAGATCATGGCCACTGGTCCCATCACCTCCTGGCAAATAGACAGGGAAGAAATGGAGGCAGTGAGAGATTTGACTTTCTTGGGCTCCATGATCACTGCAGATGGTGACAGCAGTCACGAAATTAAAAGACGCCTGCTACTTGGGAGAAAAGCAATGACAAACCTAGACAGCATCTTAAAAAGCAGAGACATCACCTTGCTGACCAAGGTCCATATAGTTAAAGTTATGGTTTTCCCAGTAGTGATGTATGGAAGTGAGAGCTGGACCATAAAGAAGGCTGATTGCCAAAGAATTGATGCTTTTGAATTCTGGTGCTGGAGGAGATCCTTGAGAGTCCCATGGGCTGCAAGAAGATCAAACCTATCCATTGTGAAGGAAATCAGCCCTGAGTGCTCACTGGAAGGACAGATCCTGAAGCTGAGGCTCCAAGACTTTGGCCACCTCATGAGAAGAGAAGACTCCCTGGAAAAGACCCTGATGTTGGGAAAGATGGAGGGCACAAGGAGAAGGGGACGACAGAGGACGAGATGGTTGGACAGTGTTCTCGAAGCTACCAACATAAGTTTGACCAAACTGCGGGAGGCAGTGGAAGACAGGAGTGCCTGGCGTGCTCTGGTCCATGGGGCCATGTTGAGTCGGACATGACTAAATGACTGAACAACAACAAGGTGCTACTGGACATTTTTTTAATTTATTGCAACATGCAGGTTAAGGATTGGGTTGATATTGTGGGGCAGTTTTTCTTCTGCAATCGGTGCTGTCTGTAGGCATTTTTTCTCAAAACCTGCCAGTTATCAAGTGTTGGTTGCCTTGGTGACCTTTTGGTAAAAATTCAAGGCCCCCCATCCCAGCTAAAGGGGAAAAAATATACCCCGACCCTGGAAGATCTTCACATCTTAGTTCTGGATGATTTAAAATCAAGCCTCTGTTATTCTTGCTGAGATGGAGTTATTTCTCCTCTGAACTGTTTAACAGACAGGGTTTGTTGGGCTTCACGTCAGACACCCTTGGGAAATGACTTTTAAACAGCCTTTGGGAATAGTCCCAGCAAAGTCTTGGTTTCAAAGTTCCCTTCAAGTGGATCAATTTAACATCGATGGCAGGAGAATTATTTCCTCTGGGGGCAAAAGTGAACTTTAAAAGCTCAGCAGACAAATGAGAGGTCCCCGCCCCGAGGAACTTACAGTCTGGAATTTGACATCGAGGAAGGAAGAACAAGGTGGTGGCTGAATGCTAGCAAAGGTAGGATTGTTAATGGGCTTCCATTCTGAAGCCATTCTTGCTTTTAAAACGGTTGCTTCGATTTATATTTTTTTAAGACGAGTAAGAATTCAAGGAGTCAGCAGATCAAATAATCAGCATGGCTTTGTTTAGCCAGCAGGAGGCGCCAAACTGCCAGAAAATCCCTGGTGTGTCAGAAACGAGGGAAGATTCACTTCTCTGCATGCGAGAAGGTGCAAAACTCCAAATCACACACTGGGCCAATTTCACAGCTGACTCAAGAGGCTTGCATTGCTGACTCAAGAGGCTTGCATTGCTACACGCACAACACATTTTTCTTTCTGTGTTCTCCGCCTCCTCCAATTATTATTATTTAATTAATTATTAATAATATTTTCCTTGTCTTTATTATGTGTTTTGTGTTTTTATCTTCTATTTTTATGAACCGTCCTAAGATCAGATGAAATGTGGTATATAAGTTAAATAATAATAATAATAATAATATATTTTACTGTTATTATTGTTATGGTTTCGCCTTTCCCCCAGAAACGGGACTCGAGGAATCTCACAAAGAAAGAGTTTTGTAAACGTCTATCACGTTGTCTTTTCTCTAAAATGTCCTGAGATCTGCAGGGGATTTGCTCCATCCCCTCGATTGTTTTGACTGCCCTTATCGGAACCTTTTCCACCGCTACGATATCCTTTTGGAGGTGAGGCATCCAGAACGGTGCACAGATTTCCAAATGAGGCTGCGCCACCAAACCCTTCAACATTCCTCAGGTGAAAATTGGGGCATTTTTCACTCCTCCTCAGCTGACCCTCCTTGTCCCCCTTTTAATTCATTCATTATTATTTTTCAAAATATAGTCCGGCATCCCACAAGGTCTGAAAGGCGGTGGACCAGTCCGTGGCTGAAAAAGGTTGCTGACCCCTGGTTTAAAGTCTTTATTGGCTTTGTAGCAGATGGTGGAGAGTGGGCAAAGAGAAGCAGCTGGTGCCACCGAGGGCCAGCCCCGTGTGACACGCCGGCTCTGAGGGGCCGGCAGAGGGCAGGGCTGTCCTGGACAGGCAGGAAGGAGGAGCGGAGCCAAGAGCAAAGAGTTTTGATTTAAAAGGGGGGAGAGGCTTTGTGCATCCCCGTCTCATCTTCCCCCTTCCTAAAAATTATGTATCAGTGTGGATTTTCTTTTTTGTAAATCTACCAAACAGGAAAAATAAAATAAAATCAGGATTAAGGGGTTTTCTCAGGGTGGAGCGTGAGTGCGCTGAGTCCCGTTGGTGTAGAGGGAGGGACAAAGTTAACTTTTCTATGCCCCATAAATAACTCAGAGATGCATTATAAATAAAAGCACACATTCTACTCATGTAAAAATCTGCGGGCCGGACTGAGAAGGTGATTGGGCCGTATCCGGCCCATGGGCCTTAGGTTACCTACCCCTGCTTTAAACCTATAAAGCCTTAAATGGTTCAGGACTGCCATACCTCAAGGACCGCCTCTCTCCATGTGAACAAACCCAGACCCTGAGATCATCTTCTGAGGCCCTCCTTCGTGTGCCTCCTCCTTGAGAGGGTGGCAACTCGAGAACAGGGCCTTCTCTGCAGTGGCTCCCTGCTTGTCGGATGCTCTCCTTAGGGATGTTTGCCTGGCGCCTTCATTACACACCTTTAGGCACCCGGCAAAAACATTCCTCTTTAACTGGGCCTTTGGCTGATTTGATTGACATCCTATGCCCTTTTAAAATGTGTTTGGGGGATGTTATTGGGTTGCTCTTGTTGTTATTCTGATTATGTACTTTTGGTTTTATATTCTGATTTTATCCTGCAAACTGCTCTGGGACTTGTGGGTATAAAGGAAAAGGTAAAGGGGCCCCTGACCATTAGGTCCAGTCGTGGCCGACTCTGGGGTTGCGGCGCTCATCTCGCTTTATTGGCCGAGGGAGCCAGCATACAGCTTTCGGGTCATGTGGCCAGCATGACTAAGCCGCTTCTGGCGAACCAGAGCAGTGCACGGAAACGCCGTTTACCTTTAAATAGTGGTACCTATTTATCTACTTGCACTTTGCCGTGCTTTTGAACTGCTAGGTTGGCAGGAGCAGGGACCGAGCAACGGGAGCTCACCCCTTCGCGGGGATTCGAACCGCCCACTTTCTGATCGGCAAGTCCTAGGCTCTGTGGTTTAACCCACAGCGCCACCCAGGTATAGGGCGGTATAATAATAATAATAATAATAATAATAATAATAATAATGCCCAAGGGAAGAGACTGATAGTGGCAGCCATGGAGAGGCCATGGGATGCTCTCTTGCAGCTGCTCAGGACAATTGCTGGCCCCTTCTCCTTCCCCCGGTGGGGAAAACGGGGGCATTTTGGGATCAGATCAGAAGCCAAGATAGTTTTCATAATTACAAGACTGTCCCTGGAAAATTGGGACACTTGGAGTGCATGCACGACAGGTTTGTACAACAGCATTATGATACTGACCGTTTTATTTCCACTTCCTTTCCTAAGGGTCCCTAGCAAACAGTTTCAGACAGCTAACTAGCTGCAGCGGTTTCCAAGAGAGAGAGAGAGAGACAGACAGACAGACAGACAGACAGACAGACAGACAAAAGCACCACACGGTTTCTCTCTGCAGGGCTGAGGTCGGAAAGTCCAGTTCACTTCCACTCACTGAAAAAGGAGGAAGCAGGAAAAGTAAAACCTAGCAGCGGCGACGTGTGCGCTGGGGTGACCCCTCTGTGACCCCCGAGAATTAAACCAGGTCTCCCTTGACTGAGCTTCACTGTTGCAATCCATCAGCTCTGGCATCCTGTGAAAAGACAGCGCGAAAGCAATTAACAAGCCTGCAAAGCGGGCAGAGGCTGAGACAAGGGGCTCAACGCCACATGAGAGGGTGGGCGCGTCGCTTATGACCAACACACTGGCAGCCTGCGAGGCAGCTTGATCAGCCATCCATCTCAGTCGTCTTTCTTTTTTTAAATTTAAATTATTTTTTATTATTAAAATAATTCAGCATTAATACATACATATTACGAACATACAAACAAACATGCATTTCATACAATCCTTAAAAATATTCATACATACCCACACTCATTCCCACACAGACTTCCTTTTCCCACCATCACCCCTCACCCCACCTTTTTGTTAGACTTCCAATCTACTCAATTGCAATTTCTTTCCACTTCTATTACTTTCTTTCACACACTTTTAAACCAACTTTTCTACTTCTTTTTCTGTTACACATTGTTGTCCATCTTATTTAGTATTTCAGTATTTATAACAGAACTTGTTTATTCGAATAGGAGTTCTGATTTTTCAATATGATTTTGCAAGTATCCTTTAAACACCTTCCAGTCCTTGTCTATCTTCTCTTTTGAGATCCTTCCAATTTCTCCCATTGTTTTGGATATATTGTAATACTCCAATAATTTGGCAAGCCACTCTGTTTTTGTCGGTATTATACCACTTTTCCAATTTTTCGCAATCAATAGCCTTGCGGATACTGTTGCGTATAAATATAACGTCTTCCTCCTTTAGACTTCCTGGTACCATTCCCAATAGGAAACCTTCTGGTGTTTTCCTAAATGAATATCTGGACATTTTTTTTTTTCATTTCATTATATATTGTTTCCCAAAATTGTTTGATGTTTAAACAATTCCACCATATAATGCATCTCGGTCGTCTTTCAAACCGCTGACTTTTGGGAGCCTTTGCCTACCTCGAAGGGCCGTGGATCAGAGGCAGAGCATCCATTTCACACACAGAAGGTCCCGGGTTTGATTCCCGACAGCACCTCCAGGACCAATGCTCTCGACTCAGGATCCATCAGTTTCCTTTGTAGTGATTGTTTTTAACACTCAATTGGAAGCCGCCCAGAGTGGCTGGGAAAACTCAGCCAGATGGGCGGGGTATAAATAACAAATTATTATTATATTATTATTCTAAATTGCAAAGGGGGTGCATTTCCAGGGGGTGGCAGCTGAGGGGAGGGACTCAGGCTGCACCAAATCGAAATCTGTTCCACAGCCATAGCTATTTCATTCAATTTTGCTTTATAATAATAATAAATTTTATTTATTCCCCGGCCAGAGCTGGGCTCAGGGCAGCTAGCACCAGTAAAATTACAGTAAAAACATAATAGGGGAAAAAACAAAACCAATTTAAAATACAGGTTAAAATGCAATTTAAAATGCAGCCTCATTTTAAAAGTAGCCCATAGATCAAAACCATAAGGGGAGGGAAACATAAGGGTCAGACTGAGTCCAAACCAAAGGCCAGGTGGAACAGCTCAATTAAAGTTTTAATGGATGCAGGAGGCAGTGTGGTGCAGTGGTTAGAGTGTTGGACTAGCACCTGGGAGGCTGGGGTTCAAATCCCCGCTTGGGGCTTTTGAGAAGCAGCAGAGGGAACTGGGTATGCGTAGTCTGGGGAAGAGAAGGCTGAGAAGTAATATGATAGCCCCCAAATCTGAAGGGCTGCCCCATGGAAGTTAAAGCAAGGAGATTGCAAATGAGAAAGGTGATTCTGACTAAGCATTCGGAAGAACTTCCTGATGGAAAGAAAAATAGAACCATAGAATTGGAAGGGACCACAAGGGTCATCTAGTCCAACCCCCTGGATTACAGGAATATTTTGCCCAACACAGCGCTTGAATAAATGACCCTGAGATTAAGAGTCTTGTGCTTTACCAACTGGGCTGAAGATAATAATAATAATAATAATAATAATAATAATAATAATAGTAATAATTTTATTTATATCCTGCCCTCCCCAGCCAAAGCCGGGCTCAGAGCGGCTAACAACAATAAAAGTAACACAGCATTCTAAAATCAATTCAAAATCAAATGAATGGCAACCATTGGGCTAGAGTTCTGTGAGGATTACCAAAGGAGGAGGTCAGACTGTGCCTTGGCCAAAGGCCTGGTGGAACAGCTCTGTCTTGCAGGCCCTGCGGAAAGATGTCAAGTCCCGCAGGGCCCTAGTCTCTTGTGACAGAGCGTTCCACCAGATCGGGGCCACGGCCGAAAGGGCCCTGGCTCTGGTTGAGGCCAGCCTAACCTCTCTGTGGCCCGGGACCTCTAAATTATGGTTATTCATGGACCTTAAGGTCCTCTGTGGGACATACCAGGAGAGGCGGTCCCGTAGGTACGAGGTTCCTAGGCTGTATAGGGCCTTAAAGGTTAAAACCAGCACCTTAGACCCGATCCTGTACTCCACCAGGAGCCAGTGGAGCTGGTATAGTACCGGATGAATGTGATCCTGCAGTGAGGACCCGGTAAGGAACCTCGCCGCAGCATTCTGCACCCGCTAGTGTTTCTGGGTCAGTCTCAAGGGCAGCCCCACGCAGAGCGAGTTACAATAATCCAGTCTGTTCGCTAGTGGAACAGACTCCCTCAGAAGGTGGTAGGCACCCCTTCTTCAGAAGTTTGTAAGCAGAGGTTGGCTGGCCACCTATCATGAAGGCTTTAGTTGAGATTCCTGCACTGCTGTGGGTTGGACTAGATCATCCCATCATGTACCTTCCACCTCTGAAATTCTGTAATTCTATGAGTGTGGACGATACTTGGTAGGCCAATGTTTTGACTCAGCGTATGGTTTTCCCAGCAGTGATGTATGGAAGTGAGAGCTGGATCATAAAGAAGGCTGATCGCCGAAGAATTGATGCTTTTGAATTCTGGTGCTGGAGGAGACTCTGGAGAGTCCCATGGACTGCAAGAAGATCAAACCTCTCCATTCTGAAGGAAATCAGCCCTGAGTGCTCACTGGCAGGACAGATCCTGAAGCTGAGGCTCCAAGACTTTGGCCACCTCATGAGAAGAGAAGACTCCCTGGAAAAGACCCTGAAGTTAGCAAAGACAGAGGGCACAAGGAGAAAGGGACGACAGAGGACGAGATGGCTGGACGGTGTTCTCAAAGCTACCAGCATGAGTTTGACCAAACTGCGGGAGGCAGTGGAAGACAGGAGTGCCTGGCATGCTCTGGTCCTTGGGGTCACGAAGAGGCAGACACGACTAAACGACTAAACAACAACAACAAGCCAGCTTCCTGTGTTTCTTTTAGAAGTCGCCATGTACACCACTACTTTACATATCCTTCAACAAACTGCCTTTGCCTGCATGGTAGAAGCCAAGAGACCACCTGTGCTATGGTGCAATCCTGCCACCTTGGGCCTAGTCTGGCTTGCAATCCCATCCCGTTATCTGCTGAGCCCAAGACTCTTTGCAGAGCGAAAGCGAGAGGTGTGCACGTTGCATTCTGTTGGCCGGGCGTTCGAAACGTCACTCCGTTTCCCCTCCGTGCCAATGGCCTTATCGGTTTACGGCTAATTACTCATGGCACTGAGGTGCTAAGCAGAGCAGCCGGTGGGGAAAGGGAGGAACTGATGCAATTGCTGTACCCTTTTGCGTGGGGCTCAATCAGGTACGTGCTGCGACAAAACGTATTCCCAAGATCCCCCGCGACTTCAGCAGAGGACTAATTGTTCAGCATTCATCTTGACTTATCATGGAATCATAGAATCACAAAACCTCAGAGTTGCAAGGGATCCTAAGGGTCATCTAGTCCAACCCCCTGCAATGCAGAAATCGCAACCAAAGAATCCCTAACTGATGGCCAACCAACCAATGGCTCAGAATTGCAACATCTCAAGGACTGCCTCTCCCCATATGAACAAACCCGGGGCCTGCGATCATCCTCTGAGGCCCTTTTTCGTGTGCCTTCTCTGTGAGAGGTCCAGAGGGTGGCAACACGAGAAAGGGCCTTTTCTGCACTGGCTCCCCATTTGTGGGATGCTCTCCCCAGGGAGGCTCGCCTGGCGCCTTCATTATACATCTTTAGGCTCCAGGCGAAAACATTCCTCTCAGGGCTTTTTTTAAAGAAAAAAGGGTGCCGGTACTCTCTGTGAAGTTGTTATAGTAAGCGTCGCACTTTTAACATTTGGAAAAAAGGTGCTAGTACTGGACACTCCTGGTTCTTCTTCAACCAGGCCTTTGGCTGATTAATATTCTGTGGCCTTTTAAATGTGTTGTATGTGGGGTGTGTATTGTTTTGTTTATGTTCTAACTATTCATTTGTGCTTCTACCCTATATTTTTATTAAAAAAGGTAAAAGTACCCCTGGACACTTAAGTCCAATCAAAGGCAACTATGGGGTGTGGCGTTCATTTCGCTTTCAGGCCGAGGGAGCCAGCGTTTGTCCATAGACAGCTTTCCTTGGTCATGTGGCCAGCATGACTAAACTGCTTCTGGTGCAACGGGACACTATGACGGAAACCAGAGCACACGGAAATGCCATCTACCTTCTTGCCGCAGTGGTACCTCTTTATCTACTTGCACTTTGAGGTGCTTTCAAACTGCTAGTTTGGCAGGGGCTGGGACAGAGCAACAGGAGCTCATCCCGTCGTGGGGATTCGAACCGCCGACCTTCTGATCGGCAAGCCCAAGAGGCTCAGTGGTTAAAAAATACTAATTGTGCATTCCAATAATTAAAATCACTTGAACAACAACAACAAAACGGCACTCTGTTAATTGCATCATAACCTTCGTTCACAGCATCAGTAGTTCTCTCCATTCTTTTTAAAAAAATGGATGCGAAAGGGGCAGTTCAGTCATTCAAACTTTATCCAACCTCTTTGCATCTTACGAAGTTAAAACAGCTAAAATAAGTAAAATAAGAAGGCAATGCTTGTGGAATGTACAGTGCATAATTTGGAAGGGCCGGTTTCATTACGATTCACCCGCTTGCTTCTCTTGTTCAATTGTTTCTTTTGAAGGCAGTGGGTTTTTCTCTTGCATTGCCGTCTTCTTCAACTTAGACTTGTCGAATTTCAGCCATATCTGGTTTGTCAGACATATCTGCCGATTGATCAGTGATGCACTCTCTTCAGGTACAATTCCGCTCTTTGCATCATTTGCTCTGGACCGTCGTATCAGGCTCAGTGGTTTAGACCACAGCGCCACCCGTGTCCCTAATATTTTTATTATTAGGATGGGGGAGGAGAAGGAGTAAAGAGAAAGGATTAAGGGGTGGTCGCCAACGATCCTCTTCCACCAGCAGAGATTTCTGCATGTGGACTGGAGCTCCCAATTCCTCTCCTCTGCACCCCCAGCCCTCAAAATCCACCTTGGAGGGCTGGTGGAGCCACTGGGGCACATTTGGTGTGTGTGTACAGGGGAGAGGATAGCAAACCTGTTGCAGAGCATTGAATACAGTGGTACCGCGGGTTAAGAACTTAATTCGTTCCGGAGGTCCGTTCTTAACCTGAAGCACCACTTTAGCTAAAGGGGTCTCCCGCTGCCGCCGCACCGCTGCTGCACAATTTCTGTTCTCATCCTAAAGCAAAGTTCTTAACCCGAGGTACTATTTCTGGGTTAGTGGAGTCTGTAACCTGAAGCGTCTGTAACCCAAGGTACCACTGTACAACCCTTTGCAAGTGGTGCTATGGACTTGGAGTTGAGTGTGAACCATCTTTCCAGGAACCGCCAGCAAGACCTCAGTGACTCTGGCTGTAAAAGATCCAGGAGGGCCTTCTTGGTGGTGGCACCCACCCTGTGGAACACCCTCCCACCAGGTGTCAAAGAGAACAACTACCAGACTTTTAGAAGACATCTGAAGGCAGCCCTGTTAGGGAAGCTTTTAATGTTTAATAGACTATTGTATTTTAATCTGTTGGAAGCCGCCCAGAGTGGCTGGGGAAACCCAATAAATTATTATTATTATTATTATTATTATTATTATTATTATTATTAAGAGCATCGGAAGTGGTCTGGCAAGAATTTTGGACAGCTGCAGTTCCGTGTTAAACTGCTGCTTATAAGCAAATTTATCCACAAAGGTGGGAAGAAACTGATCCTTTCATACTTTTCCAACCTGCAATCTGCCCCCACAGGTGCTGTGGCCCAGAGAGCCGGTAAACCTTTGCTTACCAGCTGAAGGAGACAAAGGACAGGGCTTGCCATGCCCTCTGTGCAAGATTCCCAGAAGTCTCTGCTTTGCTGTTGTTGGGAAATGGATGTTGGACCTGACAGAGCTTAGGTCTAATCCAGCCAGGCTCTTCCTCTTAGGTTCTTAATTAGATTGATTGTTCCATGTCAACACAGCTGACACCTTCCCAGCGGGAACCAGCTGAGGCAGAGAAAAGGAAAGAAGTTTTTGGGGTTTTTTTCCTGAAGTGAGAAAGTTAGCCAGGAAATGTTGGGTTGAGCAGGATCAATGGCTCTTGCACCCGCTTTCCCTATCCTTCTGACTTCATACTGACTTTTTCAGACAAGCCATGATGGATTCATTACAGCATTTCTCGTTGTTCATTTCATAGAATTGCAGAAGGATAGAGTTGGAAGGTGTGGGATGTAATCCTCTGGAGCAGTCAAGTACAACATCTCCTGCTTGCCTAGAGTGAACATGCAGGGGAATGTTGGTCCAGCCAGTTGAACTTCCTGTTACACCTGGCCTGGAGCATCCTTCCTTTTGCATGTGACCAGGTAGGTGGGCGTGACCCTTCCAGACCTAACAAAAGGTCCAGTCGCTCAGCTATCTCCCTCTTTTCTTTTTTAACTCCTTTTGCCTTTTGCCTCCTGGACTGCACTGCTGGCTGAGAGCCAGGGATATACCCATATGGGGTAAATCCACTCCTACTTATTTGTAACTTCAAGCCTACAGCCTGCTTTCAGGGACCACACTGTGCTCTGATCATGCGTAAACTTCTTATTGTTACTTATGAACAAGACTGTTGTGTCTTTATTCTTTTAGGAGGGAATCAAGGGGGCTTACCCAGAATAATAGAACTTAAGAGATTTAAACGAATCTAGCAACTAGCTTCCTGTTGTGTAAAAGTGTGTGTGTGGGGGGGTATACTCTGCTGTATGAATAAACTCACTAGTTTGAGTCAGGAAGGAAAATATTTAATCAATATATCCTCTCCTGCTACCCACAACATTCCCACAGAAGGGAGTCCAGGGGTCACCTGCAATGCAGGGATTTTTTTTTTTAAAGGGGGTGGGCATTTCGCAAGCCCATCTGTCATTGAACACAATGTGTTTTGACTACCCACAGTTCTTGCTCTTAGTGCAGCTATCCCTGGGACTCGATCCCCTCGTACTGTATTTTTCGCTCCATAAGACGGACCTAGTTTTTAGAGGAGGAAAACAAGAAAAAAAATATTCTGAATGAAACAGTGGATGTATGATTTTTGTGGTTCATACTGTGGCCACAGACATGATATGTGATTTGACGGTGAGTTTGGGGTAGCTCAATGCAAAAATCCTGAGGATGCATGTGGATCCGTGCTTTGTAACCATGTTTATGCACCATAGCGTCCCCATGAAACAGTGGGTGCGTGTATTTTTTTGTGCAGGCTGTAGCCATGGACATGCTATGTAATCTGATGGTGAATTTGGGGTGACCCAATGTAAAAATCCTGAGGATACATTGGCTTTTACCTCCCCCCTCTCAGGCAGCCTCCTTTATCTCTAGCGTCCCTTATCTCCCTCCCTGATTGCTTACCGATCAGCTGCTTCCTTTCAATACTCCCTTCCCTCTTGTTTGCCTTAGTGTCTTTTCCTTAGCTGGAGCAGTTTTTTGCTTCTCCTTTTCTTCTAATTTCTAATTTCTTCTAATTTCTCTCCTCATTGCTTTAGTCTTCCTGTCTCCTACCCTTGCCTCCTTTATTGCTAGCATCCCTTATCTCCCAACTGCTTGCCGATCAGCGGCTTTGTTTCAACACCCCCTTCCCTCTTTCAAAAAAAAAAAAAAAAAAAAAGCATGATCTGCTTTTCGCCCCTGGGCAATTCGGCTCCAGGGACCATGCATTTGCTCCATAAGATGCACAGACATTTTCTCTTACTTTTTAGGAAGAAAAAAGTGTGCCTTATGGAGCGAAAAATACGGTAAGTTGAGAGTCACCGGTATTCAAAAGCTTTGCTTCCTTCAGCCTCGGAAGCAGAGAATAGCCATCATGGCTATTATGCAAAAGATGCAGAAGTGAAGTCTGCAATGTGTAAAGCTGTCTTTAGAAGCAGTGATGATTTTGAGGGGTGCGGGCATCTGTAGGAAATTTCCCTTTCCCTTTACCCTTCTCTCCAGGGGTCCTCTAAATCCCATTATTCCTAGGAAGGGCTATAGGGCCTTCCTGAGCCCAAGATGATACAGCAGCAGCGACAATCCCATCCCAGAGGGAGAGGGGAGGCCCTGCTAATTTGAATTCCCCTCCACGCTCTCCATCCCTGGGGCAGCTCCTTCTGCTAAAGACGGGACAAAAGGTTTTGCCACCGGGCAGCTATTCAATCAGTGCCAACCTCCTGAGTCCCGGGCTCGCAATTAACAATCCTTTCTAAGTGCTAATAGAAATCCACCACTGCCAGGAGTCCCATTGTTCTACTAGTGCAGTCAAAAGCATGAAAAGTTGGGGGGGGGGTTGCAGTAGAAGAGGAAACAAAAGCTGGCGGGTTTCTTTCTGGGGCTTCCTTCAGGCCCAAGGCAAAGGGAGAGAAAAAAGGAGAGTGAGAGAAACGGGGGGAGAAATCAGACAGCGCAAGGTGTTTTCTTGTCTGCCTTGGAGCCGGTCCTACCATTGGGTAGTGTGAGGAGGCGGAAGATGCTGGCCCAGCAGCAGTGGCAGGAAGGTTAGCATCCCTGAAATGCTGGAGGACAGAGCTCTTTGTGTGATGCAACCTTTCCTAATGAAAAAGAACATAAAAATAGCCCTTCTTGGTCAGGCCAGTGGCCTGTCCTAGCTCAGCATAGAATCACTCAATTGCAGAGTTGGAAGGGACCCCAATGGTCCTCTAGTCCAACCCCCTGCAATTCAGGAATCTCATCTATTCCCCCCCCCCCCCGGGTTTTAAATATTTATTGGGTTTTATAACAAATAAAAATACAAATCTCATTCATCATATTGTATACAAATGTTCTCCCTCCCCTCCTTCGGACTTCCCTCAACTCCCCCTCTACTGAGTTATTTGGTTTTGTTTATTGTGTCCTGCTTTGTATCAAAGCAAATTCCCTTATCATTCTCTAAAATATCTGTTACTATAATAAAGTTGTGAACGTTTATTCAAACCCTGCCAGTGACTCCAGTCCAGAGTTCCCAAACTCTTCTGAAGTCCTTTTTGTCCTCTCTTAATTTATCTGTTAGTTTAGCCAATTCTGCATAGCCAATTTTTCTTGCCGTTGTTCTTTTGATGATATTTCTTCCATCTTCCGGTATTGTGCAATCAAGATTCTTGCCGCTGTTGTAGCATACATAAATAATGTCCATTTTTCTTTCAGCAGCTCTTGATCTGAGATACCGTACCTAGTAGAAAGGCTTCAGGATGTTTACCAAAATTCATTTAATTTCCCCCCCCAGTTCATTATATATCGTTGCCCAGTATTTTTTAATGCATTTGCATTCCCACCACAAGAAATCTCATCTAAAGCATCCATGACAATCCAGCGTCTGCTTACAAACTGTGGGAATGTTCAAGGATGCAGGAGAGGATATATTGTTTGGTTATAGCCTTTCCAGCTTGTGTTAACAAGTTCACAATTTAGCAGAGTAACATTCCCCCTTTTTAAAACTTGCAGCGGATGCGTTTGCTCAGGCTCGCTAAAGCCTCTCTAATAACTGTTCTGGTGTTTTCCCTTTATTCCCTCATAAAAGATAAGACATGACACAGTCTTCTACAAAAGTATAAAAAGAGTTTACTCACATTCTGTTCACAATCAGATCCCAGAAGGCAGACTTAGCTTAGAAAAGTAACATATACCTGGAAAGTATCTCATAAGGAGACAGTCCCTTTGTCCTCTTTTGGCTGGAAGCCAAGAGAGCATCTTTGGCTAAGCAGATGTTGCTTCTTCGATGCATGTAGTCAAAGAGAGAGATGGCTGCCCTGCCCTGTGCTTTTGCCCTTGCACAGGTGAGGCCACGCCCACCTCTAGTCACATGCAGAGGAAGTCTGTCCCAGCCCAGAGGGAAAGAGGAAGTTTACCTGCTGGCTGGACAAACATTCCTCCCCATGTGTAAACATGTTCACTCTAGGCATGTTGTACTTGACTGCTCTGGTGTTTCACATCCCACACAAACCTCCAGGGGAGAAGAGTCTGCAGCCTCCTGAGGGAGTCTGCTCCACTGGCAAACAGCTTTTACTGTCAGAAAATTCTTCCTGATGTTTAGTTAGAATCTCCCTTCATGTAACTTGAAGCCATGGGTTCGAGTCCTACCTTCCAGAGCAGGAGAAAACAAGCTTGTTCCCTCTTCCATGTGCCAGCCCTTCACATGGAAAGGGCAAGTTCACATTCCTGTCTCAGCGATGTCTACACTGGCTTGGCCGTGCCCACAGCATGGAAGATGGCAGGATCCCCAAGGATGTGCTCTGTGGGGAACTAGCTTCAGGCACCAAGCCTGTTGTCAGACCAAGTCAGCATTGCAAAGATGTCTGCAAACATGGCCTAGAGGCGGGCAACATCAACCCTGCTATCCTTGCAGACAACTGCAGTGCCTGAAGACAGACAGTCAGGTCATGCATCCATAGCAGTGACCAGAGGAGAAATGACCGCTGGAAGGAGCACAGAGAGAAGAAACGCCTTGGTGCATCCGCAGCAGAACAACCAGATGCCTTCATGTGCCCCGGCTGCAATAAAACATGTCTCTCCACTATCGGTCTCTGCAGCCACAGCAGGCACTGCAACCTTCCAATGGTTTGACTTTACCCCAAAGGCACATTTCTCCATTGTCCCCCAAGACATGCAGGTGCCAACAACAACAACAACAACAACACTCTCAGGACTGAACTGGGTTGGTGGACACTGCGAAGCACTCCCTCCCCCAGGAAATAGTTATGGGACAGTGAGAAAAGGGAGTTACTTTCCAAACGAAGAAAACTGACTCTTCTATACTGCACACTTCATTGACTATGCAAAAGCCTTTGACTGTGTCGACCACAGCAAACTATGGCAAGTTCTTAAAGAAATGGGAGTGCCTGATCACCTTATCTGTATCCTGAGAAATCTCTATGTGGGACAAGAAGCTACAGTTAGAACTGGATATGGAACAACTGATTGGTTCAAAATTGGGAAAGGAGTACGACAAGGCTGTATATTGTCTCCCTGCTTATTTAACTTATATGCAGAATTCATCATGCGAAAGGCTGGGCTGGATGAATCCCAAGCCGGAATTAAGATTGCCGGAAGAAATATCAACAACCTCAGATATGCAGATGACACAACCTTGATGGCAGAAAGTGAGGAGGAATTAAAGAACCTTTTAATGAGGGTGAAAGAGGAGAGCGCAAAATATGGTCTGAAGCTCAACATCAAAAAAAAACGAAGATCATGGCCACTGGTCCCATCACCTCCTGGCAAATAGAAGGGGAAGAAATGGAGGCAGTGAGAGATTTGACTTTCTTGGGCTCCATGATCACTGCAGATGGTGACAGCAGTCACGAAATTAAAAGACGCCTGCTTCTAGACAGCATCTTAAAAAGCAGAGGCATCACCTTGCCAACAAAGGTCTGTATAGTTAAAGCTATGGTTTCCCAGTAGTGATGTATGGAAGTGGGAGCTGGACCATAAAGAAGGCTGATGGCCAAAGAATTGATGCTTTTGAATTCTGGTGCTGGAGGAGACTCTTGAGAGTCCTATGGACTGCAAGAAGATGAAACCTATCCATTCTGAAGGAAATCAGCCCTGAGTGCTCACTGGAAGGACAGATCGTGAAGCTGAGGCTCCAAGACTTTGGCCACCTCATGAGAAGAGAAGACTCCCTGGAAAAGACCCTGATGTTGGGAAAGATGGAGGGCACAAGGAGAAGGGGACGACAGAGGAGGAGATGGTGGGACAGTGTTCTCAAAGCTACCAGCATGAGTTTGACCAAACTGCAGGAGGCAGTGGAAGACAGGAGTGCCTGGCGTGCTCTGGTCCAGGGGGTCACAAAGAGTCGGACACAACTAAATGACTAAACAACAACAAATACTGCACACCAGTCAACTTCTAGACTCTCCAAAGACAGAGACTGAAACACCTTCTTCCCATGGCCTGGAAGTCCCTGGAAGCCATCAGACCTGTCTCCCCGCACCCACCCCCCGCAAGTTAGTCGTGCGAGAAGGGAGTTAAGCAGCTGTACTTTGCATGGCTATGAAGGGAGACAGGAGAAAACTGGCATCCTCGGGAACAGAGGAAGGTCCCCGGAGACAGCTTGTCTCAGCTGGAGCCGCCACGCGGAGCTAATTTCTGCCTGCAAGCCGGAGTGGGGAGAAAATTAAACACTGACCTATATTGCAGTCTGCCCTCTAGGATGGGGGCAAGCAGTCTGTAGTGAGATGGATTGGGTAGCAAAGACAGCTGTTTAGCTGGAGAGAGCCAGGGGGACACACACATCCAGTAGCTCAGGAACAGAGCATGCACTAAGTTAGAGTCCATCTCCAGTTAGGGCTGGGAGGTCCTTGTCTGAAACCCTGGACAGCTGCTGCCAGTGAGTGCACACAGTGCTGAGCTAAATGGCTCAGTGGTTTGGCTCAGTATAAGCAGCTATGTTCCCAAGCAAATCCCTTCTGAAACAGACCAGAGATGGTCTTTGTTTAAGAGCTGGAGTATCTTAAGATAGCACAGCTGGGGGCGGGGGAACTTCCATTCCTTGCCCATTTTAAGGACCCCCGCTTTCAGCAATGAGTTGTCTTCCCCCTGCTCTTCCTTTAGCAGAATTTTTGTTGCTAATTCAAGCAGCAACCCCAGCTCAGCGTTAGAGAAACCACCACGCAATGCACTCCAAGGCACTTTGTTGCTGTCCACTTAGCTCCAATGCATGGAAGGGATCTGTGACTCCGAAAGTGGTTGCAAATGACTTCCAGAGATCACAGGGGGAGCTAAAGGATCTTAACCAGTGTGCAGAGCATACCCCTCCCCCCCCCCAAATAAATCCTTAATGACTGCAGGAATATGAGGCACGGTGTCTATGCAGGTTTCAGTTGTTGCACCTTTTCCTCTCCTGCTGATCCACACGGGCAACTTTCGGTTGCACCTGCGCAAGTTGCTCCTGGCTCCTGTTGCCATGGAGATTTTGGCAGGCAGTTCTGAACACAAGGCGGGTGCCTTCCTCTCTCCCTGTATATCCAGGGAGACGCTTCACAACATCTGGGCAAGGACTGGAGGAGAAAAGCAGCGGCAAGGCTGTCCAAAGCTTGTGGGCAAAGAACAAAAAGGCAGGTCTTAGCTGCCGCAGGGTTTGTGTCGCATGGATGCCACAGGCTGGCAACATTAACCCCACTGTTTATTGGGATTCCTTGCAGACGACCGCAGTGCCCAGAGGCAGGCAGGCAGGTAGGTCATGCACCCACAGCAGTGACCAGAGGAGGAATGACTGCTGGGAGGACTGCAGAGAGAAGAACACCCTGGTGCATCTGCAGCAGCCAGACTGTATGCCTCCATCTGCCCCAGCTGCAACAAAACATGTCTCTCCCATATCAGTCTTTACAGCCACAGCAGGCGCTGTAACTCTCCAACGCTTTGCCTTCACCCCCAAAGGTGCACTCCTCTGTTGTCTCCCGAGACAGCAAGTTAATGCAACTTATTAGCCATCAAATACCTGACTTGGCAGGAGGGGGAGAGAGCCAGTTTGGGGTGGTGGTAAGAGCACTGAAGTGGGATCTGGGAGACCAGGTGTGTTGAGATTCCTTCATTGCAAGGGGAGGAGGAGATGACCCTCAGGGTCCCAATTCCACAATTCTACGACATCTGTGCTTCTGTGAACACCCTTCTCCCAAGCAAGGAGTTTTGTGGTGCTCAAAGGCTTGCAGAAATTACGATGCGCTCCCCGGACTTCGGGCTGCAGGCAGCTATCTGCAAGCCTGCGGAGCCCAATGGGAGTTTGCGCACTGACCCCTCTCGCTCTCCAGGCTTCAGCGAAAGCCTGCATTCGCTCCATAGGACGCACACACTTTCCCCCTTCATTTTTGGAGGGGAAAAAGTGCATCCTATAGAGCGAAAAATACGGTAAGTACCCAACAGTTTGTGCATGCATGTGTTTGTGTGTGTGTGTGTGCAGATAGAGCTAGGTTAATGAATTTCTTCTTTTCTTCTTTGCATTTCCTGGGAATCTTCACCAGATGCTTTTGCTGTGAGCTGAGCGGGGAGGCACATCCCTCTTTGCCTCTAAGAGCGATCCATCTCTCTCTCTCTCTCTCTCTCTCTCTCTCTCTCTCTCTCTCTCTGTATTCCTCTCCCTTTCAAGGTAAATCAACCCACATATTAAGATGTCAAGTTCCTACAGATTAATAAAATGATTTTTGATGTTTGAAAAGCTCCTCGCCCCACCCCACCCCCCCATTTTCCTGCAAATTACTGTTTTCAAGGCATCTGCTCCCAGAGCTTCTCAATAACGGTAATCAAAGGACTTGATTGAGCTTTGGAATTTGCCTGTCAAAGCCAGATGCCCTGGAACGAGGTGTGTGGCGCTGCCAAAAGGATGCCACAGGGACCTTGCCTTGCCTTCATGAAAAGAGTCTGCATTTTGCAGAGGTGTCAGTGCAATCTAAGTAGGGTGGGTGGAACCGCCCTGATTATTGTTGTGTGTGGCAGTTGTAACTCAGTCTGACAAGAGTCAATTTTGCGTCAATTATACTTGGTTGTTATTTTTGTTTTTCAGTGAACAGTGAACTTGCGGTCCCACACACCAAACCGGGGAGCATAGCTTCCACTCAGACTGTTTCTGTTGTTTTCAATCAGACATGTCTATTAATTTTTTGATTATGCTCTTTTTTCCCCTTGCCTGCTGCTTTGTGAATTCTCTTGACGTGCTCTATTTTTAATGTGATTTTGTTTTCAGGGACACCTGCAGTTTGAACCCCCACCCCCACCCTAATTTTAAACTGGAGTGTATCTTTCCATGATCTGTTTATCCTGGGGTGCTGGATATAGAAGGAACCTCAGTTTGGGGCTGTGTGTGCTGGTTTGTTTTATTCATAGCCCGTGATACTTTGAGAAATTAAGGAGGGAGTCTCAGAATATCTGCTTCCAGCTTGTGCTTCTCTAACCCGTTTTTAGAGACCCAGGGTAATGTAGTATAGTGGTTAGAGTGTTGGAGTAGCACTTGAGAGGGCTGAGGTTTAATCCTTTCCCCCCTGAGCCATGACACTCACTGGTTGATTGTGGGACGTTCACCACCTCGTGTGCTGGGCCTGTGGGTAACCCAAGAAGCCCGGTCCAGGTCCGGTCCAGAATCCACAGGTTCTGCTAGGAGTCAGTCCAACAGGGCCAAAGGAGGACACGAGGAAGGAAACCAGGCAAGGACAGGTACAGGATCTCAGGCAGGTTCCAGCATACAGCAATGTTGCTCCTGCAACCTGGGGTGGGGTCCGACAGCCTTTTATCTTTGTCTGGGTAACGGACGGTCCTGATCCCCCAGCGACTCACCTCCCTGTCTCGCCCAAAGGCGAGCACTCCTCCTGCGAGTACTCAGGTCTCTCCTTCTCTCAGACCTCAGTCTCTGCAGCTCAGGAGACGTTGGTGGGTTACTAGACCCAGAAGCCGCCTCAGCCTCCCCTGACCCAACTGGTAGTGGAGCTGCTGTAAGTGATGGCCCAGCTGGAGGCAACGAGGTCATCCCCGCATCTGGAGCCAGGGCAGGCTCAGGCCCCTGACTCGGCCCGGCTGGTGCTTGTTGCAGGGGAACCTGTGCAGACTGGGACTCTTCAGGATCAGGCCCCAGGCTTGGTTCAGATGATGCCTGAGGCAAAGGATCCGGTGCAGACTGAGTCTCCTCTGGTTCCGAGTCCAAGCCTGAGTCCCAGGCCATCACACCTTGCAGCTTAATCTACCCCACAGGGTTGTTGTGGGAATAAAAATGGTTTGTTTGTTTGTTTGCAGTTTATTGCTCTGAGTTCTTTAATGGAAGGATGGGACATGCATTTCATTAACACTTTGATGGACAAAATACAATCTATAACGAAATTTTAAAAATGTTTAAGATAACCTTGGTTAAAAGACCAGAAGCATTTTTTATTAGGCATTTCAGGTCAAGATTTGCCAAAAGAGAAGAAGAAACTTTTCCTGTATGCTACAACTGCGGCTAGGATACTCCTAGCCCAAAGATACAAAAGTGACAAAATACCAACCAAAGAAGAATGGCGAGGAAAAATTGGTGGAATATGCTGAAATGGCGAAGCTAACAGAAAGACTTTTTAAAAAAAGATTGGGAACCATTAATGTTGTATCTACAGAAACAATGTAAAGAAATGGACTCAGTAGCAGGGTTTGAGTAAACACTTACAACTAAGAAAACAAACATAGAAATTATAAAGATGATGTTAAAATTGTGAGAGTATAACAATATTTAATTTAAAGAACTTAAGATCAAGATATAAAGCAAGCAGGAGAAGTTAATATGTTTAAAACCAGGGAATTTGGGGGGATTTGGGAATTGTACTATTTTTTTGTTCTATGATACGTTGTTATTATGATAAAAATGTAAAATTCAACAAAATGATTTTTAAAATAACCACTTAGATGGGCAAAGAATTATGGGACACCAGAGTGGCTCAACTCCAGGAGCTACTGAGGGCTTAAAATTGGTCACTAGTAAATGATACTCAAAAACACCATGCTAGCCAGGAATCATAATAGCCACCTCCTTCCCTACAAACCCTTTAGGGTGCTGAGATTGGCCCAGGGGGATCTCTTTCATAGTTCCATCTGTGGGGAATAATGATGCAGCCAAAATAAAAATTCATGTGTTGCTAGACAAGCAAAGGGTTAGGACATATGGAGTTCCCTGCTAAATTCCTAAAGTGGGCACTCTGTGAGGTCATACCCCCTGTTTGCCCTGGTGGGTAAATTAAGAAAAGCAAAATACAGTAATCCTCATTACACCCTCCCTGTTCAGAACTGGAGAGAGAGGTTGCTTGTTTTGTGCTCTCCTGAGCACAGACTCCATTTTGATCTTCACCATGTATTCTGTAATCTAAAAGTAGATTCTGCCTGGGTTATTTTCCCTGCTGCTTACTCCTGAATCAAGTCTGAAGCTTTATGTAAGTAAAAACTACTTTTATTCTTACACTACAGACTTATGTGTCTCTCCTTTGTTTAGAGGGATAAAAAGGAGAAGGTCCAGTCTGCTAAAGCATCCTGGCTAATTACTAATAAGGTTAAGTAACCTTGACTAAGAAGTTTCCACATTTTATACCGTGAAGGGATTGTAATTTTAAACTCTGCTAACTAGACATTATTCTCACACAAGTGAATGAGAGGAAGGGTAAATAATCTCCACCTTCAGAAGTAGAGGGCCTTCTCTGGGGTGGCCCCTAAGCTTTGGAACTTCCTCCCCACAGAGGTGCACCTGGCACCTTCACTGTAAAACTTTTGCAGGGAGCTGAAAATGCACCTCTTTATCCTGGCTTTTGACACTTGGAATCATAGAATTGTAGCGTTGAGAGCCGAAGTGTCAGCTAGTCCAACCGCCTGCAATGCAGGAATCTCAACCGAAGCATCCATGACATCTAACTGCGGCTTAAAAACCTCCAAGGAAGGAGAGCCTTTTCCACCTCCCTCCAAGAGGGAGTCTTTTCCACCTGAGAAGGGCTCTTATTGTCAGAAAGGCCTCCCTGAAGTTTAGTCAGAATCTCCTTTCTCGTAACCTGAAGCTGCTGGTTCGAGTTTCAGGGCCCACCTTATTTTTATGGTTGTAGGTTGAGTTAAACGGTTTTTAATGTTGCGTTTTAATGTTGTGACCTGCCGTGGGATCTTAGGGTGGTGGGTGGGCTATAGATAGATAGATAGATAGATAGATAGATGATAGATAGATAGATAGATAAATAGATAGATAGGCAGGTCAACAGGTCTCCATCTCTCCCTTCGTCCAAACTTGATCCCAGCAGTTTCATAAACTGTCCCACCTCCTTTCTTCAAGACTATCTAATTTCAAGAGGACTCATTTGAGTCAAGAGCCTCTTTCCTCAAAGGAAATCAGGTGGTTGCATTTGGCTCACCTGGTCATTTTCTTCCATGGGCTGCCTCCTCTCCCCATCTCTTCTACTTTACACATTTCCTCCCCGCCCCGCCTCCCCAACACCACCACATCACTCCCAGCATGAGTTCATAATGATAATTGTTTTCATTTTCATTTCAACTTATTGAGGGGAAGTGGTTTAATTGGGGGGGAAATGAGGTGAGTCACTCCTCCCAGGGGTGTTTCAAATTTGCAGGACACTCTGTGTGCAGGTAAACACTCAACAGTTCAGAATCTGTCCCCTCCTCTTCCTTTCACCACCTCCAGTGCCAACAAAGCGCTTTGATTAAGAAAGATGACAGGCAATCAAGATAAGGTTAGTAAGTCAGCCTCACACTGAGCAGTGGTGACATTGCTAACAAAGATTGGTGGGGAGGGGGAGGAAGAGAAGGGGGCCAAGACGGATTCCCCGGGTGAATTGCTCCTCACTTAGCAACTGCGCCTTGCTGACCTCTCTACCTGGGCTGGTTCGTCGCAGGAAAGATCTTTCCGCATTCCACTTTCCTTCTCTGCTAGAAGCTACCTCCGATTTCACTTCTGCTACAGAGGTATGGCTGGTGGCACCATTTAGGGGAGGACTTTGGGGGCAGGGGCTGAGGGCCCCATTCAGCTGAATGAGTAGGAGGTCTCCGGTTGCAGCCAGACTGCCTTGCGGCATTTTGAAGCCAGCGGCATAATGCACATTATTATCTAAAGATAATATAAGTAGAACCCAGTGGCCCATCTAGTTCAGCATCCATTGCCCTAAACCTGCCACTGCCAAAATAATAATAATAATAATTAATAATAATAATTTATTATTTGTACCCCGCCCATCTGGCTGGGTTTCCCCAGCCACTCTGGGCGGCTTCCAACAAAGACCAAAAATACACTAAGATGTCACACATTAAAAACTTCCCTGAATGTCTTCTAAATGTCAGGCAGTTGTTTATCTCTTTGACATCTGATGGGAGGGTGTTCCACAGGGCAGGCACCACTAGCAAGAAGACCCTCTGCCTGGTTCCCTGTAGCTTTGCTTCTTGCAATGAGGGAACTGCCAGAAGTCCCTCGGCGCTGGACCTCAGTGTCCGGGCAGAACAAAAGGAATCCTCCTGTTAGATAGTGACCCTGTGTGGTTCCCTCCTTTTCATCTACAGTGCAGCTTGGCTCACTGGCTTGAGTAATCTGGAGTGGCCTCTTTGGCACATGCCTCAATGTGACACAGACTGCACGGGCTCACCTGAACGTGGGGTGCCAATGTGCGAGTGGACATTATTTGTGGGGTGCAGCTGGATATGATCAAGATCTTTTGTGCAACAGATGCACACGACACGACACCACATTTTGGTTCTTATTAGAAAAACAAACCGGCCTTTGATGCAATCTCATTTTATTTATTAAAATTCCTCGCTGCGTGTGTGTCTGAATCATCCTCGAAAGCAAACACCAACAGGCAGCTTGTTGACTTCGCATCTTCTTTATTCAAAAGCTGGAGGGAGCCAGTTTCCTCTTCAAGCCTTCTGTCGACAGCTTGTGCCAGTTTGTTTTTGAGTTCGGAATCCAGGATTTCCTTTTCAATAAACAGCAGGAGACAAGATTGCAAAGCGCTCACAAAAGATGTTGTTACCAAAGGGAGTGTGAACAAAGGAATTTGGTACCAGTTAATGCGACTTGCATTCTTCTGGGAAAGGTGCATTTCGGCTGATGTTGGAATTCCCACCCCACAACAGTCCCAAAGTTCTGTGCATTCTTTTGTTTATCTGCCTGCAAGTATTCGGCAGATTTCATGCCACACACTTCTCATGAGATACATAAAAATGTCGACTTTGAGGATGGCTCAGTGAGCAGAGCATGAGACTTTTAATATTAGGGTTGTGGGTTCATACCCCATGTTGGGCGAAGACCTCTAATATTTTGACTCTCTTTTGAAAGAGTGAGACACTCATTCACTGACTAATAATAATAATTTCATTATTTATACCCTGCCCATCTGGGTACCTCAAACACAGACATCAGCTTTGATTTGGCTTGTTGTGTTCACAACAGACCTGTAAAGTAGGCCATTTTTAGCCTCGTGTTACTGATAGGAAGCTGGGGCTGAGAATCACTTGTTTGGTGCTACACAATGACCCCATGGTAGCAGTGGGATAAAAGGTAAAGGACCCCTGACAGTTAAGTCCAGTCACAGATGACTCTGGGGTTGTGGCGCGCATCTTGCTTTACTGGCCGAGGGAGCCAATGTTTGTCCACAGACAGTTTTTCTGGGTCATGTGGCCAGCATGACTAAGCCGCTTCTGGCAAACCAGAGCAGCGCACGGAAACACCATTTACCTTCCCGCCGGAGCGGTACCTATTTATCTCCTTGCACTTTGATGTGCTTTCGAACTGCTAGGTTGGCAGGAGCTGGGACCGAGCAACGGCAGCTCACCCCGTCGTGGGGATTCGAACCGCCGACCTTCTGACTGGCAAGCCCTAGGCTCAGTGGTTTAGACCACAGTGCCACCCGCATCCCAGCAGTGGGATAAATCCCTTATTATTCCAGCCACACACCACACTCCCACCCCTGCCTGACAATATGGATGCAATGAAACTAATTATCTTATGCAGTTGTTGAAAAGATAACTGGCAATATTCAGGTGGAATCCTTTGAGCACTCAGAAAATGAGATGGAAATTATTATGATTTTTTTTTCCAGTTTACAGAGGAAGCCCCCCCTGCCCCCAAACAGCAAAGACAGCAAGAAAATGAGTAAGAAGGGGTGTCCAGGGGACAATGCAGGCTTTACATTTGCATTTCGGAACACATCCCTACTGAAAAAGAAAGAGAAAAAAGGAAGTTTTTAGCAGTGGTTCTCATGGGCGTGGCTGGACAGGACGGCAAGAGTGGCGGGAACATTCGAGGGCAATCAAATAAACATTTAAACATTTCAGTGCATTTAAACATTGCAGTGCAGTATAGTATAGTATAGTATAGTATAGTATAGTATAGTATAGTATAGTATAGTATAGTATAGTATAGTATGGTATCATTTATTTCTTTATTTCCAGAATATGGCTAGATCTCTTTTCAAAATGAGAGCGAGAGCATTGGCTATTGTTCTACGTATAGTTCTCCACAACGTATTGTTGTGAACAGGGATTTTCAACTCTGACAAATATGAAAGATCAGAAGAGATAAAGGCTTCTTTCTGTTGATGGGGTGATAGAATTTGTTTGTCTTAAATTACACCTAATATCAATAAGATTGCATGGCAAAAGCCAGATCACACCTTTCACTGAGTTTGTATACATAATTAAGGTATATATACAAAAGGCTCATTTATAATTATATGTTAGGAATCATTCATTTTTTAAATAGCTGCATTGATTTATCCTTTCTGGGTGTCCCATGATCATATTATAATGTGGCTGTGTTTTAATGTTATAAATCAAGCACTGCTAGGAGATCTTTATTTTTTTGTTTTCCAATGTATTTCTTATCAATGAAAAATTCAGTGTGGCACAAGCAAATTTTTATTCTGAAAGTGTGGCCCAAAGAAAAAAGTTTGAGACCACAGGTGGGAAATACAATGACAAAGACAGGTACATGGGGGGGATATTGCAAAACTACGAATGCTGCACATATCTTACATTCATTTTATTTTTTAAAAAAATTATTCCTGCTTTACAGATGAGTTAGCAAATATTGGTCCATCTGGCTTAGTAGTGTCTACAGTGACTGGTAGCAGTTCTCCAGGGTTTTAGGTGTAGAGTCTTTCCACCTCTACCTGGGATTGCTGGGGATGAAACCTGTCCCTGAGCTATGTATATACTTTCCCCTGAAAGTCTCAGTTGTTTGAAAGGGCTTACAAGCAAAGCACAAAAACTAAGAGCAACAGCAAAATCCCAAAGAGCAGCACTAACAACCAATGTATTAAGCACCTGGCTTCAAATGGAATGACTTCAACAGATACAAGTGGAATAGAGCCTTACTTCTTGGGGCAGGGAGTTCCACACACACTCTCTCTCACACACATGGTGCCACCACAGGAAAAACCCTCTCTTGAGATGCCGACAAACCTGCCTCAGGCAATGGCACACAGCAGAGGGTGTGCAACAGCAGATCTGAATGGGAGGACACAATCACATAAGCAGCTTGGCCCCAAAAGAGTACCCCTTTCCCTCTTGAACAACTGTGGGAAAATATTTTCAATCTGAGGAAGCATCCAGGGATCACATGCCAGTGGGGTGGGACTGCAGTCCAGGGAGACACAGCTCAGAGGTTTCTATGTTGACTTCATAGAATCATAGAACTGTAGAGTTGGAAGTGGCACACAGGGTCATCTCGTCGTTATCCCTGCATTGCTGGAATCCAGGCAAGCAAGAGGCAGTCCCACAATTTAAGGACACACTACATCCAGGGGGATGGGACGTGGGTAGCGCTGTGGGTTAAACCCACAGAGTCTAGGACTTGCCGATCAGAAAGTTGGCGGTTCAAATCCCCGCGATGGGGTGAGCTCCCGTTGCTCGGTCCCTGCTCCTGCCAGCCTAGCAGTTCGAAGCACCTCAAAGTGCAAGTAGATAAATAGGTACCGCTCTGGCGGGAAGGTAAACAGCGTTTCCGTGCGCTGCTCTGGTTTGCCAGAAGCGGCTTAGTCATGCTGGCCACATGACCCAGAACCTGTACGCCGGCTCCCTCAGCCAGTAAAGCAAGAAGAGCGCCGCAACCCCAGAGTCATCACGACTGGACCTAATGGTCAGGGTTCCCTTTACCTTTACCTTTTACATCGGGGGGGGGGCAGGAGGTAGGGTGTGAAGCAGAAGGAAGCATGGAGCAGGAGCAGTGTGGGGTGGGACCTGGAGAGAAATCAAACCTGGGGTCCAATAAGGGAGACCTGGGGGTCGCATTTGACCCCTGGGCATGAAGTTACCCATGCTTACACTCGAACTCAGTTGCTCATGGGTTTGAGCCCTATGTTGAGCAAAAGATTCCGGCACTGCAGCTGATCGGACTAGATTACCGTCGGTTCCCTTCCAACTCTATAACCCTATGATTTTATGATTCTATTAATCCTCTGTATGCAGAGTCAGACCATTGGTCCTTTTAGCACAGTATTTTCTACAATAACTGTCAGAGGCTTTCCAGTGTTTCAGACCAGAAGACTTTTCCAGCCGTACCTGGAGATGACAGGCGTTGAACCTTATACTTCCCTGATGCAAAGAAGATGCTCCACCACTGAACTAAGGCAGGCTATCCCTTAGCTGCTGGTTTTATTAAAAAAATATTATTATTCTTAAGGCTGACGGGAGCTTGATTAATAATTGGGGACACCACACAGAGCAGCCCTTTGTGGGTTTCATAAAGAACCAGCCTGCCTTTCTCCCCTTACAAAAGAGCGGGCGGGACAGGCATTCCAATCACTGCACGGGAAGACTGACGCTGGAATTCCAGCACCACACTTCGTGGACAGCTCCGCGGCTCTTCACAGCGCGCCAGAGAGTGATTGCTCTTTTTTAATTGCTGAGATTCCAGACCGGGAAAAGTGTATGTGTGAGAGAGGGCAAGATTTGTTGCTCTGCGCTTCTTTGGCCTCTTTTTTTTTTCTTCAAAAAACCCACTCACTCACTCATTCATAACCCAGGAACTAAAAAAGACCAGGGGTCTCAGAGCTGCCTTTCCCTGTCCTTTGGAGTCACGGGACGCCTTTGGAGGGAGAAGCGCTACAGGCGTGCCTCTCACTTTCCTCCGATCTCTCCGTCCTTTGCTCACCTGCCCAGGTGCGCCCGAGCCGTTTCTCCCGCCTGCAGCTCCTCCGTGTCGCCCACTCTGGTGGGTGGCTTCTTTCCCCGGAGTAGGGGGTTGGGGGTTGGGAGGAAATATTAGCAAGCGCTCCATTCCAGCTACCACGGTCAAGAGCTCCGGATTCCCTGTCGAGAAGGTTTGGCGTAGTCCTCTCTCCTCTCTCCTCCCACCTCCTCACCTCCACCCACTCCCCTTCCGAGAGAGAGAGAGAGAGAGAGTTGACAGCAACCCTTCTCCATCCACCCACTCAACCCAACGCGCCTTCTCACTTCGCATTTCTTCCGACGCCACTGCGCGGATCTCGCCGCGGAGGAACCTTTCAGCACCATGAACAGCTCCCAAGCCGTCTTCTTCGCCGGGGGACCCCAGTGGTGGCGGGCTGGAAGCGCGGTCCTTCCCCTCCTGCTGGCCGGGCTGTGCCTGGCGAGCTTGGCCGGGAACCTGCTCCTCTTGACGGTCCTCATCCACGAGCTCCGAAGAGGGAAGATCTCGCCTGCCAACGCCTTGGTGCTCAACCTGTGCTCGGCGGACCTGATCCTGGTCGTCTGCTGCCTCCCCACGCGCATCGCCACCTACTCGCGGCGCTCCTGGGTCTTCGGCAGCTTCGTCTGCAAAGCGACGGACTGGCTCCTCCACGGCTGCCTGGTGGCCAAAAGCCTCACCTGGGCGGCGGTGGGGCAAGCCAGGTACAAGCATGTGGTCTCCTCCTCATCTTCTTCTTCTTCATCATCTTCTTCCAAGTGCCTGGGCTTGAGCTGGCGGCGCTTGGCGGGGCTCCTAGCCTCGGCTTGGCTGGCGGCGCTGATCCTGCCTCTCCCGCACCTGCTCTTCACCTACCTGGAGGCCGGCGGCGCCCCGGGCGGGCTCCTCTACTGCGTCTTCCGGAGCCCCCCTTACGCCGCCAACTTCATGGACGTCTTCAGTAAGGTCTACCCCCTGATCGCCTACCTGGCGCCCGCGGGCTTCACCTTCTCTTGCTACTGGAGGGCTCTGCGCGCCCAGAGAGGGGGCAGGCGGAACCGACTGGCCAAGCCCGGAAGCCCCCAGAGCAAGAAGGTGACCTGGGTGCTCCTGGGCCTCACCCTCCTCTTCCAGGCCACGTGGCTGCCGGCCTGGGTGGCCTGGCTGTGGGAGAGGCACAGCGGAGGGGGGCCCCAGCCGCCGCCGGCTTTGATCTTCGCCGCTGAAGTCCTCATCTTTCTTGATGGCGCCCTCAACCCAGGCGTCTTTTTGGCCACCTCCGGGGAATTCCGGGAAGGGCTGAGGAGCCTCCGGAGGGGGCTGAGCTGCAGGGGAGATGAAGCCCGGAGGCCCAGGAGCGAGGAGACCCCCCAGTCTTTGCAGGACCTGAAGGAAGAGGAGGACGGGGAAGCGGCGGCGGCGCAGGAGAAAGTTCTGCCCGACGTGGAGCACTTTTGGAAGGACCGGAGGAACACCGTCGCCGGGGAGGAGAGCGACCCGGTCCCCTGGGAGCACCAGGGTGACCCTTGAAAAGGGGAGGGAGGGGAGAGCCGCTTTTCTCCGGTTTGTAGGACTTGTTGCTGCTGCTGTTTCTCGCCACCTCCGGTTGTTTCCAAGCCCCACCTCCCCCCCCCCATTTTCAAAAAACAAACGAACAGGTGGCTTCCTTGAAGGAGGCGGAATCATTGCATTCCAACACTTTGGTTCTGCTTTCCACATTAAGTGATTAATAATAATAATAATAATAATAATAATAATAAAAATGCCTGAACCACCGCTTTAATTCGATCTTTTCTACCCCCCCCCCATTTTCCTCTTGAAATGGGCACATTCTGACGCCCCCCCCCCCGCAAATTGATTGATTGGATATATAGCTCACCTTCCCCCAAGGAGCCCAAGATGCCATGCATAGTTTTTCTCCTCATTTTCTCCTCACAACAGTCTTGTGAGGTAGGTCAGGCTGAGAGTGCGTGACTGGCCCATGATCCCCCGGTGAACTTCATGACTGAATGGAGATTTGAACCCTGGTCTCCCAGGTGCTACTAACCTGACCCACTAACTAGGACACCATATTGGAGAGAGAGAGAGAGAGAGAGAGAGAGAGAGAAGAACTTCTGCGGTGACATTAAAAGTAGAAGCTGCATTGTTGTCCTGTGTTTTAATCTCTCTTCAACTATGAATCACCCACTCTTCTCTTTCTCTCTCCCACCCCATGGCTAATTATGGCTTGCAGGTGCAGTTTGTGCGTTAAATCCCCAGTGCTGTGACCCTGACCCACATCTGATATTCCCCTTTCTCTAAGTCATATGGGAGAGCCAGTCATGAATTTTTAACCTCACCTTGTGCCTGGCCCTCACTAAGGGGCCTTTGGTGAGATAGTCTCTCCCCCCCTTCACACACACACACACACACACACACACACACGAGCCAACTCCTAGGGGCCGAGGTCCCTTCAGCCCCCCTCAATAAAATATTTGAGAAGGCCGTCCCTGCCCCAAAGTCAATGGGCATTGCCATTCAAATGGAGTATGTGTGCTGCATCTTGTGATCGATTGTGTAGGGCAGGGCTCACCTGCCCCCCCCATTAACTCAAGTTGGCACCCCTTCTCTCCCCCTCCCCTCTGTGTGTGCGAGTGTGTCACTCACTCACTCACTCAATCCCCACAATATGGAACATGGGACTATTATTACTGCTATTGGCCTACCTTACAGGGACTGTCTTAAGGGTTGTCACATAATGAGAAATACTTTCAAACACTGCAAAGCACCCCATAAGTGCTCCATGTTATCTATATTCCCCAAATTCCACCTTACTCCCTTTGTGTGGCGTGTCCTCTGAAACCAAATTGCTGACACTCTCATGTTGGAAGATGACCCTGTTCCTCTTCCCATTGACAAATTATCCCGAGTGAGATAGGGAGGCCCATGGCAACCTAATGTGTTGCCTCTAGTAGCTTCCCACCCCTAACAAAGCAAAACAAGCCCCAACCTCTCTCTCTCTCTCTCTCTCTCTCTCTCACACACACACACACACACACACACACACATTTTCTGCTTTTCACCCATATCTCTTCCCAGGTGAATGTCAAGTGGATGTGTCTACGCTGAAAAAAGAGGAACTTGAAGAAAGGTTATCTGGTGCTTGTAGATAGGGGATGTGGTGGGGAAAGGAATGTTATATCTAAATCCCCCCCCCCCAAAAAAAAGTATTGCAAAAGAGGCTTCTATCTTTATTGCTTGTTTTGCTGTCAATAGTAATGGTGGCTTTTAAGCAGTGAGTGACTGTCCCTCTCATAAGAAAGACACCCACGTATATGGTCTCAGATATTTCATTTTATGTATATTATACCTTCCACGAATGGCTCCAAGTTTATGGAAAGGGGGGTGTATCCTGCACCATACACGAGCTTTTCTGTTTAGGTAACTTACAGCTTAATAAAAACAAGAACCATCATTCTTTCCTAGAAGGAACCACCATGTTTAATATATTCTTCATTACTGAATTTTGGGGGTATGACAGTAACTCCCTCCCCCAATGGCTTTAAAAACAGAGACCAAAACCCATCAGTATTGTGCCAAAACCAAGATTGCAAGACATATCAACAGGGCTCTCAGTTAGTACGTGAAATATCTGGTTCCAGCACCCCTCCGTCTTTTCCCTTTTGTAGTGTGTTGGCTTGCAGGACAAGGAGACGGCCCACGTTAGCTATCCAGAGATGGTGCAAAATATTACTCCAGAGCAAGACTTGGGAGCCTTTTTCATCCCAAGGGCCACATTGCCTTCTGAGAAACCTTATGAGGGCCTCATGGCTGATGAGGCTGGAGGCCAAAAGTGGGTGGAGCAGCAAGTGCATTTATCCTCCACCCAGACAAGTGGGAATTCAAGGGCACGTTGCAGTTGGTGGAAAAACACTTGAGGTGCAAAGCAGGGGCGGTGAGAAGTGTGGCCTGGAGGGGGGTGGGGTGGCCTATGAACGTTCCAAGGGCCAGAGGACAATATTTGGTCTCCGAGTCTGAGGTTCTCTACCCCTGTTCCAGAGAGAAGCAAGATGCTCTCTCCCACAGATATAAGAGGAACATGTAAGCACTAGAGTTGTAAGCTGACAGCTGGTTGCCACTAGTGGAGAGCCCACCAGAGAGGAACCCCCCCCCCCATTTTCTCTCTGTAAAGTTCATAACCTTCATAGAATTGTAGAGTTGGAAATAACCCCGAGAGTTATCTAATCCAACCTCCTGCAATGCAGGAATGACAGCTAAAGAATCCCATCCAACCTCAGCTTTAAAATCTTCAAGGAAGGAGAGCCCACCACCTTCTGAGGGTGTCAGTTCCACTGTCAAACAGCTCTTACCACCAGAAAGTTCTTCCTGATGTCTTGACAGAATCTCCTTTCTTGCAAGTCATTGTTTCGGAGCCTGCAAGCAGGAAACAAGCTTGCTCCATCTTCCACGTGACAGCACTATAGCTATTGGAAGATGGCCTCTATGGCATCTCCTCTCAGTGTCCTCTTCTTCAGGCTGAACAGTGAACACACCCAACTCCCTCAACCGTTCCCCATACAGTGGTACCTCGGGTTAAGAACTTAATTCATTCTGGAATCCCGCTCTTAACCTGAAACTGTTCTTAACCTGAGGTACCACTTTAGCTAATGGGGCCTCCTGCTGCCGCCGTGCAATTTTTGTTCTCATCCTGAAGCAAAGTTCTTAACCCAAGGTACTATTTCTGGGTTAGCGGAGTCTGTAACCTGAAGCGTCTGTAACCTGAAGTGTCTGTAACCTGAGGTTCCACTGTAATGCTGTTTCCATTCCTTGGCTTTTCTTTTTTCCTGTGCAGTACAAACTTATGTGAATTTACTTGGCAGTAAGTTGCCCATTTGCTCTTGTTTTAAGTGTGCCTAGGACTGCAGCCTTAGTTAGAGAAGGGCTTTGGTCAGGAGCTGTTTCTGCAGCACCCTCAAACCATCATAACCACTGTACAGAAGTTCCACCAACTGCCCACCCCCTGTCCTCTGGGGGGGTGGGGGTGGGAATGGCTGCTTTAAAGAAAGGGGTGCCACATTGCTCTGAAAGGAAGAAAACCCCTCTCCCCTTGACAGTAGATGTTTATTTGGAAAAAGAGAGGCATACTTCAATTGGAGAAGGACAATTCCTTGGGAAGAAAGTGAACATGAAGAATGCAATGGATTGTGTTTTCTAAATGTGCTCTTTTTTTGGTTTAAATAAAAACATAGAGAATGAACAAGAGGTGTTGGAGCGGAGATGGGTTTTTTTTTTTTTTTTAAAAAAGAGCAACAACACAGTAATCCATATATCTATACCAGGCTTTGCAAACCTGGAGCCCTCCAAATGTTCAGACTACAACTCCCAGTTGTCTGGAGCAGGTGGGGGTTCCAGTTTAATGCATTTTGAGGTCACCAGGTTAGCAAAGACAGATCCAGACACCCGTACAGAGATGGTCATACACTGGAAGGCTGTGACTCAGGACCTGCTATGCAGGTCCAAGCCTGGCATCTACAGGTACGACTGGGGATGACCCTTGTCTGAAACTCCAGGCCACCAAAGTGGCCAATGGGACAGAGTGACTCCTGCATAAAGCAAGGTCGCAGTTTTGGGGACAGGTTTTAGTTTAGAGAAAGGTCAAGTAAGACGTGACGTGATGGAGGTTTAGAATATCCTGCAGAGCATGGAGAAAGTGGCCGGAGGAAAGTTGTTCTTCCTCTCTGATAACACTAGAGCTTGTGGATATTTGATGAAGCTGAATGTCAAAGGATTCAGGACACATGAAATGGAGTCCTTCTTCCTGCAGTGCATAGCTAATCTATGGAACTCACTCCCACAGGAGTCAGGGATGGCCACCAACTTGGATGGCTTTGAAAGAGGAATGGAGTAATTCATGGAGAAGAAGGCTATGTCAGCTACTAGCCAGGATGGCTTTGCTCTGCCCATCACAGATGGAGGCAGAGTTGCTTCTGAATGCCATTCGCTGGAAACAACAGGAGAGGATTGTAGGAATCATGAGGACGACAGGAGGTTGGATGCAGGTGAGCTGCGCAGAAGCACGCTGGTAAGCATGCTCCAAGCAGGCTGCCGGCTAGTTCTGCAGAGGCTCCTTTTATTAGCAGAAGTCAGCAACTGGAAACAGTAGTGAAACCGTTCTGAACATGATGTATTTCCTTTTTAAAAAAATAATTTTTATTAAGTTTCATATTACCAAATTAAACACATCAAACCAATTAATCCAAATTATAACAATACATATCATGTAATCCAATTGTTTTCCAAATTATAAATTTTTGTGGGGGGTACCCATGCTTCTTAATCGGCAGGAGTCCAATCCTCGAATATTTGTGCTGCTTTCATCTTAAAAATGATATTTCCAGTCCCCTCTTCTCAATCCTTGTCATTACTCATTATCCTTTTCATTCACCTCCGAGTTGCTCCGCAAGTGGGTTGAAAAAAAACCAGTCTTATTTGTGTTTCTGTGTGGGCTTTGTACTGCTCTCTCGTAAATCACTCTCATCCAATAGTCCAGGCATTTCCGCTCGAGCAAGCAATCGCCATTTTGTCGTTCCGATGAAATACAGTCTAAAAGCTCGCTCTTAACTTTCCCGACCTGTTGCATCGTAAATTAGTCTTTTTTCCAGGAGGGCTGCCCCTTCCAGATCGCAATCTCCTCGAAAATAATAAATTTTCGGCTCGCCCTCCCCAAGACCAAACCTCCTGCAACACAGGTCTCATATCAAATCTCCATTCTTACTGCGTCACAAGAGAGCCCTTCTTCTTTCCAAATCCTTCACAGAGTAAAACCTTTAGGTTCATATTATTCCCACACAATTCATTTTTAGTCCCATTTGCAATTAGTTGCTGTGACGGATCTTCTAAGAGGGAGGGTTATTAGTTAATCACATAGAGCAAAAAAATTAAAAGTCATCCCCCCCCCTTTCAGTTCCGTTGCATTCCATTCCACATACCATGTCTGTAGTACTTTGATGTAATCTTCCATCTCAGTCTTCTTCATTTCAGTGGTAAAATTGTTAGCAGATAAGAACCTCCTGCCTCTCTTGAAGCATGTGCGTTATCTTTCACCAATTTTTTTCCTTTTAAGTAACGCAACTAGTTTCACACCTGGAAGCAGCTTTGGAGGAGTTCCGAGGCCCGCCGAGGGTTGTGCACCCAGTGCCTCACTCCCTCCTTCTTCCGAACTCGGGGGTGATTTATGGCAACAGCGGGTGAAAACTGCATCTCTCCCCCCTGGAGAGATGAAGGGAGACTGATTTACTCCCCATAACCAGCCTCTAATTACCTCGTGCGGGCTGGATAGATGTTAATATCCGCCATCTTCCAAGACGCCCCTAGCGGCCCCCCCGAACATGATGTATTTCCATCTAGCATTAGCAAATACATGTGTCAGCAGGTGTTTCCCTCAGATGTTCCCCTGATACTTGATTACATCTGTGTCCCTGGTCATGCTCCAGCCAAGTGTTATGTCTAGTAACCAAATCTGTGAGAGGACAAACGGTCAAGGGAAAAACCCTGTTTTCTAGCCAAGAAGGCAAAAGGTCAGGGAGCGTGGGCGCAAGGCTCCTTGGCACACTGTTGCATGCCTGGTGCGAGGTTTGCCTCAGCACAAGCGGAGCATCACCTCCACAGAGGATAATTCTTTTTGTGCTTGCATCTGGTTGGCCACTGTGAGAACAGGATGCTGGACCATGTGAGTCACTGGCCTGATCCAGCAGGCTCTTCCCATGTTCTTCTTACTGATGGGAGCTGTAGTCAGTGCCGGATTTACATATAAGCTAAACAAGCTATAGCCTAGGGCCCCACTCTCTTGGGGGCCCCTTCAAAAAATAAAGGAAAAAACAACAACTGGATGTACATTTCCAAAATGTAAGATGAAAAACAAATAAAATAAAACCTACATACAGCAACAGTGTTTTGTGTTGTGGAGGCTCCTATTTGTTATGTGCAAATGGCTTTAGATACCTATAAGGTCCATAAATTACCACGTAGCATATATTCAACACAAAAAACAGCAACAATTTGTTGTTGACAAAGGACAGCTGGGCCCCATTACCTTCAGTAGCTTAGGGCCTTGAAATATACTCAGAGTCGCAAAGTGATTTCATGCTCTTTATTCAGCTCATAGTGGTGAGGAGGAATGAATAAATGTCCCCTCACAGTATCTGCTTTATATACATTATTTACACAATGGGCTGCACATGATTGGCTAATTCTGGAATTCTACTGTAAGCCAATCAGGTTGTGGATTCACTTCTATCTGGAGCAGGATTGGGTGGTTCCTGCCAACCAATCATACTGCTGCATTGTTCTAGGACCAATCAGACTGCTGCATTCTGAATCCTATTGTTCTAGGACCAATCAGACTGCTGCCTTTTGGATCCTATTGTTCTAGGACCAATCAGACTGCTACAGTTTGGATCCTATTCAACTCAGTACATAACACCCCTCCCCTCTAAGTTCCAGTCCTGCCCGGGAGGTCGCATTCATAGTCCTCAAGGTATGCCGGCGGCCTACGTGTGCGTTGTGGCCTGGGGTGTTCCCTGGTCCGGGCTCCGGGTTCTGGCTCGTGTTCCAAGGATGCTGGCTGTGATGCGGCTGTTTGGTCTGGTGCAACCGGCTCGCTCAGTCGTGGTTCTGGTTCCGGTGTCCTTTCGGCCTCACGGGTCCTCTCTGTATTTACTGATTCTGCCTCTCCTGCTGGCCCCTCCTGCTCTATGGGCCTCACTGCCCCGCTGTTCCCTTGGGACTCCTCTGACCTGTCCTCCTCCTGGTTTTCTCCCGGGAATCGTCGCCGTATCTGGTCGCAGTGGCGGCGCCAGCATTGCCCCCCATCCGTTAGCACCTCGTACGACACGGGGCCAGTGACCCTGGTGATTGTGGCGGGTACCCATGCTGGGCCTGCCCCAAAATTCTTTGCGTACACTGGGTCCTGGGCCTCGAAGGTCCGGGGGTTCCTGCCTTCCCCCACCACTACCTCATCCTGAGCTCTATCGGGGTGAAGGCGGTCCAATCTGATTGCAAGGCGCCGACCCATTAGTAGTTCAGCGGGGCTCCGGCCAGTCGTTGAGCTGGGGGTGCTGTGCTGTGCTAGAAGGAATGTGGCAAGGCGGTACTCCCAGTCCCCTTGCGTCATGCGGCGAAGGGTGTCCTTGGTGGTCCGCACCATGCGTTCTGCTTGGCCATTGGTGGCAGGGTGGAACGGCGCCGAACGGATGTGGCGGATGGCGTTCTGCGCTGTGAAGGTTTGGAATTCTCCTGACGTAAATGCAGTCCCGTTGTCTGAGACGAGAGTGTCAGGGAGCCCGTGGGTTGCAAACAGCCTGCGTAGTACCCGGATGGCTGCGGACGTGGAAGTGGACGGTACCAGTGCGACTTCCAGCCATTTGGTGTAGGAGTCCACCACTATGAAGAATGTTTTCCCCTGAAAGGGGCCAGCGAAACCCACATGCAGGCGTGACCATGGTGCTCGGGCGGACTCCCAGGACTGGACTGGGGCCCTTGGGGGATCTGGGCGGGATTCTTGGCAGGCCTGGCAGTGTTTGACCCAGGCCTCTATCTCTCCATCGATCCCCGGCCACCACACATAACTCCTGGCAAGGGCCTTCATTCTTACTACCCCTGGATGTGTCTCGTGTAGGGCTGTGAGGACCCTTTTGCAGAGGGGCTGGGGAACAACGACTCTGCTTCCCCATAACAGGCACCCCTTGTGGGCCGACAGTTCATGTTTGCGGGTTGTGTAGCCGGCGAATTCTGGCCCGGGGCTGCTGCTGGGCCATCCCCTCCACACCCAGTCCAGGACCCGGGAGATGACCCTATCTTTCTTGGAATGGTGTGCAACTTCTTGTGCCTGAATGGGGCGGTCGGGAAGCAGCTCCAGGCTCATAACCTCTTGTGCAGGTGCTGGGTCAGGGCCTGTTTCCGGTAGTGGTAGCCTGCTGAGGGCGTCCGCATGGCCCATCGCCTTCCCAGGTCGGTGAATCAGTGCATACTGGTAGCTGGCAAGGAAAATTGACCACCTGAGGACGCGAGGAGACAGCACTTGGGGGGTCTGCTTTTCGGGGGCAAACAAGCCAAGCAACGGCTTGTGGTCAGTCACCACGGTGAAGGGCCGCCCGTACAAGAAATCATGGAATTTTTTTACTCCCTTTACGATTGCCAGACCCTCCTTGTCGATTTGCGAGTAGTTCCGCTCGGTTGTGTTGAGTGTCTGGGAAAAGTACGCCACCGGTACCTCTCTTCCATCCGGGAGTTGGTGCCCCAGGACAGCTCCAATGCCATAGGGTGAGGCGTCGCATGCTAGCACCACCGGCAGCCTCTCGTCGAAGTGTGCCAAGACCGAGTTTGAGACAAGCAAGTCCTTGACTGCCTGGAATGCGGCCTCCTGGCGCTGGCCCCACACCCAAGGGGCCCGCTTGTCCAGGAGTCTGTGTAGGGGCTCCGCTACCGCCGCCTTGTGGGGAAGGAAGGAATGGTAAAAGTTCAATAGTCCCAAGAAGGCCTGAAGTTCAGTCTTGCTCTTGGGCGCTGGGGCATCACAAATGGCCCGTACCTTGTCCCCAGTCGGGTGGACCCCTTCTGCGTCCACCATAAATCCCAGAAAGTCCACCTGAGGCACTCCTAGTAGACATTTTTCCCGCTTCACCTTGAGACCCGCCGTCTGGAAACGGTGCAGAACGGTGCGGAGGCGGTCCTCAAACTCCTCTGGTGTGGGGCCGGCAATCAACACATCATCGAAGAAGGGGGTGACGCCAGGAATCCCTTTAAGGAGAGAGTCCATTATATTCTGGAATATGCCTGGTGCCACGCTGACACCGAATTGCAGCCGCTTTACCCTGAACGCTCCTCTGTGCGTCACAATCGTCTGTGCCTCTGCTGTGGCCTCATCTACTGGCAGCTGTTGATATGCTTGGGCCAAGTCCAGCTTGCCAAAAATTTTCGACCCAGCCAGGGTGGCAAGGACATGGCTGACCACTGGCACTGGGTATGCGTGGGCCGTGAGGGCCTTGTTTATGGTACATTTGTAGTCTGCGCAGATGCGGACCGAACCATTAGGCTTGACGGGTGTGACGATTGGGGTTTCCCAGGGAGCATTAGGCACCGGCTCCAGCACTCCTTGCTCTACGAGTCGGTCCAATTCCTCGTCTATACGGGGTTTCAAGGCGAACGGGACCCGGCGGGCCTTGAGCCTGACCGGTCGTACTGCGGGGTCAAGCTGTAGCGCAATGGGGGGGCCCGTATACTGTCCCAATTTCCCATCGAAAACCCCTGGAAATTCCTTGCATATGGCGTCCACGTCCACTTGTAAGCTAGTGTGGTTCACCCCGGTGACAGCTAGCCCCAGTGGTCCAAACCATGCCAATCCCAGTAAGCTAATGTAGGGGCCCTTGACCACAAGCAAGTCCAGTTGCCGCGTCCGCCCTCGGTATTGCACCCTGAAGGTCCCCACCCCCATTGTGGGGACCTTACGTTTCTGGAAGTCCCGGAGGGTGAATGGGGCCGGCATGAGTTTGGGACCCCCAGTGGGACACAGTTTCCTTAAGGTCCTTGCCGAGATTATGGATAGAGTTGAACCCGTGTCAAGCTCCATGCGGCATGGGGCCCCCTCTATCTGTACCTCTACATAAATTTTCTCTACGTTGGGGTGGGGCAACTGGTATACCTGGAAGTCCGTGAGCTCCGTCGAGTTGCCTTGGTGCGTTGGGCCCCGGGACCTGGGGCTCTTGGATTGGTCATCTGATGCCTGGTGTCGGGTGGGCCGAGCCCGACACACCCGGGCGATGTGTCCCGATTTTCTGCACTGCCTGCACTCTGCGTTGCGGAAACGGCAGGTCCTCCTCTCGTGACTCTCCCCGCAGCTTGCGCAGTTCCCGCCTTCTCGTCGAGGCAGCTGTGGTCTGTGCGCTGCTTGAGTGCGCTGCTGTACTCGGTGCACCTCCTCCCTGTCGGATCCTGAGTCGTCGGTGAGGTCTTCATGGTGGACCCTCGGTTGGGATGGCAGGCTCGGCCGTGCCTCTTGGGTCGACCTCTCGGCAGCTTCTGTTGCCAGGGCCTCCTCCAGAGCGACCTGGAACGTTAGGTCCTTCTTAGCGTAGAGGCGTCGTTGCAGCTTCTCATCCTTCAGGCCACCGACGAGGCGGTCACGAAGCATGTTCTCCAGCTCTGAGAAGTTGCAGAACCGGGCGGCTTGGCGGAGAGAGGTCACAAACCCAGTTATGGTTTCCCCAGGGGCTTGCCGCTTTGCGTAGAAGGCATTTCGACGAGCCACCACTGAGGGCTGCGGCGAAAAGTGCCCCTTCAGCTGTTCCATTATTGTTTTGTATGGAACAGTAGCGACGTCTTCAGGCGCAAGGAGAGCCCGGGCGATTTCAAACGTCTCCTCTCCGCAGACGCTGAAGAATATCGCCCTCTTCTTGGCGTCTTCTTCGTCGGTGACCCCTTTGGCTTCTAGGAGGAAGGTGAAACGGGAGGCGTACGCTTCCCAGTCTCCAGATGCTGGGTTGAATGGCGAGAAGCTGCTGTTGGCTGCCATTCTGAGTTCCTTGTGCCCCGGAGCTGGATACACGGTGTGAGGCAGCGGTGCGGCAGTTGGCGGTGCTGCGGTGCTGTGTGTGGCAGTCAGCTCAGCGGGATCCCACCTTCGTCGCCAGTGAAATATACTCAGAGTCGCAAAGTGATTTCATGCTCTTTATTCAGCTCATAGTGGTGAGGAGGAATGAATAAATGTCCCCTCACAGTATCTGCTTTATATACATTATTTACACAATGGGCTGCACATGATTGGCTAATTCTGGAATTCTACTGTAAGCCAATCAGGTTGTGGATTCACTTCTATCTGGAGCAGGATTGGGTGGTTCCTGCCAACCAATCATACTGCTGCATTGTTCTAGGACCAATCAGACTGCTGCATTCTGAATCCTATTGTTCTAGGACCAATCAGACTGCTGCCTTTTGGATCCTATTGTTCTAGGACCAATCAGACTGCTACAGTTTGGATCCTATTCAACTCAGTACATAACAGGCCTCATCAAACCTAAATCCGGCCCTGGTTGTAGTCCAACAATATCTGGAGGGCCACAGGTTCCCCACCCCTTAACTTTGCTCCAATTCACCAAGGCAGTTCTTGCATCCTTGTTCCAGAAAGGGAGCATAGACAGCACCATGGCAAGCTATGTGAGTCCATGACAATACATAACTTCCCCTCCTCCCTCTCTCTTGGCCTTTGTTCTTCATCAGACTCCCACCTCCCTTCAAACTAAGGCTGGATTTTGGTCTGGGTAGCTGAAAAGGAAAGTGGGGGGAGGGGGGACCCATTCAACAATAAACTAATACAGAATAAAGCTTTGCAATCTTTTAAGCTCTTTTGATAATTTGTCCTCAGTCACATGAGAGCAAAGAAGAATGCCAGCCAGCTTGGTTGGGCCTTTCTTGTTTTGCCAGCTTAAATGCTGTCAGAATTCATAATCATGCCAGGGAATTATACGGGGGCCATCTCTGCAAATACCTCCAAGCTATTTATAGAGGTAAGCGATGTTAAGCACACCAATCTGATGGGGAAACTGACCTGTGGCCCAGGCGCATGAATATGGAGAAGGCGGAGAGCCAGCAGTGATCCTCCTCTCTGGATGAGAAAGCCAACTGAGGAATGCCTCAAGTAAACATGGTAGTCTAGGGGGAGAAGACTGTGGGCTGGGGGTGGATAGGGGAGCAGACAGATTTCAAAAATCCAAGTGGATAGCCCAAAAGGAAAGGAGAAGGTACAACTGTTTGCCCTCTCAGAAAAACACAAGAAGAGCCAGCTGTATCAGGCCAATGACCCATTTAGTCCATTATCCCAATCCTACAGTTGCCCACCATAGAATTGTAAAGTTGGAAGGGACCCCAAGGGTCATCTAGTCCAACCCCCTGCAAAGCAGGACTCTCAGCTAAAGCATCCATGACAGATGCCCATCCAACCACTTCTTAAAAACCTCCACAACCTCCCTAGGAAGTCTGTTTCACTGTCAAACAGCTCCTACTCTAAGAAAGTTCTTTCTGATGTTTGGGACCAAAAAAAGGGGACGTTCTGGGATCCCATCAGAAGCTGGGGTGGCTTCTGCAGTTTTGGGATGTCCTGTTTAAAGCGAGACGGTTGAGGGGTGTGACACCTTCTTCTTCTTTGGCGATCACTCGTAGCCGAGTAAGATTGTCTTCCATAAGACAACACGCTAGATCTCATTAACAGAATCTCCGAAATATGTTGTTGTTGTTGTTGATTATCATAATCACAATCACTATAATTAATTGATTATAAAGGGATGACTATCACAACAGCAATGTCACAATTCTCTGTAGAGCACAGTGAAAGCCAGCTGCTGATTGACGGGTGACAGCAAAATGTGATACAATGCCTCCCCCATTTCCAGCTCTGGAGATCTCTCCCTCATTTGAAAATGAAAGTGCTCGAGTGGGCCTGACTTAACAAGCTTCCAGCTTGACTTGTCTCTTGCAGGTGGCACTTTTGCCCGACGCCTGCCAATTATCGGAGCCTCCCCACTTTGTAAAGGCACATCTAAGGCAGCCTATTATGTGCCTTTAGCTAGCATAATCCCCCCCTTACTTAAAGCTTTGAACTCTGCATGCTTCATTGGAGACCGAACAAGTGGAGAGGCCCAGTGGAAGGCTTTGCAGAGGTTTTGCATTTCTCCATAGGCTTCTGTGAGGCACAGCTGAGAAAGTTTTGGGCATGCCTGTTAAGAAACTCTGTTTCTGGCGTGGCTAAGAGTTTTAGCTCTGCTTGCCAATGAAAGAGACAAGGGGGAAAGGGGAAAAGGGGGGGAAAGGAATGAGGGATGGGAGAGATACATTCTGTGAACCATCCTGAGACCCCCAGATATAGGGCAGTATAATAATAATAATAATAATAATAATAATAATAATAATAATAATACAACAACAAACACAACAACAACAACTTGCTAGATACTGCAAGAATACGGGGTTCTCAGCTGGCCCCAAACACAGCAGTTAGGTGACTGGTTGGGGTTCCATTTAGAACTCATCATTTTGCAACAGCTGCATTGGTTGCCAGTTTATTATTATTACTATTTATTAAATTTATTAGTTGCTTTCTTCTTCAAACGACTTACAACCCCCCCCCCCAAAACCCACATACATACATACATTAAAAGCAAGAGGAAATATACCGTATTTTTCGCCCTATAGGACGCACTTTCCCCCCTCCAAAAATGAAGGGGAAATGTGTGTGCGTCCTATGGGGCGAATGCAGGCTTTCGCTGAAGCCTGGAGAGCGAGAGGGGTCGGTGCGCACCGACCCTTCTCGCTCTCCAGGCTTCAAGAAGCTATCCGCAAGCCTTGCAAGCCCGGTGGGAGTTCCCGTGGGCTCTCAAGGCTTGCGGGCAGCAGCCTGCAGCCCGAAGCATGGGGCGCCCTCCGGAGGGTGCCCCGTGCTTCGCGCAGGTGTCCACAAGCCTTGGGAGCCCGGCGGGAGTTGCCGCTGGGCTCGCAAGGCTTGCGGATAGCAGCTTATACTGGGGGCTGGGGTCGGGGGAAGCTCGGGCTTCCCCTGCCCCAGCCCCGCGGCTGGGGGGGGGATAATTTTTTTTATTCATTCCCCCCCCCCCAAAAAAATGAGGTGCGTCCTATGGGCCAGTGTGCCCTATAGGGCAAAAAATACGGTATATATTACAAAGACCCCACCCAATCATAGAAAGCGAAAAGACCTGGTTATAAAAGAATGCTTTCTCCTGGTGCCTGAAGATATGCAATGATGGCACCAGACAAGCATCTGGGACTCTGCAAGTGGTGCGTACACACTGGGTGCTGAGCCAAGGGGGTGTCATCTCAAAGCCTGGTAGGCAAGGCAATGGGTTTTGGGAAGAAGACATGAGTCTTTGACAGGGTCCTGGAGCCCCACTTCTCCTTCCCAAAGCCTAGTTAGCACTTTCCCAGCTTTGGGAAAGAGGTGGATGGCTTCTGGACCCTGACAGTGCCTTCACACCTCCTTCGCAAAGGAAGTTGCCTCCTCACCCACCTTTAGGAAGGCAGCATGCGAGGGGTGGGTGCAATTTTGGCCTTGCACAGGGTGCCACAGTACCCTCATTATCAGTATACAGTATACCCTCATTATTGTATCTTAGGAAGAAGCAACTGGGATGGGTTATCATCTCCATGTCAGGCTTGTGAGCTTTCAGAGGCAACTGGCGGTCCACTGCTGGAAACTGAATGCTAGGCTCAGAGAAATGGGAGGGACCCAAAGGCAACCATCAGGTCAAGGGCCAAGTACAGTTATGGAGAGGAGGAGAAATCTACAGCTGTTCTTGGAAGACAAAGAAAACTCAGACAACTAAAGAGGAGGCAAAATATGGGAGGAGGAACGATGGCATTTGCTGCCCTTTCTGGCATTCAAAAGAATATATATATCTGGCACTGGGTTTAAGCAAGCAGCTGTGCCATCCTTTAATAACCTGTCACGGGGAGAAAAAGAAAGACTCTGCAATGCAATTGTATGGCAACCAACCTGCAAATTATATCTGCAGGCTCTTCAGAGACCCATGGTTTCTTTTTGTGTAACCTTTCAATTTGGCTCTGTGGATGCTGAGATTCCTCTTCCTAAGGCCAGCTTCGGAAAGCAAAGCACAAGAAACTTCTGCTCGTGATAATTCCCTCCAGCAGCAGCTCTAAGCACACTTAACAGGGAAATGAATAAAGGCCACTGAACACAACAGGACATGTTGTTGTTTAGTCGTTTAGTCGTGTCTGACTCTTCGTGACCCCATGGACCAGAGCACACCAGGCACTCCTGTCTTCATTTCTAGGTAAATATGTGCACACTTAGTGTTTTACTCTAGCTCAGTCGATAGAGCATAAGACTTAGTCCCAGGGGTTGGGTTCAAATCCTATGTTTTGCAAAAGATTCCTGCATTGCAGGGGGTTGGACTAAATGACCCTTGTGGTCCCTTCCAAGTCTACAATGCTATGATTCTATGCTCAAGTCCCCCCCCTCTCTCACACACATGCTTGATGTACATTTTCAACAAAGCATGTGGCCCACCTTCCACCTCAGCCTCAAAATTAGAACAACACAAATGGGACAGTCAACATAATCCTGCAGCGTGGAGTTCTTATGGTTACTGTTCCAGTCAGGCAGCTATACTCTCCTTCAAGTTATTCAATTCCACCTCCCACCCTCGCTCCAGCCTGTTTTTCCATTGTTACCCTTAATAGCCAGTCAGAATTCAATGATCATTAGTTTGGTGATTTCCCCCTCCTTTGGATTCTTCCCCCTCTTTCTTTTGTTTGTGTGTGGTTTTGTAAACCTTGGGGTTTACCCATGACTGCCCATACCTCCTCCTGTGCCTGGAGCGAGGCACCATATTGGCTACATGGGCAATGACACTCACACCCTGAATGCTAGTAAGAGAGGGAATAGCAATTGTGAAAGCCTAATTCATCTTGGCATGGATGATATCTTTAAAGGTAAGACGTGAACGATGCACCCTTAAGTCAAACAGTAAGCTGTGCAAATGAAGATTTGCTTCCCAGGGAGATCTCAGAGAAGGGGCCACTCATCAGGGCTTTGGCTCATTGGAGAAGCCATTTATGTAACCCTCTTGCTGAACCTGTAGAGACTTTGGGCAAACAGCTTCTACTCTGCTTTGGAGAATGGGCCTGACTAGGAAGCTGAGGTGGTCAGGCATCTTGCAAGGATGGGTTGTCACCCCAAAGCTGGTGGTACCAAAATGGATGCTTTGCTCCAGATCGGTTACTACAGTGGTACCTTGGTTCTCAAACTTAATCCATTCTGGGAGTCCGTTCAACTCCCGGAACAGTTTGAAAACCAAGGTGCAGCTTCCGATTGGCTGCAGGAGCTTCCTGCACTCAAGCAGAAGCTTCGTTGGACATCCAGCTTCTGAAAAACGTTCACAAACCAGAACACTTACTTCTGAGTTTGCAGCGTTTGGGAGCTGATTTGTTCGGCAACTTAGCCGTTCGGGAACCAAGGTTCCACTGTATTCACAATAGCAGTGTTGGCAGCACCCTGGCTCTGAATAACAGTTTCTGGGAATTGCAAGTGGGGTAGAGTTTTCTTAGAATCATAGAATCATAGAGTTGGAAGGGACCCCCAACGGCCTGTCGGCACCCGGGGGTCGAAAGGCCAGCTGGCTAGCCCCCAGCTGAATCATCTCCTTCTCAGCTGTGCCGCTGCAAAGATCCATTGACCTCTGGCTCCGACATAAATCAGTGACTCAAGCCTCCCAGACTTGGGCACACTATACGTAGCAGTGTAAACTGCACAAACATAAGAGGCTGAGGCTTGTGGATACATACTATGAACTACGAATTTATTAAACATAAATCAAGACAAAGAAATATGTCGTCTCTCCTTGCCGTCTCCTCAGAGAGTGAGTCAAAACAAAAGCAATACAGCGGAAGTTCCGCTTATGCCAGCAAACTGTGTTGGAATGTAAACAGACATGTGACACGTAACAATCCCATGTCTGCAATTAAAGGTGGAATGGAATCTTCCAACACAGCCATCTAATCAAACCCCCTGCAATGCAGGAATCTCGACTCAAGCATCCCTGACAGATGACCACCCCATCTCTGTCTAAAAACCTCCAAGGAAGGAGAGTCCACCACCTCCTAAGGGAGTCCGTTCCACTGTCCAACAGCTCTTGCCGTCATAAAGTTCTTCCTGGTGTTCAGTCAGAATCTCTTATAATTTGAATCCATTGGTTTGGGTCCTACCCTCTCTGAAGCAGGAGAAAACACGCTTCCTCCATCTTCCATGAAACAGCCCTTTAGCTATTTGAAAATGGTTATCATATCTCCTCTCTTGCACTCTGGCCCTTTTTGTGGGCTTCCCAGAAGCGTCTTGCTGGCCACTGTGAGAATAAAATGCTGTACCAGATGAGCTGCTGGAGTTTTCTGATGTTCTTAAATTTCATTTATTTATTTCTTGCATTTTGTATCTTACCTTTTTCTCCAAAGAGCTCAAGGTGCTGTACATGGTTCTGCCCCTGCTCATTTGAACCCCACAACAACCCTGAAAGGGATTTTTGTTTGTTTAATTAAAGAAAATGTTCTGCAGAAAACACTCAGCTCAGCCTTTGCTGTAACCCATAGGAAGTGATGTAATCAAAGCTGGGTGTGACTTACTTGAAAATTAGAAACATTGGGCTCAGCTCAGCTTGCAGCACTGCCAGGGAGAGTGTGGGAGAGAGTATACTAGTAGTTTTCATGTACTTTTCGTGTTTCTTTTTGTTTTTAAAAATGTTTTTATAAAAGATTTTCTTGAATTACAAAAGTATATACAGCGTTTCTGTTTTCCATTCACAGAATCTTTTCTACAGATCAGTTATATTTGATGTGAGACACTAATGTTATAAACAAGCTCAGGTAGATTCTACCAGATCCAGCTTTTATCCAAAGCCCTTGGGAAAGCGAAGTGTTTCTCTCTCTGTCTCTCTTTCTCTTGCAGAGAAATTGCTTCACTCACAGCCTGTGTCGGTTCCAGCTGCTTCACCTTTCCAGCTTCAACTTCACCACGCTGTACAATATTGATACCTGCTAATAGAACTTCTGTGTCTCTGCAAGTTTTGCTTCTAATAAAACACTTCTGGCAGGGGATCTGGCAGAGGATGACTAACAGGGGCTGGTCTCCAATATTGATTCAGCACTTTCCCTTCATTCAAATACCTGTGTTGGGGTTTCTTTTTTCCTCCAAGGGTTGTCAGATGGCAGGTCCCTGTTAACATAATTTATCCTCATTTGTCACCCTCTGTTTCTTTTGTTGTCTTCCAAAGTGGCTCAAATCAATCCACAGGAGGGAGCGAGAGGCCCAGCCTTGCATCAGCCTTACAAAATAAAAAGATGAAGAGGCGTGCAATGAAATGAGAGCAGAGGGGAAAGGTGGAGGTGGAAGATCAGTTCTGCTTTTTTTTTGGACCACACCAGTGTGTCCGAGAGGGAGGTCTTATCGTGTAGGCAGCCCAGGATCACTTCGGTGCTGCTAACACAGTGGTTTGACTTCACCCCCCAAGGAATACTCCATTGTCGCTCGAGATGCCAACCACAAACAAGATGGGTGGAGCTGTTGCCTCTCTTTGTCTCACTTTCCATTGTCCCTTGGAGGCAGTGGACAGGAGGTGATTTTTGCAGATATTGTATAGCAGGAAGCCACTGAATTCATAAAAGCAGACTCCTCTGGGAATAAAGATTGTACAGACCCATAATTATAATTCAAAGCTTTACAAACCAGAATTTCTTCAAAACAGGTGCAAAAACAATGATACATTCAAATAGTGCCATAAAGCATACGCTTATCCAAACATAGGTTCTTCTTTTTAAATATGTAACATAATTATTATCAGAGCAAAGAAATCAAAGCTCTCTCCCATTAGCCTGCATCCAACCTAAGACTATGTAGCTCCTGGAGAAGCTTCATAATCACATCCTTCTCTCACTGTGCCTGGGAACAAAAGACTAAGGCAACTCCCCTACAAAATGGAGATTTGTAATTGAATACCTTAATCATGTGATCTAAGGTTAAACACTCATGTGACAGAGAATGTCAACAATTATCAACTCAGTTAGAAGCTTACAGAGCTCTCTTCCAACTTAGTATACACCAATAGAATTTTCCAATGTTAAACCCTTCAGCAATATACATACAGGTATTCTCCATTTCAGTGTGCAATTAAACAATTATACTCAACAGTGATGCCTTTGAATGGGAGCTAAGCTTGCCACCTGTTCAAAAGCACCAGCACCACCTACTGTTGAGATGCATCAGGGGACCAGCTGGGGAGCAGGTGAATGATGGCGTGGCCTGGCTGAGCCGGTGAAGGGCTCCTTGAAGGTTCTGGGACCACTGTGCCTGTGCCTGACTCAGTGGCGGGGGAACCCTCTCCAGCACCCAGAGCGGGACGCTGAGGGGCAGGGCGAACCGCCTGGTGGCGCATGCGCAATGTCTGTACGGACTGCGCACATGCGGCATCCCATATGGAGTGCACATGTGTGGCAGCCCCCACACTCCGTACGGGTTGCTGCACATGCGCTCTCCCTATGGGCTGCCGCTTGCATGGTGTCTGTACGAGCTGCCGCTCATGCACTCCATCCATACGGGCATCCGTACGGGCTGCCGCTTGCACGGCGACCATACCGGCTGCCACATGAGTGGCATTCTGTACGGACTGCGCACGTGTGGCAGCCCGTGTGGACAGTGCATGAGAGTGGCAGCCCGTACGGTCGCTGTGCAAGAGGCAGCCCGTATGGACCCCTGTATGGACACTGCACGAGACCAGCAGCCCATACAGTCGCCGCGCTAGCGGCACCCATACTGACTGCGCACGTCCTCTGCCGCTCTACAGCTGGGGGGAGGCAGGGGCCATCTTGTCACACAGCCCCAGAGTGGCATCCAGGGTGACCCACCCCCTCTGCCCCCCACTTCTGGCCTGACTTGCTTAACTGCTGGCACCAACCCTACAACTAGCTCTAATCATTGTGACTTCCATGCGGCATGGTTGTGTGAATATAAGAGGGTTTCCTTGCTTGCTTCTTTCCCTCTCACACTGCAGGCTGCAACCTGTGCCATCTCAGTTCCTGGCCAGCCCAGTGGCAGCACCAATTGATTTTCAACTTCCTGGATTTTTGGGCTGGACATGGTATGAAAGTCACTTTCCTTAAGCTGGCCCCCTGCCTCACATTGTCTTAGAGGCTGAGCCAGCCTTGACAGCTTGTGCTGTCTAATTATCATTCATTTTGCAACATTCAATCAACGGAGTGTTGTTTTTTTTTTTAAAAAGAGAGAGAGAGAAGGTTTCTGAGCCATTGAATGATTGTCTGCTCCTCTCTCCAGCACAATTTGAATATGAGCATGGGTAGAAGCAGGCAAATGCAGGCTGGTTTGAAAGCTCGTTGCATGCTGCACTTGGTAAAGTGCTGAACCATTGATTGGCAGCAGTGATGCCATGTCCACCTGCCCACCCATTTCCATGCTGTTGCAACGGAGGCAGCACCCAGGAGGAAGAGTTCCAAGGAAGGAGGCCAACCAGACACATGTTCAGCAATATGCCACGGTAGAGCTCAAATGTCACAAGCACCCAGGGAGACTCCTGCTGGATTCCTTCCAGCCCACTGGCCTTCAGTCAGTGGGTTGGGACCTGCTAGTGCAGTGGGTCCCAAAGTGTGTGGTATCACCCCTTGGGGGGCAGTGGGATAACCTAGCAGGGGGCAAATGCTAATTTATATGCATTGCTACACATTTAGAAATGATCATTATCCTATAAATAGAAATACAGTACATCTTGCTACAGTGCAGAAGATTGTGACCTAGTGGCTCAGATTGTTGCTTTGGTCATTGCTGTGGATGGACAACCACAGAACTCATCAAACAGAGGACTGTCCCCCACAAGGTCACACACATTAGCCACGATGGCTATCTCTTCTTTTCAGGTTTACTCAAGGTGGAAGGGCCTGTAAGTACCAGAAGCTGGGAGAATAACTTCAGAGGCAGGTTTGCCATTGCCTTTGTGAGCTGCTTGTGGGCTTCTGGTAGGTATCTGCCTGTCCCCTTTTAGAAACGGGATGCTGGTCTAAATTATGGATGGAAGGATATGATAGTTTTGGTTTCCTCGGTTTCTAACTTTTCCACCCTCAAATCTGACCCTCTACAATTCTGCAGCAATCTGCAAATTTCTCTTGGAAAAATAATTCATTTGCATTTTAGTGTGAACCTCTCATAATAAAACACATTTTTGCATGCGGGTTTGACTAATGTACACATTTTTGGATGCCCTTTCTCCTAATATGTGTACTTTTGTGACTATTGGTTGGAGAAGTGCATTGAACATTTCAGATAACTGCAAATTTCTAAGGATGCCTCTGCTTTGGATCTCATATTGTTTCAGAAAATGTGAAATTGGTAAATTCATCTTTAAATGAGAACTGAATTGAATTCTTCCCCATCCCTAGTCTAGAGTACCCTAATTTGGAGGGCTCATGTTTCATCTTATGTGACCTCCCCCCATTTCTTCTTCTTCCCATCTTCAACTGCCCGCACCTCTGCTAAAAACCAGAATGTACTGAAATGTCCCTAATTCCCAACCAATATGCACAGCCTCCTTTATAACCATGCTCATTAATTTCTTCTGTTCTGCAGAGAATTCTCATCTGGGAGCTAGCTGCCAACCCAGTGCTAGAAGCTGAGCTCTTTTCAATATTACTATTGCTGTGTGTTATTACCACATGCTTCCTCAAAGAGGACCGCTTTGCCCTGCTTCTCTGTACCAAGTTTCAGTTTTAACCGCAGCATGCCATGGGTGAAAGTGTGTGGCCCCAGGCAGGTAGCAGTCACAACGAGAGTCCTGCATGTTGCTGAGCAAGGGGCCAGACAGACCCAGAGGAGGAGTCCACCCTTTCCATGCAGCCTTTGCCTGCTTGGGAAGGATCCAGAGTGAGAGGCTAGAGGGGAAGGATGGAGCTAGTGGTCAGATTC